>NC_047016.1:27345943-27945943 GCF_902652985.1 Pecten maximus | reverse complement strand
ATAAATGTAGCCTAGGTGTGTTCCTTGGTGGTTTAGGTATTAGAGAGGTCATTTAATTTCCAGTTAAGTTAAAATTAAGAAAACTAAGAGTTGCCTCCCCTAGGGTGTCTAGCTCAATTCTGTATGATGTGTTCTCAAGTTGCAGAGGTGACTTAATTTGGTGAAAGAAATAAACAAAAGACTTACATATGTAAATACAATCTTTCAGTGTGATAATGTAAATACGGTAGGTACAATATTTGCTTAATTATTAATTGAAATATATCATACAGCTGTTTTGTCGTAAGAGGAATCTTCAGGGATTCTTAAATGAAGTGTTGAATTATGAAAACCAATATTTTAAACAACATGAAATCATATTCTAGGGACTTCTTTTGATATAAGGCACCCTTTGGTAAAGGCTATTCAACAGTATGTGAATTCGTGTAAATGTGTAAATGAATTCATATGTTGCTCATCTGCCTTGAGCGTCTCCTATAAATTGACGAAATTTAAATGGAGTTTTCTCCCTTTATGTGCAAGGAATGATAATGACGATTCACGACTATGCATGACTGACACAAGTAACATCTTAGTTACAGAAGTACATGTACCATCAACATGTTACTTTATTTTTCACGATTCTATCACGCACTGAGCGAAGGATTTCTTTATTTTTTAGAAACATTATAACCCAAAGCCAAATCCAATTTCAGTAATGTGATTAAACGTTTTATATTAAAAAGTGTTTCCAACTGACAATTATTATTACGAATATTAAAAATCATGACTAGAGTACAGTTCTCTTACATGTGCACCTGTCACAAGTTTCCTGAAGGTGCCTTTATGGAATCATACCGATAAAACTAGTTTAAGAGAAATGATTCTAATATAGAATTTGTCGTCATTTCGCCTATGTAATTTCCGTGATTTTCCATTTGCAGTGTCACAAGATGCTCTCTATTGTTCTATACTCCTTCACATCGATTAAAGCAACGGAAGTTTAAAACTTCGACATTGTTATTATTACTATTTTTAAAAAAAATCCTATTTATCGGAGTATGACGTAGGCTCAAAAGCTGTTGTTAAAGTACATCCTTCTTAAATCTGTGGATAGAAACTCTAGAAACTCCGATATTTTACTAAAACGAGCAGAAATGTATTTCTTTTCACGACAGTGCAGGTAAAATAGTATCGGCAATAAGAGCTCTCTGTTTGGTACCAGGTACGAGATGAAGCGATCGAGAGGATACAAAATCGCCATCATAACACGGCGGAGAAATAAGCTTAATTAATTAGTCTGTAATCAGCTGTGGCTCAGCGTGGACATAAACCGGTGATACTTTACTGGTTCAATGATCCAGACACTCTGTAGTATTTACAACATGGGGCTTTGAGTTAGTGAAGCTACTGATACGATTACTGTGCCGGGAAGGATGAAGCTTATGTTGATGAGAACCATGTTTCTTGTCAAAGGTGAGCTGACGACATCTGCACAGTGTCTGGGGCAGCCCGGGGAGATTCGTAAGGAATCGATCCTCATACCGTACCTTTAGACAAAAACAACTTGAACAGGAACTATATATCCACCATTTACGTCATCTTACACACACATTAACGGTAGAGAGAACCCACACTAAAAAACCACCGTAAATCTAACTGAGAACTATGAAATATCTGAATTTAAAACTGGAAATCACCAGTATATATCCAGTAGCTACCCTGCTGTATAAAACCGAGCAGAACCTAACGTAGCTATCCCCGGTATATAACAATGGAGTACAACCTAACGTAGATATCACCTGTATATAACAATGGAGTACAACCTAACGTAGATATCACCTGTATATAACAATGGAGTACAACCTAATGTAGATATCACCTGTATATAACAATGGAGTACAACCTAATGTAGATATCACCTGTATATAACAATGGAGTACAACCTAACGTAGATATCACCTGTATATACTGTAGATATCACCTGTATATAACAATGGAGTACAACCCAACGTAGATATCACCTGTAAATAACAATGGAGTACAACCTAACGTAGATATCACCTGTATATAACAATGGAGTACAACCCAACGTAGATATCACCTGTATATACTGTAGCTATCCTTGGTATATAACAATGGAATACAACCTAACGTTGATATCACCTGTATGAACTGTAGCTATCCCCGGTATATAGCAATGGAGTACAACCTAACGTAGATATCACCTGTATATAACAATGGAGTACAACCTAACGTAGATATCACCTGTATATAACAATGGAGTACAACCTAACGTAGATATCACCTGTATATAACAATGGAGTACAACCTAACGTAGATATCACCTGTATATACTGTAGATATCCCCGGTATATAATATTGGAGTACATACTGTAGCTATCCCCGGTATATAATAATGGAGTACAACCTAACATAGATATCACCTGTATATACTGTAACTATCCCCGGTATATAACAATGGAGTACAACCTAACATAGATATCACCTGTATATAACAATGGAGTACAACCTAACGTAGATATCACCTGTATATAACAATTGAGTACAACCTAACGTAGATATCACCTGTATATAACAATGGAGTACAACCTAACATAGATATCACCTGAACATTGTACATATCCCCGGTATATAACCATGGAGTACAACCTAACGTAGATATCACCTGTATATACTGTAGATATCACCTGTATATAACAATGGAGTACAACCTAACGTAGATATCACCTGTATATACTGTAGCTATCCCCGGTATATAACAATGGAGTACAACCTAGCGTAGATATCACCTGTATATACTGTAGCTATCCCCGGTATATACCAATGGAGTATGACCTAACATAGTTTTCACCTGTATATAAGAATGGAGTACAACCTAACGTGGATATCACCTGTATATACTGTAACTATCCCCGGTATATAATAATGGAGTTCATACTGTAGCTATCCCCGGTATATAATAATGGAGTACAGCCTAACGCTAGATATCACCTGTATATACTGTAGCTATCCCCGGTATATAACAATGTAATACAACTTAAAGGATATATCACCTGTATATAACAATGGAGTACAACCTAACGTAGATATCACCTGTATATAACAATGGAGTACAACCTAGCGTAGATATCACCTGTATATAACAATGGAGTACAACCTAGCGTAGATATCACCTGTATATACTGTAGCTATCCTCGGTATATAACAATGGAGTACAACCTTACGTAGATATCACTTGTATATATTGTACAAGCTATCCCCGGTATATAACAATGGAGTACAACCCAACGTAGATATCACCTGTATATACTGTAGCTATCCTCGGTATATAACAATGGAGTACAACCTTACGTAGATATCACCTCTATAACCTGACATAGATACCATCTCTACAACCGGACGTAGATATCATCTCTATAACCTGACATAGATACTACCTCTATAACCTGACGTAGATACCACCTCTATAACCTGACGTATATATCACATGTATAACCTGACGTAGATACCACCTCTATAACATGACTTAGATATCACCTCTATAAACTGACTTAGATATCAACTCTGTAACCTAAATCATGCCAGCTAGCAATAAACCTCAGCGGGTACAGAGTGTGACCACTAGCAGGACCAGTGGTATTGGTGCGAAAACTACTGACGATAGACTGGACGAGATTTATACCATTCTAAAGTCCCTAGTTACGGAGGAGGTATTGGAGAAGAAATTAGAAAAGTTGCGTATAGACATTCAACTAGAGCACGCCGAGCGTATTGAGGCTCTTGAGGACCGAGTTGGTGATTTAGAGCAGGAGAATGAGGACTTAAAACTTACAGTTTCCAAATTAGAAGATCAAATTGTAAATGTGAATAGCCGGGTATCGGAAATGGCGGGAAAACAGAACGACCTCGAACAACACGGCCGGAAGAATTCATTACGTATATCTGGACTAAAGGACACCGAGAGAGAATCAGTGGAGCAGTGTGTTCAGGGTATCGTGACATTTGTACGGGACACTTTGAAGGTACCGATTGATGGTAAAGACATCGATATCGCCCACAGACTGGGACGTTTTGATAGTGCTAAACCAAGGAACATTATCGTTAAGTTCACCCATAGACGCAAGAAGCAAGAGATTATCCATGCGCGTAGGAACCTAAGGGGAACGGGATTTGTTATCTTTGAGGACTTAACCCGTTACAACCAACAGAGACTTAGAGATGCTTATCACCTTGATTGTGTCAAGAACTCTTATAGTATCGACGGGAAGTTGTTCGTGGTGCTAAATAATGGAAAGAAGCGCAGACTGTCGTTTGAAACCCCACTTGAAGAGAACTTTCTCATGAATGACACCAACTTTCGCTTTAGGAAGTGACTGGATTAAGTAAAGATCGGTGGTGACATTTGGTCAGTATCGTTACTGACTTACCGATCAATTCAAAATACTGTGTAACGTGTGTGTCGTTTTTATGAGTTATAATCATGTATGTTTCCTACTGAGTGTGTGTTTTCTTTTTGTGTTGTGAAAGTCGATTCCAATTGGAGTGTATATTTGGACTAAGGATCCTAACATACAGGTAAGTGTTCCACACTAGCGCACACTGATATACTGATATAGGCCGATATTGAAAAAAAAAATAGTGATATATGTATGCTTCAATGATCTCGCTTTCTTTTATTAAATATTTGTTTCAAATATGTTTATTATTTAGATCTTACCAGTGCCTCTCAATAGAAGCATTCATATATAGTTGTAATTTGTCGTTTGGCTGTGCTTGCTTTTAAAAAATATTAATTTAATATCGTTTTCCGGAAATCCGTCGCTCATTGAGTTTGGGTTCTAGAATTGCCAATTTACTTCCGGTTGACACAACCTGTATGTTTTCGTAGGTTCCACGGTCCCTCTCCAACTGTTGAATGTTTGTGGTATAGACCTACTATACTGTAAGAGAACGGAAGTGTGCTTAGGAAAATCCTGAACAATACAAGTTCGTTTTATGGTATTGAGTCGTACGTTAACGATAACAGTTTATGTTTCCGGATATATGATCCCTTCGTTTAAGCAAGTGCGCGCATTTAGATTTCACCATGAGTTTCCGGTCTTGTATTGCCAGTGTCCTGAATAGTGCAGCGGGTGTGTGTATGTAAGTGTTTGACAGTAGTCATGTTTTGTTTATGATCTAGAAATATGTTTTTATGTCTGTTCCTTTTTCTGTCTCTCTTTTCTTTTTCCAACTGTTGCATGGGGGATTTAAAATTAACTTTTGAGGCTTCTATTTTCGATATAACATGAGTATCACTGTGCTATCGGCGAACTGTCAGGGCTTGGGGGATAAAATTAAAAGAAAAGACGTATTCTCCTATTTAAGAGATAAACGGTACAGTATTTACTGTCTCCAAGACACCCATTTCTCGTTTGACCAGGAAAATATTATAAGAAATGAATGGGGATATCAATGTTATTTTAGTTCTTTTAAATCCAATTCACGTGGGGTGGCAATCCTTTTAAACAATAATTTCGAGGCCAAAGTATATAGAGAAAAGTGCGATTTACAGGGTAATTTTCTTGCGCTTGATATTGATATTGATGGGTCTAGGACAACTCTTATTTCCGTATATGGTCCAAATCAGGATACCCCAGATTTTTACAATCAAGTAACTGAAATAGTGGATAGTTTTGGAAATGAGAACATTATTATATGTGGGGATTTTAACTTAGTTTTAAAACCATCATTAGATTATGATAATAACTATAGATTTGTAAATAATAGTACTGCGAGGGAAAAGGTATTGGAAATTATTGAAAATACTAATCTAATTGACATTTATAGGGAACACCACCCTGATACTAGGCGCTATACTTGGAGGCGTGCTAATCCATTAAAGCAGGCCAGACTAGATTTTTTTCTTGTCTCCGAATCTCTCTTGTCAAGTGTAAATAAGTCATCAATAGAACCAGGTTATAGGTCTGATCACTCTACCCCTCTATTAACTATAACTTTTAACAAATTTAAGAAAGGGAAAGGTATTTGGAAATTTAACAACTCTTTATTATATGAATCAGACTATCTTGATTTGGTAAAAAAATGTATTGACAGTATTAAATTACAATATTGTCTACCTGTTTATAACCCTGATTCTCTAAATCTTATTCCTGATTGTGATATTCAATTTCTCATAAATGATCAACTTTTTTTAGAAACTTTATTAATGGAAATAAGGGGTAAATCTATTTCATATTCTTCTTACAGGAAAAAGCAGTTAAATCTCAGAGAGGAAAATATTAAGAAATTCATAGCAATTACTGAGGCTGAAACAAATCCTGATCATACACAATTAGATGAGAAAAGAAAAGAATTAGAGTCTATTCGTTTGAAAAAGGTTAGAGGTAGTATCATTAGATCTAGGGCAAAATGGATAGAGGAGGGAGAAAAACCTACTTCTTACTTTTTTAATCTTGAAAACAGAAATTATACTTCCAAAATTATTCCAAAAATACAGACAGAACATGATCATTTTATAACGAAACAAGAAGACATTTTATCAGAGGTACAGTCATTTTATGAAAATTTATATAGATATAGGGAAGTGGAAAATATAGATTTAGAAGCACATCTCCAAAATTGTAACATGTCAAGGTTAAGTAATCATGATTCTGACAGTCTAGAGGGTATTATAACATTTGATGAAGCTAGGAAAACACTGAAAGAGATGAAAAATAATAAAAGTCCAGGGTCTGATGGTTTCACATCTGAGTTTTTTAAAGTATTTTGGAAGTATTTAGGTCATTTTGTTGTTCGATCATTAAATTATGGGTTTTCAGTCAGTCAATGTTCAGTAACTCAAAGACATGGTATAATTACTTGTATTCCCAAGGGAGATAAACCTCGACATTTTTTAAAAAATTGGAGACCCATCACACTGTTAAATATAACTTATAAAATAGCTTCTGGGGTAATCTCACATCGTATAAGAGCAGTTTTGGGTAAAATTATTAATGAGGATCAGACAGGGTTTTTATCAGGTAGATATATAGGGGAAAATATTCGTACGGTCTATGATGTAATGCAGTATGCAGAGGAACACAACATACCAGGAATGTTATTGATGGTAGATTTCGAAAAAGCTTTTGATTCGGTTTCATGGGCGTTCATAGATAAGGTTCTAGGCTATTTTAACTTTGGGAAAGATATAAGGAAATGGATAAATACTCTTCATAATAATGCAAGTGCATCTATAAATCAAGGTGGAAACATATCAAAACATATTAAGATTCAACGTGGATGTCGACAAGGCGATCCAATTGCACCATACATTTTTATTCTCTGTGCCGAAGTTTTAGCTGCAAAAATTAAAAATAATAATCTCATAAAGGGAATTAATATTGAAAATTCTCCTATTCTAAATGTACAGTATGCAGATGATACAGGTTTGATATTGGATGGATCTAAAGAGTCGCTGAGAGAATCTATTTTTGAACTAACTACTTATGCTAAGATATCTGGTCTAAGAATTAATTCTAATAAATCTCAGGTGATATGGATAGGAAGTAGGAAATATAGTGAAGACACATTTTTGCCTGAAGTAAATCTGTTGTGGGGACAACATAATTTCACTTTCTTAGGGATAGAATTTTCTGTTGATCTGGATAAAATTCCTAAAATGAATTTTGACAAAAAAATTGTAAAACTTAAATCTGTTATTAACTTATGGAAAAGAAGGAATTTGACACCATTAGGTAAGATTAATATTATTAAATCTCTGTTGATTTCACAACTTAACTATTTGTTCATTACTTTGCCAAACCCTTCAGAAAAGATGATTGCCCAGTTAAATTCTCTGATTCTGGATTTTTTATGGAATAGTAAATGTCATAAAATAAAAAAAGATGTTGTTATTCAAGACTATATTGATGGGGGTTTAAAGATGATTGATGTTCATTCTTTTATTGACTCTCTAAAGTTAGGTTGGGTAAGAAGATTATTTCACTCATCTGGTAAGTGGAAATTAATTTTAAATACATATGTTAATTTTAGAAAACTATGTAACTGTGGAAAGGAATATATTGATTTGTGTAGATCCAATTGTAAAAACTTTTTTTGGAGGGATGTGTTTAAATCATTAAATAGGCTTAATAATTCAGATTCTATTAGGCTTCCAAAACCAGACTCAATTTTAAAATCACCCATCTGGTATAATAATGATATCAAGGTAAACAACAAGTATGTTTTTTATCAAAACTGGTTTGATGTGGGCATATTAACAATAAATGATTTAATTAAAGATTCAGATGATTTAGCTTTTCTTTCTTTTGAAGAGTTCAGACATAATTTTCGAACTATAAACACAAATTTTCTCCAATACCATGGACTAGTTTCAGCTATCAAGCGCTTTTTGAAAAAATTTGATTACCTGATTCAAAGACCTCAACAGCCTTTTATACCTTTTCTATTTGACATATTTTTTAAGAGTGAAAAGGGTTCAAAAGATTTTTACAAATGCCTTATTGCGCCAATATCCATACCTACTGGAACAAGAAAATGGAACCAAGAATTCATTATTGATCAAAATAAATGGGCCAAAATATTCAAACTTCCTTTTATAGTTACCAAAAGTTCTAAATTACAGTGGTTCCAAGTGAGAATTATACACCATATTTTGGTAACAAACACGTTCCTTTTTAAAATAAACTTAAGTCCTAGTATTTTATGTAACTTATGTTGTATGGAGCGTGAAACAATAGTGCATTGCTTATGGGAATGTCAAGAGGTTCAGTCACTATTACAGAGATTTGAAGCACTACTTGATATACTTTTAATTCCGTTTGCTTACAATAAAGAATCCTTCCTGTTTGGTATAGTATCACAGTACTGCAGTAATGTTGATAACGAAATTTTAATTCTTATCAAGCATTATATTTATAAAACTAGATGTCTCGGCAACTCTTTAAATCTTAATGCACTTATTAATGTCATCAAAGATCATTTTTCTATTCAACAATACATTAATTACAGTAAAAGTGAGAAAATTAAAAGGCAATTTGAACTCAATTGGAAGAAATGGAAACCTGTTCTAGATTTATAGTCATCTGACAAAGATAGTTCCTCTTTGCATATATAGCTTTAGGTCCCCAAAGACTGACATCGCCTGTTCTAGCTCCTTTCCATTACTTTTTATTTTTACCATTTAAAGAAATTTTCTCCCATGCTTCAGTCATGTTTATTTTTGTCTGTCTTTGTGTGTGTGCGTTCTATGTGTGATGGTGTGTCCGGTTATGCGTCTGTCTGTGCGTGTGTCTGTTTTGTTTTGTGTGATGGTGCGTCTATGTGTGTGTCTGTCGGTGTCGAAGTGTGTGTGTGTGTATGTCTGTGTAATGGTGCGTCTGTCTGTGTCTATCTGTCTGTCTTGTCTGTGTGATGGTATGTCTGTCTGCTTCCTTCTCACTCTGTATAAATTTAGGTTAGGTTATGTATGTATGTTAATTAATATGTAAATGATGTAAGTAGATGTGAGGCTTGTGGTTCAAGCTTAAAATAATCGTGATGAAGATGATGTTTTTTGTGTGATGATAAGGATGATGATGTTTTATTGTGATGAAAAAAATGATAATAATTTATGTATGGATAATGATATCATGATAGATGATGATGATTAAGTGTGATTCTTTTGATGATGATGATGATGATGATGAATGGATGAAGATGATGATGCTGATATGATGATGATGATGATGTTTGATTATGTATGATGATGATGATGATGGTGATGATGGTGGTGATGATGAACCGATGATGATGAGGAGTAAGATAATGATAAAGATGATGATGCTGATATGATGATGATATGATGATGATGATGTTTGATTATGTATGATGATGATGACGAATCATGAGTATAGCTACTGTGGGTGTAAGAGTGAGAATGTGTGTGCATATATGTTTCAAATGTTTTGTATTTATGAAAAAAATCTTGAAAAATAAAAAAATTCAAAAAAAAAACTCTGTAACCTGACAAAGATATCACCTCTGTAACCTGACGTAGATATCACCTGTTTATCCTGACGTAGATATCACCTCTATAACCTGACTTAGATATCACCTCTGTAATCTGACGTATACACCACCTGTATAACCTGACGTAGATACCACCTCTATAACATGACTTAGATATCACCTCTATAACCTGACATAGATATCACCTCTATAACCTGACGTAGATATCACCTGTATAACATGACGTAGATATCACCTCTGTAACCTGATTTAGATACAGCCTGTATAACCTGACGTAGATATCACCTCTATAACCTGACATAGATACCATCTCTACAACAGGACGTAGATATCAACTCTGTAACCTGACGTATATACCACCTGTATAACCTGACGTAGATACCACCTCTATAACATGACTTAGATATCACCTCTATAACCTGACATAGATACCACCTCTATAACATGACTTAGATATCACCTCTATAACCTGACGTAGATATCACCTGTATAACATGACGTAGATATCACCTCTATAACCTGACGTAGATACCACCTCTATAACATGACTTAGATATCACCTCTATAACCTGACGTATATACCACCTCTATAACATAACTTAGATATCACCTCTATAACCTGACATAGATACCATTTCTACAACCGGACGTAGATATCATCTCTATAACCTCACATAGATATCACCTCTGTAACCTGATGTAGATACCACCTCTATAACCTGACGTAGAAAACACCTCTATAACATGACTTAGATATCACCTCTATAAACTGACTTAGATATCAACTCTGTAACCTGACAAAGATATCACCTCTGTAACCTGTCGTAGATATCACTTTTTAACCTGACGTAGATATCACCTCTGTAACCTGATGTAGATATCACCTCTATAACCTGTCGTAGATACCACCTCTATAATCTGACGTAGATGTCACCTCTATAACCTGACGTAGATACCACCTGTATAACCTGACGTAGATATCACCTGTATAACCTGGCGTAGGTACCACCTGTATAACCTGACGTAGATATCACCTGTATAACCTGACATAGATACCACCTCTATAACCTGACGTAGATATCACCTCTATAACCTGACATAGATATCACCTCTATAATCTGACGTAGATACCACCTCTATAACCTGACGTAGATACCACCTCTATAACCTGTCGTAGATATCACCTCTATAACCTGACGTAGGTATCACCTGTATATACTGTAGCTATCCTCGGTATATAACAATGGAGTACAACCTTACGTAGATACCACCTCTACAACCGGACGTAGATATCATCTCTATAACCTGACATAGATACTACCTCTATAACCTGACGTAGATATCACATGTATAACCTGACGTAGATACATGTACCACCTCTATAACATGACTTAGATATCACCTCTATAAACTGACTTAGATATCACCTCTGTAACCTGACGTAGATATCACCTGTTTATCCTGACGTAGATATCACCTCTATAACCTGACTTAGATATCACCTCTGTAATCTGACGTAGATGTCACCTCTGTAACCTGATTTAGATACAGCCTGTATAACCTGACGTAGATACCACCTCTATAACCTGACGTAGATATCACCTGTATAACCTGTCGTAGATATCACCTCTATAACCTGACGTAGAGATCACCTCTATAACCTGACGTAGATATCACCTGTATAACCTGTCGTAGATATCACCTCTATAACCTGACGTAGATACCACCTCTATAACCTGACATAGATACCACCTCTATAATCTGACGTAGATACCACCTGTATAACCTGACGTAGATATCACCTCTGTAACATGACATAGATACCACCTCTATAACCTGACGTAGATATCACCTGTATAACACGACGTAGATATCACCTCTATAACCTGACGTAGAGATCACCTCTATAACCTGACGTAGATACCACCTTTATAACCTGACGTAGATACCACCTTTATAACCTGACGTATATACCTCCTGTATAACCTGACGTAGATATCACATGTATAACCTGACGTAGATACCACCTCTATAACATGACTTAGATATCACCTCTATAACCTGACATAGATACCATTTCTACAACCGGACGTAGATATCATCTCTATAACCTCACATAGATATCACCTCTGTAACCTGATGTATATACCACCTCTATAACCTGACGTAGAAAACACCTCTATAACATGACTTAGATATCACCTCTATAAACTGACTTAGATATCAACTCTGTAACCTGACGTAGATACCACCTGTATAACCTGACGTAGATATCACATGTATAACCTGACGTAGATACCACCTCTATAACCTGACGTAGATACCACCTCTATAACCTGACATAGATACCACCTCTATAACCTGACGTAGATATCACCTCTATAACCTGACATAGATACCACCTCTATAACCTGACGTAGATATCACCTCTATAACCTGACATAGATACCACCTCTATAACATGACTTAGATACCACCTCTATAACCTGACGTAGATACCACCTCTATAACCTGACATAGATATGCCCTCTGTTACCTGATGTAGATACCACCTCTATAACATGACTTAGATATCACCTCTATAACCTGACATAGATACCACCTCTATAACCTGACGTAGATATCACCTCTATAACCTGACATAGATATCACCTCTATAACCTGACATAGATATCACCTCTATAACCTGACGTAGATACCACCTCTATAACCTGACGTAGATACCACCTCTATAACCTAACGTAGATATCACCTCTATAACCTGACGTAGATATGCCCTCTGTTACCTGATGTAGATACCACCTCTATAACATGACTTAGATACCAGCTCTATGACCTGTCGTAGATACCACCTCTATAACCTGACGTAGATATCACCTCTGTAACCTGATGTAGATACCACCTCTATAACCTGACATAGATACTACCTCTATAACCTGTCGTAGATACCACCTCTATAACCTGACGTAGATACCACCTCTATAACCTGACGTAGATACCACCTCTATAACCTGACTTAGATACCACCTCTATAACATGACTTAGATATCACCTCTATAACCTGACATAGATACCATCTCTACAACAGGACGTAGATATCATCTCTGTAACCTGACGTAGATATCACCTCTGTAACCTGATGTAGATATCACCTCTATAACCTGACGTAGATATCACCTCTGCAACCTGACGTAGATGTCACCTCTGTAAACTGATTTAGATACAGCCTGTATAACCTGACGTATATACCACCTCTATATCCTGACGTAGATACCACCTCTATAACATGACTTAGATATCACCTCTATAACCTGACATAGATACCACCTCTATAACCTGTCGTAGATACCACCTCTATAACCTGACGTCGATACCACCTCTATAACCTGACGTAGATACCACCTCTATAACCTGACTTAGATACCACCTCTATAACATGACTTAGATATCACGTCTATAACCTGACATAGATACCATCTCTACAACAGGACGTAGATATCATCTCTATAACCTGACATAGATACCACCTCTATAACCTGACGTAGATACCACCTCTATAACCTGACGTAGATACCACCTCTATAACATGACTTAAATATCACGTCTATAACCTGACATAGATACCATCTCTACAACAGGACATAGATACCACCTCTATAACATGACGTAGATATCACCTCTATAACCTGACGTAGATATCACCTCTATAACCTGACGTAGGTACAACCTCTATAACCTGTCGTAGATACCATCTCTACAACATGACGTAGATATCATCTCTATAACCTGTCGTAGATACCACCTCTATAACCTGTCGTAGATACCACCTGTATAACTTGACGTAGATATCACCTGTATAACCTGACGTAGATATCACCTGTATAACCTGTCGTAGATACCACCTCTATAACCTGACGTAGATATCACCTCTATAACCTGACGTAGATATCACCTCTATAACCTGACGTAGATGCCACCTCTATAACCTGACATAGATACCATCTCTACAACAGGACGTAGATATCATCTCTATAACCTGACATAGATACCATCTCTACAACAGGACGTAGATATCATCTCTATAACCTCACATAGATACCACCTCTATAACCTGACGTATACACCACCTGTATAACCTGACGTAGATACCACCTCTATAACCTGACGTAGATATCACCTCTATAACCTGACATAGATACCACCTCTATAACCTGACATAGATATCACCTCTATAATCTGACGTAGATACCACCTCTATAACCTGACGTAGATACCACCTCTATAACCTGTCGTAGATATCACCTCTATAACCTGACGTAGGTATCACCTGTATATACTGTAGCTATCCTCGGTATATAACAATGGAGTACAACCTTACGTAGATACCACCTCTACAACCGGACGTAGATATCATCTCTATAACCTGACATAGATACTACCTCTATAACCTGACGTAGATATCACATGTATAACCTGACGTAGATACATGTACCACCTCTATAACATGACTTAGATATCACCTCTATAAACTGACTGAGATATCACCTCTGTAACCTGACGTAGATATCACCTGTTTATCCTGACGTAGATATCACCTCTACAACATGACGTAGATATCATCTCTATAACCTGTCGTAGATACCACCTCTATAACCTGTCGTAGATACCACCTGTATAACTTGACGTAGATATCACCTGTATAACCTGACGTAGATATCACCTGTATAACCTGTCGTAGATACCACCTCTATAACCTGACGTAGATATCACCTCTATAACCTGACGTAGATATCACCTCTATAACCTGACGTAGATGCCACCTCTATAACCTGACATAGATACCATCTCTACAACAGGACGTAGATATCATCTCTATAACCTGACATAGATACCATCTCTACAACAGGACGTAGATATCATCTCTATAACCTCACATAGATACCACCTCTATAACCTGACGTATACACCACCTGTATAACCTGACGTAGATACCACCTCTATAACCTGACGTAGATATCACCTCTATAACCTGACATAGATACCACCTCTATAACCTGACATAGATATCACCTCTATAATCTGACGTAGATACCACCTCTATAACCTGACGTAGATACCACCTCTATAACCTGTCGTAGATATCACCTCTATAACCTGACGTAGGTATCACCTGTATATACTGTAGCTATCCTCGGTATATAACAATGGAGTACAACCTTACGTAGATACCACCTCTACAACCGGACGTAGATATCATCTCTATAACCTGACATAGATACTACCTCTATAACCTGACGTAGATATCACATGTATAACCTGACGTAGATACATGTACCACCTCTATAACATGACTTAGATATCACCTCTATAAACTGACTTAGATATCACCTCTGTAACCTGACGTAGATATCACCTGTTTATCCTGACGTAGATATCACCTCTATAACCTGACTTAGATATCACCTCTGTAATCTGACGTAGATGTCACCTCTGTAACCTGATTTAGATACAGCCTGTATAACCTGACGTAGATACCACCTCTATAACCTGACGTAGATATCACCTGTATAACCTGTCGTAGATATCACCTCTATAACCTGACGTAGATACCACCTGTATAACCTGACGTAGATATCACCTCTGTAACATGACATAGATACCACCTCTATAACCTGACGTAGATATCACCTGTATAACACGACGTAGATATCACCTCTATAACCTGACGTAGAGATCACCTCTATAACCTGACGTAGATACCACCTTTATAACCTGACGTAGATACCACCTTTATAACCTGACGTAGGTACCACCTGTATAACCTGACGTAGATACCACCTGTATAACCTGACGTAGGTACCACCTGTATAACCTGACGTAGGTACCACCTGTATAACATGACTTAGATATCACCTCTATAACCTGACGTATATACCACCTGTATAACCTGACGTAGATATCACATGTATAACCTGACGTAGATACCACCTCTATAACATGACTTAGATATCACCTCTATAACCTCACATAGATATCACCTCTGTAACCTGATGTATATACCACCTCTATAACCTGACGTAGAAAACACCTCTATAACATGACTTAGATATCACCTCTATCAACTGACTTAGATACCACCTCTGTAACCTGACGTAGATACCACCTCTATAACCTGACGTAGATACCACCTCTATAACCTGACGTAGATACCACCTCTATAACCTGACGTATATACCACCTGTATAACCTGACGTAGATACCACCTGTATAACCTGACGTAGATATCACATGTATAACCTGACGTAGATACCACCTCTATAACATGACTTAGATATCACCTCTATAACCTGACATAGATACCACCTCTATAACCTGACGTAGATATCACCTCTATAACCTGACATAGATACCACCTCTATAACATGACTTAGATACCACCTCTATAACCTGACGTAGATACCACCTCTATAACCTGACATAGATATGCCCTCTGTTACCTGATGTAGATACCACCTCTATAACATGACTTAGATATCACCTCTATAACCTGACATAGATACCACCTCTATAACCTGACGTAGATATCACCTCTATAACCTGACATAGATATCACCTCTATAACCTGACATAGATATCACCTCTATAACCTGACGTAGATACCACCTCTATAACCTGACGTAGATACCACCTCTATAACCTAACGTAGATATCACCTCTATAACCTGACGTAGATATGCCCTCTGTTACCTGATGTAGATACCACCTCTATAACATGACTTAGATACCAGCTCTATGACCTGTCGTAGATACCACCTCTATAACCTGACGTAGATATCACCTCTGTAACCTGATGTAGATACCACCTCTATAACCTGACATAGATACTACCTCTATAACCTGTCGTAGATACCACCTCTATAACCTGACGTAGATACCACCTCTATAACCTGACGTAGATACCACCTCTATAACCTGACTTAGATACCACCTCTATATCATGACTTAGATATCACCTCTATAACCTGACATAGATACCATCTCTACAACAGGACGTAGATATCATCTCTGTAACCTGACGTAGATATCACCTCTGTAACCTGATGTAGATATCACCTCTATAACCTGACGTAGATATCACCTCTGCAACCTGACGTAGATGTCACCTCTGTAAACTGATTTAGATACAGCCTGTATAACCTGACGTATATACCACCTCTATAACCTGACGTAGATACCACCTCTATAACCTGACATAGATATCACCTCTATAACCTGACGTCGATACCACCTCTATAACCTGACGTAGATACCACCTCTATAACCTGACTTAGATACCACCTCTATAACATGACTTAGATATCACGTCTATAACCTGACATAGATACCATCTCTACAACAGGACGTAGATATCATTTCTATAACCTGACATAGATACCACCTCTATAACCTGACGTAGATACCACCTCTATAACCTGACGTAGATACCACCTCTATAACATGACTTAAATATCACGTCTATAACCTGACATAGATACCATCTCTACAACAGGACATAGATACCACCTCTATAACATGACGTATATATCACCTCTATAACCTGACGTAGATATCACTTCTATAACCTGACGTAGGTACAACCTCTATAACCTGTCGTAGATACCATCTCTACAACATGACGTAGATATCACATCTATAACCTGTCGTAGATACCACCTCTATAACCTGTCGTAGATACCACCTGTATAACCTGACGTATACACCACCTCTATAACCTGACGTAGATACCACCTCTATAACCTGACGTAGATACCACCTCTATAACATGACTTAAATATCACGTCTATAACCTGACATAGATACCATCTCTACAACAGGACATAGATACCACCTCTATAACATGACGTAGATATCACCTCTATAACCTGACGTAGATATCACCTCTATAACCTGACGTAGGTACAACCTCTATAACCTGTCGTAGATACCATCTCTACAACATGACGTAGATATCACATGTATAACCTGTCGTAGATACCACCTCTATAACCTGACGTAGATATCACCTCTATAACCTGACGTAGATATCACCTCTATAACCTGACGTAGATGCCACCTCTATAACCTGACATAGATACCATCTCTACAACAGGACGTAGATATCATCTCTATAGCCTGACATAGATACCATCTCTACAACAGGACGTAGATATCATCTCTATAACCTCACATAGATACCACCTCTATAACCTGACGTATACACCACCTGTATAACCTGACGTAGATACCACCTCTATAACCTGACGTAGATATCACCTCTATAACCTGACATAGATACCACCTCTATAACCTGACATAGATATCACCTCTATAACCTGACATAGATACCACCTGTATAACCTGACGTAGATACCACCTCTATTACCTGTCGTAGATACCACCTCTATAACCTGACGTAGATATCACCTGTATAACCTGACGTATATACCACCTGTATAACCTGACGTAGATAGCACCTGTATAACCTATCGTAGATACCACCTCTATAACCTGACATAGATACCACCTCTATAACCTGACGTAGATATCACCTCTATAACCTGACGTATATACCACCTGTATAACCTGACGTAGATAGCACCTGTATAACCTGTCGTAGATACCACCTCTATAATCTGACGTAGATATCAACTCTGTAACCTGACGTATACACCACCTCTTTAACCTGACGTAGATTTCACCTGAATACCAAGGCGTAGATACCACCTGTATAACCTGACGTATATACCACCTGTATAACCTGACGTATATACCACCTGTATATACTGTAGCTTTCCTCGGTATATAAAAATGGAGTACAACCTAACATAGATATCACCTGTATATACTGTAGCTATCCTCGGTATGTTACAGGTGTGGGTATATATAATCCAATGCCACTTTGTTGTTCATGGTAGTTTTATTATCCATTAATAAAACCCTACAATTACAAGAAATACTAATCATACACACATACATACTAAACTACAGACATGACAATCAAGGGACATAACTCTTACATGTAACATATTTGAACCGATAACAAAGAGATGGCACAATTTCTGTTATAAATACGTTAACAGAACCAAATACTAATACATTTATGTTTTTAGAATACACATATCGATAACTAGAATATATCAAACTAGTTATTCACTATTTAGACACAATAGATATACAAATATCAAATTAGGAAATTATCCCTACCTTTATCACTTACATTACTATTAATATATATAAAACATTGGTAATTTTTAGACAAAATCACCATGTACATAATGTACTGTACAATTCATACAATTAAAACAACCAGAACTACAACTCACCCCACATATCATGCGGAGGTTTCCGGAACATTATTCATTACCACCAACCAGATTCACAAGTAATCACCAGCTGTAATCAATGAATAATCTGGTCTAATATATATACAAATAAAAAGGTCATATACAAAATATATTGTATTATGATATCTATCAATTCCAATGAAACATACATGAAGCACATAACTTCTGACAAAGTACCAGATATGCTTTCTACACAGATCTTTTCAAAATACTTATTAAAACATGATATTACATGTTGTTTTATAATACAACATTAATATATACTTAGTTACAAAATAGTATCAAATGAAAGTAAAAACTCACCAGATCTTCAATATAATTTAGGCTCTGACTTCTACAGATTGTTTTCAGCTAGAGCGCCAGAAGAGAAGTCATTTGAAATACTAAGAGGATTAAAAACATGCAATACAGGTAAAAACTGTCCAATGAAATTGTCCATGTCAGGTCACATGTCATACATACTCACATTCCTTTCATTCCTATTAAGGTTTCTCACACCAAACAAATACCAACAGTACATTAAAGATGCACACTCCATGAAATATAACATACAGTGATTTTACATAAAATATAACCCTGTGACAGGTATATAACAAATGAGTACAACCTAACGTAGATATCACCTCTATAACCTGACATAGATACCACCTCTATAACATGACTTAGATATCACCTCTATGACCTGACGGATATACCACCTGTATAACCTGACGTAGATATCACATGTTTAATCTGACGTAGATACCACCTCTTGAACATGACTTAGATATCACCTCTATAAACTGACTTAGATATCAACTCTGTAACCTGACAAAGATATCAACTCTGTAACCTGACGTAGATATCACCTGTTTATCCTGACGTAGATATCACCTCTATAACCTGACTTAGATATCATCTCTGTAATCTGACGTAGATATCACCTCTATAACCTGACTTAGATATCATCTCTGTAATCTGACGTAGATATCACCTCTATAACCTGACGTAGATATCACCTGTATAACCTGACATAGATACCACCTCTATAACCTGACGCATATACCACCTGTATAACCTGACGTAGATATCACCTCTATAACCTGACATATATATCACCTGTATAACCTGACGCATATACCACCTCTATAACCTGACGTAGATATCACCTGTATAACCTGACATAGATACCACCTGTATAACCTGACGCATATGCCACCTCTATAACCTGACGCATATACCACCTCTATAACCTGACGTATACACCACCTGTATAACCTGACGTATACACCACCTGTATAACCTGACGTAGATACCACCTCTTTAACCTGACGTAGATATCACCTCTATAACCTGACGTAGATACCACCTCTATAACCTGACGTAGATACCACCTCTATAACCTGACATAGATACCACCTCTATAACCTGACATAGATATCAGCTCTGTAACCTGACGTATACACCACCTGTATAACCTGACGTATATATCACCTGTATAACCTGACGTAGATACCACCTCTATAACCTGTCGTAGATATCACCTGTATAACCTGTCGTAGATACCACCTCTATAACCTGACGTAGATATCAGCTCTGTAACCTGACGTATACACCACCTGTATAACCTGACGTATACACCACCTGTATAACCTGACGTAGATACCACCTCTTTAACCTGACATATATATCACCTGTATAACCTGACATAGATACCACCTGTATAACCTGACGTATATACCACATGTATACCAAGGCGTAGATACCACATGTATAACCTGACGTATATACCACCTGTATAACCTGACGTAGAGATCACCTCTATAACCTGACATAGATACCACCTCTATAACATGACGTAGATACCACCTCTATAACCTGACATAGATACCACCTCTATAACATGACATAGATACCACCTGTATAACCTGACGTAGATACCACCTCTATTACCTGACGTAGATACCACCTGTATAACCTGACGTAGATATCACATCTATAACCTGACGTAGATATCACCTCTATAACCTGACGTAGATACCACCTCTATAACCTGACGTAGATTTCACCTGTATACCAAGGCGTAGATATCACCTGTATAACCTGACGTATATACCACCTGTATAACCTGACGTTGATTTCACCTGTAGTTACTTTGTGTATGTACATAGCAATGAGAGACAACATAACTAAATGTCAAATCGACTGGTTGTAGATAAATCCATACAAATAGAATCTTTTATTGAATCTGGAAATATATATCACCTCCTGCGGCTCTGGAAGAATTTGCAGTCGGGCATGTGCATTGAAATCACGTGTCGAAATCCTCCTTGTATATTAAACTGAAGTGAACTGTAGCATACTGTAACTTCTTTGCCTGTACAGACATAAATGTAGTTTCTATTTATGCGATAGAGGAGTCTCCTGTCTGTGGTTAAAACTTCTGCTGCTCAGTGTGCCTGACAGATGTTATAAGTACGACATCACCTGTGTTAGTCTTAGTGAAGTAATGTCTATACTGTACCATACTTATTGTCACATTGGATCAGGAACTGATGGCTGCTGAAATCAGAGATGAAGAGAACAGATTGATACAGTACCTCTAACACTTACTGTTCAAGAGACATCCAACACGAAAACGTACAGTCGAGAATTAAAATAATTTGTGTACTGCCCCATGCCAAGTTTCAAACATCAATTGATATCACTTAACACTCATTTACATTTGTATATTCTTCAGTTGTTGTTATTTGAATTAAAGATCGATAAATAAAATATTGATTTATATTGGATTCCATTAATTTCTTGTTTAATTACAATACAAGTTCAAGTGTTTCTTTAGCATGAGAAGCAAGTGTAAATTTCGTCTCGACCATGTAGGGCAATGACAAAAGAACGTCAAAAATATGTAGGTAATACAATAACACAAAAAAGTCATTAAGTGTATATGGTGGCGGTAAAAGGGACATTTCGAGGCCACGTTGACGGATGTTTAACCTTGGAATGACAACTATGGTATGTATGCTGCTCACGTGTTATGGGAAGTTATGTATATTTCATAGCTTCCGTAATTGGAAAGAAGTTCTCGTGATGACATATAATGATTAGATAGTGCACAGCGAAAGAATTGTGATTTTATGGCGGCGATGTTTGAACTCGATGTCTTGTACATGTGGGCGACACAAGCCTATTTAACTAACGAAAAACACAATTTGTTATAAGACTTATTTTAATGCGTTTATAATGACCTCGTAATGTAAAATGAATTATTGAAATAAGTTGTTTTTTCTTTTTCATTTTTATACTAATAAAGCAGAATTATTTTTGATCAATACACATTGATAGGGTCGGCCAAAATACGATAACCTCGACCAAACAGCATTACATGTAAAATGTGAAGCAAGAAAAATAGCTTGCACGAGTAGGATTTCAAAAAAAAAGGAAAGTGTACTTTTTTCTTCTGCTTGGAGTGTGTATTCAAAGGCAGGCCATCTTTCTTCCAGTTGAAACGAAAAATAGATAAATGAATAAATAAATAAATAATATAAACGCCAACAGCTCTTTGTTTTACACCTGGACACAATAGCTGTAAGCGGCTTAAATTCATTTCGTTTCATATCATGTAGTGATAGTTTTCAATGGATTGGTAAAACGTTCCATTTCTAAGTCTTAAATATCTTTGTAGTCTCATGCACTGTTCGAGTTAAGTTAGGCATACTGAGCTCCACGGAATACAGCAGGAACAATATAAAAAGGATTTATTGATAAACAGTTTATACACTCAGCGAAAGTATGAAGTAAAACAAAAGTTGTATAACTAATATAAACTAGTAAAACTAATTAGTTTTAACAAGCCCCAACACTTAATTTAGAAGTTCAGCAAAACATCGTCTACATTTGAACATATTGTTCATACTTTGTATTGATAAAGGTATTGTAAATGTAAGGAGGGAATGGACGTGTTTTCCACGGGTACCCTTAGGGCATATACTATCATACAATGCTATAATTGTTCACTTTATTTGAATACCTAAAAAGAGATTAAGATATCAAGTGACATTTTAAGACGTCACGTGTGTGACGGATGCTACCCATTAATCGCACGTTTGTCAGTAAACGCTACACTTAATACTAATTGACTTTCATCTAACATTGTGTCCTCCAGGACATTGTAAACACCCCTCATTCATCTTCCACGAATAGCAGGAACCATTAAAATGTAGTCTTTAATTTGTATTTATTTTTCATTGAGTCCCTACAAAAGGATTTGTTCTGAATCATGTGTATGGAACTTATCTACAAAATGAAAACATTGATGTCGATAGCCTCGCGATGTTTAGATAGAACGGACTTTCGCTATATAAAGGTGTTATGCTACAATAATTTGTTTTCTATGGAGGTGTGTATACGAATGCATTTATGTGATATATTGAATTATACAAAAATGTCTCTGAGTGAAATTACCCATCATAGACGATAAAAGTAGATTTGAAATATTCTTCTTCAACCTGCCGGGCTGATCGCTGCTCGCGTTTGTTTTTAATGGATTGCCATCTCTCCGACAGAAAATTTTATGATTTGCCGTAAAATCGCGAATCCATCACGCAACTTGCGCGCGGGCAATTCCCACTAATGTTGTATTGGAGACAAACACGTGGCCCGTTGTTGACGGAATACATTTTCATTAACATCACAGTAACACCGCCTCTAGACATTTGTTAATTTGATGAAAGTTTCCGTGTTGGAAACAAATATTGGTGATGTTGGTATATTGTTTAAATCGCCATATCTCATACGGTCGGGTGTCACCGAGCAATCGGAGCCAGGGAGGAAATACGGATATTCAGATGAACACTAGGGCTGATGAATATATCTATCTATTTTAATCAATTTAATTTCCTTTTAAGAATTTTGTTTTTAATTTCGATTTCAGAAACTTTATATCACGAGAAACAATATACTTTGCTTTTCTAAAATATCTTTCATCAGTTTACATCGTTCAGTTCCCAACGACCTTGATTAATCTGCATATATGCTGACTTGTGAAAAGCAGTTTGTATACATAATGGTAAAAGTCATATTACCATCTATAGCTAAAGACTTCAGGGAATTTAAACAACACTTTGATAATTCATTTTCGATACATTTTAAAGAGAAGAGGAGTACTTAGCACTGTACCATTATGTATAACCTGATACAGTGTTTCTAACACCACTCAATATAATCAATGACATGTACTAGTTTATGTTTGGTATACTGCAGAAACCGAATTTATACCGCTCAGTAAAATTGTAAGTGTTCTAGTGTTTTAATGTGTTTTAATTAAACGACATTGATCATTTAAAAGCTCTCGACTTTAATGTGTAACGGAGAAAGTTATTCCATTCCTCGAGCAATCTCATTGATTAGTTTCGGTTTGAGTCTGAAGATCAAAGCTTGTTTGTCCTCCTACGGATGAGAACCTGTAGAGCCTTGATAAATCACGTCGTCCAAATAAGATACTGATTCCGCGTAAAGTAAACAGAATCTATGCACTGTAAGTTAAATCATTAATTGTTGAATTACCCATCTTCTGTTTAGTATATATTCTTTATAGTCATGCTGGCGAGAAATATGAACGTTGGCTTATGTAGACCCTTATAAACAAAGAATAGGTCTTTCTGAGTAGCCAAACAATTGCCGTGTGATGGACACGAGACGGACAGGAGAGTTGCTAATAACATTAGTTTGACTGAATAATATACATAGCAGTCTACTTAACGATTTTCTATAGCTATATATCTCCCTGTTTAAACGGTTTTTATGTCTTTTCCCCCTAAACCAAAGCGAGAGAGGTAGTAATGATACCACACTGTCCCTCCCAACATACAAATTGAATTGTTATTCTATCATTTTATCAAGTTTATACGGCCAGATTCCTAAATCAAGCGGTGTTAGGTAAGACGGCAGTGAACGTCCATCCAGTCCATTGTTCACTGGACAATGTGTGCAGGACACTTCATCTTGATAATTTAATCACAATAGTGTTATTTTCCACTTACTGGGCAACAAAAAAACCGTAAATGAAATTCATGGATCTCCTGGGAGATATTTCGAGCATTATTTCTATATAAAGTGATCCATCCTTCACTACGCTAATGTTGGCACACCAAATTCAAGTCCCATCCGCCGTAATGGAATATTCATTGGTACTTGAACCGAGTTTTATTTTTGAATAGAAAACAATATGACCAGCTGGCATACTGAGCGGCTTACAGAATTCCTTCTTTTAAGGTCCAAAATAAAAAAAATATTAGATAATAATAAATCTGTAACAATGATACGATAAAATGAAGTATAATTTATTCTAACGGTTGTTTAATCGGTTATTGATTATTAATGCTTTGTTACGTTCGTTAAATATTTTTATCTGTCCATACGAGCTGTATATTGATGGTTTATTTTCAGACGAAACGCCGAATATTACTTTTTACACCAATAACAGTTAAGACAAGATCTATAATTACAGCGGTATACCGTTCACGTGAAACTGCTTCGAAAAACATCGCAGTGCTGTATATTTTTTTTTCTCCCCAAAATGCGTTTTCGTTAATACATCTTTATGGCGCCATTTTTTCTGTATATTCACTTCATTTTATCTGTAAAACTTCATTTCAACCTTTATTTTTGTGATTTTGATCTATGATTATTTATTTATAACTAGTTTTATGTGATATGATTTATTTTCATTGCAAATGTTATCATAGCGCCATTTTCGTTTTAAATATAAAGTATCTTGTGTTTACCATAGAAAATATATATTCATTGGTAAATAAAAACAATGTTCCTCTGGATTAGGCACAGCTGTATTAACATGTTTTAGGCTACATGTACATATACGAAGGCATGTAGATATTTGTTATTATTTGTAGTGTCTTGAAAAGCATATTATATCAATACATTTATAAAACATTATATAGTATATAGAGGATATTGAATGGTTTCCCGTTTAATATAACATACCTGTATATTTCACGAGAATGACAGATTAACGATATTTTCACGAGTGCGAAGCAAGAAATATACGTTGTATCTAACGGGAAACCAT
Organism: Pecten maximus; assembly: GCF_902652985.1. Classification (NCBI taxonomy): domain Eukaryota; kingdom Metazoa; phylum Mollusca; class Bivalvia; order Pectinida; family Pectinidae; genus Pecten; species Pecten maximus. The sequence continues at coordinate 27,919,480 of NC_047016.1, read as the reverse complement.
TCAATTTTCTTTTTATTGCATTTCATAAACTTAAAAACAAAATTAAATATATCGAAAAATTGATAGTGTCAAAGTGCGGGAATCAGTAACGTTACTTCACGTCAACTTGACGGTGTCATTTTGAAAGGACTGATCAACGCAATTTAAGCGTTTTCTGCTGTTATAGGATAATCGGTGCATGACTAGCTAACGTCAAGTGAGTATTTTGTCAAAAACTAGTCTGAAAATTTCAGAAATACAGCAAAATAACCAATTTAGCTATCTACGATTCGATTGGAAAAACCGGCAAGTTTCAACGAGGTGAATACAAAGGTCCGCTTTCATTGGTCAAAAACGGAAAACTTATATTTTCACTGCAAAATCTTATGTTTTCACTGCTCATCGCTGCAGTGAAAATATAAGTTTTATTAGTTTGATAAATTTCTATATTTCACTAGCAAAAATGTAATAAATGTATATGCAGGTTCACTGGCATTTAATCAAGGAATGACTTTCTTTAGCACGGTATCAGTACCAGTGATTCCGAAAATCATTTAAAGAGGACGTTTCAGATAAATGGATGTACACGGACTCTTTAATGCTTGTATAGAAATATAAATTTCGGGTAAGTTGTTCTTTAATATTGATAATGATACATCATAGATTGGGTCAGTGATAATTTCTTTCTTGTGAGTGATAATTTCTATTCCATGATTCTTTCTGTTTTGTCAGTACTAATTTATATTTTGTCCGTGCTAGTTTCTATTTTGTCTGTGATAATTTCTATTCTGTCCGTGATAATTTCTATTTTGCCCGTGATCATTTCTATTTAGTCCGTGATAATTTCTATTTTGTCCGTGATAATTTCTATTCTGTCCGTGATAATTTCTATTTTGTCGGTGCTAATTTCTATTTTGTATGTGATAATTTCTATTCTGTCCGTGCTAATTTCTATTTTGTCCGTGATAATTTCTATTTTGTCGGTGCTAATTTCTATTTTGTATGTGATAATTTCTATTCTGCCCGTGCTAATTTCTATTGTGTCCGTGATAATTTCTATTCTGTCCGTGCTAATTTCTATTTTGTCCGTGATAATTTCTATTTTGTCCATGTTAACTTCTATTTTGCCCGTGACATACTAGATAACAGCAGTTTGAAATAGAATTTTCAAATATCAGTAATATTTTCTGACTAACAGTTTCAAACTTGGGTATATTGCAACACAGCATCCTGAAATATTGAACCTGAATATTTTATTTTTGTAACGATTTATTATTTTCATTTAATTCATTTCTTTTTTCTTTCTTTTTGACTGATGTGTAAATACTCAATAAACAGGCTGCATAAAGCATGTCAGTGAACCTGAATGTTGCAGTATATATACTAAACGAGAAATGAATTCAACTGCATGACAAAAAATTATACATCATATTTGAAAATCTTATAAAACACCTCGGCGTTGTTACATGAATTCCTTGTGTAGCACATGTTTTCTATATTGTCTACATAAATTACATGGTCAACTCTATTAAAGAAATCGCTACCTCGCTTTATTTGCATTATTCATACAAACGATGCTTTCTCTTTTTATGATGCCATTTATGTCATATTTAGAACCACTTACGAAAACAAGAAGAGTTTTTTTTTTCTGTTGAGCGATAATCAACCATTATAGAAGAGTACACTCAATAACACTATAATCAAAGTAAGACACATAATTTACATATGGAAAATGTTCGGAATAATTATGTAGATGCACGTGTTTTTCTCGAGATCTACACAAATAATTTAGTTTAACTTCTACATTCATGGCTATAGAGCCTGGCCATTTCTCGGCTAATTATTTACATAGATACCCTAGGCTCTATATCGTGTCAAGACAGACATTAGGATAGCGGCGATAATACCTTAGTTATGACATGTCTAGCTCCTCCTATTCATATTCATTTGTAACATTATAAACAATTCATCACAACAGATATTTACAACATAAATTAAAAACACCAACCATAAAGTGGTACTAATTAGCGGCGACGATACGGAGCGAGGTTTCGTCCCCGATCCTATGTGGATTAAGATATGTAGAATACTGCGGTACGTTTATCATTATTCCAACCTTGTATGTATAATATATAAGTCGCTTTCTCTTTATGGTGCACATCCTCGCTTGTTTCTAAGTTGTCTCAGGGTTAATAATTACAATTATGTGACGAGGTTGTATTTAACGCGGCGGCTATGTGAGGGCTAATCACATTAGTTATGGACTGGGATTATTTATTAATACACAGGCATGGATATGGTATGGTAATGTAGTGTCAGATGGACGGTTAAACACTGTGTAACATACCTGTTATACATATAAATACATGAAACAAACAATAACAGTTACAATGTCACAGACCTGTCAAACAATTTAAAAAATGGGAGGAGTTGGGAACAAAATATACGCACTAGAATGAGAATACTTACCACGTGGCTAGACTTCAAAATAGAGGAAATGTTCAAGTAGATATATTTGGACAAGATCGAATATATAACAGAAAACAAATCATGGACGCAGACAAACTATATCAGACACATGGACTTAGACAAACTATGTAAGACACATGGACGTAGATAAACTATGTAAGACACACGGACGCAGGACAAACTGTGTAAGACACACGGACGCAGACAAACTATGTAAGACACACGGACGCTGACAAACTATGTAAGACACACGGACGTAGACAAACTATGTAAGACACATGGACGCAGACAAACTATGTAAGACACACGGACGCAGGCAAACTGTGTAAGACACACGGACGCAGACAAACTATGTAAGACACACGGACGCTGACAAACTATGTAAGACACACGGACGTAGACAAACTATGTAAGACACATGGACGTTGACAAACTATATAAGACACACGGACGCAGACAAAGTATGTAAGACACACGGACGTAGACAAACTATGTAAGACACATGGACGCAGACAAACTATATACGACACACGGACGCAGACAAACTATATAAGACACACGGACGCAGACAATGCAACAGACACACTTTTCAAGGCACATGACCACAGACACAATTTATAAGGCTGATGGACCAAGACAAAATGTATAAGGCACATTGACGCAGACAAACTTTATAAGACACCTGAACACAAACAAACTTTTTAAGACACATGGACACAAACACATTTTATAAGGCACATAGACGCAGACAAACTGTGTAAGGCACATGGACACATGCAAACATTTTAAGACACTTGGACGCAGTCAAACTTTATAAGACACATGGACGCAGACAAACTGCAAAAGTCACATTGAAGCAGACCAACATTATAAGATATATGGCCACCGACACATATTTTAAGACACATGGACGCATACGGACTTTATAAGGCACATGGTCGCAGACGCATTGTAGTAGACACATGGACACAGGCAAATTGTGTAAGATATATGGCCACAAACACACTTTATAAGGCTGATGGACGCAGACAAACTGTATAACACACGTGGACGCAGACAAACTTTATAAGGCACATGGACGCAGAAAAACTGTATAAGGTACATGGTCGCAGACACATTTTATAAGGCACATGGACACAGACTCTTTATAAGGCACATGGAAACAGGCAAACTGTATAAGGCACATGGACGCAGACACACTTTATAAGGCACATGGTCGCAGACACATTTCATAAGGCACATTGTCAAAGACACTTTATAAGGCACATGGACGCAGACACATTTTATAAAGCACATGGTCGCAGACACACTTTATAAGGCACATGGACGCAGACACACTTTATATTATAAGGCACATGGACACAGACATTTTATAAGGCACATGGACACAGACACTTTACAAGGCACATGCACGCAGACAGACTTTATAAGGCACATGCACGCCAACACTCTTTATAAGGCACATGGACACAGACATTTTATAAGGCACATGGACACAGACATTTTATAAGGCACATGGACACAGACATTTTATAAGGCACATGGACACAGACGCATTTCATAAGGCACATGGTCAAAGACACTTTATAAGGCACATGGACGCAGACACTTTATAAGGCACATGGTCGCAGACGCATTTCATAAGGCACATGGTCAAAGACACTTTATAAGGCACAGGGACGCAGACACTTTATAAGGCACATGGACGCCATCACACTTTATAAAGCACATGGACACAGACATTTTATAAGGCACATGGACACAGACGCATTTCATAAGGCACATGGTCAAAGACACTTTATAAGGCACATGGACGCAGACACTTGATAAGGCACATGGTCGCAGACGCATTTCATAAGGCACATGGTCAAAGACACTTTATAAGGCACAGGGACGCAGACACTTTATAAGGCACATGGACGCCATCACACTTTATAAAGCACATGGACACAGACATTTTATAAGGCACATGGACACAGACGCATTTCATAAGGCACATGGTCAAAGACACTTTATAATGCACAGGGACGCAGACACTTTATAAGGCACATGGACGCCATCACACTTTATAAGGCACATGGTCGCAGACGCATTTTAGTAGACACATAGACACAGACAAATTGTGTAAGATATATGGCCATAAACACACTTTATAAGGCTGATGGACGCAGACAAACTGTATAACACACGTGGACGCAGACAAACTTTATAAGGCACATGGACACAGACTCTTTATAAGGCACATGGACACAGACTCTTTATAAGGCACATGGACACAGAAACTTCATAAGGCACATGGACGCAGACACACTTCATAAGGTACATGGTCGTAAACGCATTTTATAAGGCACATGGACACAGACACTTTATAAGGCACATGGACGCAGACACACTCCATAAGGTACATAGTCGTAAACGCATTTTATAAGGCACATGGACACAGACAAACTGTATAAGGCACATGGACGCAGGCACACTTTATAAGGTACATGGACACAGGCAACCTTTTTAAGACACATGGACGCATACACACTTCATAAGGTACATGGTTGTAGACGCATTTTATAAGGCACATGGACACAGACACAATTTATAAGGCTGATGGACCCAGACAAAATGTATCAGGCACATCGACGCAGATAAACTTTATAAGACACCTGAACATACAAAAACGTTTTAAGACACATGGACACCGACACATTTTATAAGGCACATGGACGCAGACAAACTGTGTAAGGCACATGGACACAGGCAATCTTTTTAAAGACACGTGGACGCAGACAAAATTAATAAGACACATGGACGCAGACAAACTGCAAAAATCACATTGAAGCAGACAAACATTATAAGATATATGGACGTAGACACACTTTATAAGGCATATGGCAACCGACACACTTTTTAAGACACGTGGACGCAGACGACCTCTATTAGACACATGGACACAGACAAATTGTGTAAGACATATGGCCACAGACGAACGTTATAAGGTGCATGGCCACAAACACACTTTATAAGGCTGATGGACCTAGACAAACTTTATAAGACACATGGACACAGGCAAACTTTTTAAGGCACGTGGATGCAGACAAACTGTATAAGGCACATGGTCGCAGACGCATTTTATAATGCACATGGACGCAGACACACTTTATAAGGCACATGGTATCAGACGCATTTCATAAGGCACATGGTCAAAGACACTTTTTAAGGCACATGGACGCAGACACTGTATAAGGCACATGGACGCAGGCACATTTTATAAAGCACATGGTCGCTGACACACTTTATAAGGCACATGGTCGCAGACACACTTTATATTTTAAGGCACATGGACACAGACATTTTATAAGGCACATGGACACAGACACTTTATAAGGCACATGGACGCAGGCACATTTTATAAAGCACATGGTCGCTGACACACTTTATAAAGCACATGGACACAGACATTTTATAAGGCACACGGACACAGACATTTTATAAAGCACATGGTCGCAAACACACTTGATAAGGCACATGGCCACAGACATTTTATAAGGCACATGGACACAGACATTTTATAAGGCACATGGACACAGACATTTTATAAGGCACATGGACACAGACATTTTATAAGGCACATGAACACAGACATTTTATAAGGCACATGGTCACAGACATTTTATAAGGCACATGGACACAGACATTTTATAAGGCAAATGGACACAGACATTTTATAAGGCACATGGTCACAGACATTTTATAAGGCACATGGTCGCAAACAAACTTCGTAAGACATATGGACGCATATCAATTTTATCAGACACATTGATGCAGCTAAACTCTACAAGACACATGGACGCAGACAAATTTTATCAGGCAAGGCGAGAAAGGCAAACAAAGACTTATGTAGACTCTACAGGAAAGGGAAACTATATTAAGGGATTAAGGTAGACTTCATTTTGAAGGAGAAGAATATTGCCAAATTATTGATCTGAATTCCAACCCAGACATACCAAGTTCAAGATACACATATTTGCATTAGTTATAACAGCAATGTATATCCTAATATATAGCCCAATTGAATTAGTTATTTACCAATATCGTCGTTTGGTTATTAAATGATATTAAAAACTTTTTAACAAATTGCTCTTTCATTTTTTCTTTCTTTTTCACCTACTCAAAAGATAGGCAAGAGGTACGGCTCTGTATTTAGTTAGTGATATACGTTTACTAGGTTCTGACGTATAATTTGAAATCTAATTATTAGATGTTAACCACATATTACATTGCAAGTCTTCATCTCCTTTGCCACCCTTGGAAACAATTTCGTGGTGTTATGCGATGTATGTATTACACAATAATTAATAAATTCACACAAACGTTAAAACATCACGTGTAATTTGAAAGATTTCATTTTCCAGAGAGTGTCCATTTCAGCAGATTGCACAGCTCATGTGTTAAATCAGATTCATATCATCCCCTGCGCGTGTGACGTAATTCTCGCCTCTATCCCCTCTACACCTGCGTCACACCTCCGTTTTTGACTTTATCTATAAATCAATGGACACCTGAAGAATATGGCGTTGCCATCCTCCGCAGCCGACGAGATTTGCCACGGTTGATGTGCAGTATTTGTCAGGTTCACCTGTTAATTACAGCTCCGATTCACATGATTCTCCCATCACTGACAGTTTTGGAAAGTTTCGGAAAGATTAAATCCTGGTTATAATGAATCACCGCAAATGAAATGGATGACACTTTCACTGGAGCTGTTAGTTTGTAATCTAGAAATCCAAATGTTATTTTCAGCGAAATTTAAAATACGATAGATTAGAAGCCACGGATATCCAGACAATATCCGGTTCTTAAATAGGTTTTAAAAACGCTCGTGACAGGTACATTGCCTGATGTATCATTCAATTGTGATGCTGGATGGACATGGAAAAGAAATGATCCCAGCGTATTTCAACTTGTTGGTCAGCATTTACATACAGAACAATGTACATAAGTTTAATTTGGATTGAAATATATAAATCACCTAATTATGATTTCGAAGCACTTTGCAATTACATGAAAAGTTCTGTTCGGTGTGGTTTTTATACTATATATGCAATATTATGATTTTTTTTTTCAAAATCCTGACGTGTCGATTAAATGAAATATGTTCAGTCGAAACGAGAACAGCGTTGACATTCAACATGATATGATACTGTATCAATAAACAAAACAAATCTTCCGCTTTTTAAACATCGTTGATTTTTGTTTTTAAAATTTCTTATGCATCAAAATTCCAGCTAATTTTGCATAACTGATAAAAGTTAATCAGCTTGTTGTTTATATCGTACAATTATTAGTGAGAAATTAATCAGCTTGTTATTTATATCGTACAATTATTAGTGAGAAATTAATCAGCTTGTTGTTTAGATCGTACGATTATTAGTGAGAAATTAATCAGCTTGTTGTTTATATCTTACGATTATTAGTGAGAAATTAATCAGCTTGTTGTTTAAATCTTACGATTATTAGTGAGAAATTAATCAGCTTGTTGTTTATATCTTACGATTATTAGTGAGAAGTTAATCAATTTGTTGTTTATATCTTACGATTATTAGTGAGAAGTTAATCAATTTGTTGTTTATATCTTACGATTATTAGTGAGAAGTTAATCAATTTGTTGTTTATATCTTACGATTATTAGTGAGAAGTTAATCAATTTGTTGTTTATATCTTACGATTATTAGTGAGAAGTTAATCAATTTGTTGTTTACATCTTGCGATTATTAGTGAGAAGTTAATCAATTTGTTGTTTATATCTTACGATTATTAGTGAGAAGTTAATCAATTTGTTGTTTACATCTTGCGATTATTAGTGAGAAGTTAATCAATTTGTTGTTTATATCTTACGATTATTAGTGAGAAGTTAATCAATTTGTTGTTTATATCTTACGATTATTAGTGAGAAGTTAATCAATTTGTTGTTTATATCTTACGATTATTAGTGAGAAGTTAATCAATTTGTTGTTTATATCTTACGATTATTAGTGAGAAGTTAATCAATTTGTTGTTTATATCTTACGATTATTAGTGAGAAGTTAATCAATTTGTTGTTTATATCTTACGATTATTAGTGAGAAGTTAATCAATTTGTTGTTTATATCTTACGATTATTAGTGAGAAGTTAATCAATTTGTTGTTTATATCTTACGATTATTAGTGAGAAGTTAATCAATTTGTTGTTTATATCTTACGATTATTAGTGAGAGGTTAGTCGGCCTGTTTAGTTAGGAATTAGTTGACTTGTTGTTTATTGTTCGGCTTGTTGATTAGGATGTTGATATATACATTAGCGATTTTGAAAATGTTGTAGGCCACGTCCTGGTATGACGAAGACAAGTAAATCGGTATCGCTTGTGGTGAAGTCCCTTTAGATGTTAGTTTTTGTGTGTGTGAAATTAATGATGTGTTCTTTTCGTGCAATAATGTATGTCAAGCCTTTGTGTGATGACGAGGTAGATATCTCGACCTTTGTATTTCTTTGCTTTATGTGTTGACACTTTCACTATATCGGTTTTGCATTTCCTTTTCTCTATGTGTTGACAATGTCACAATATCGGTTTTGCATTTCTTTTCTTTGTGTGTTGACTGTGTAACTATATCGGTTTTAGACATTTCAGCTGCATTGCATGAATTGTTATATACATATGTATATTTTGGCATGAAAATGTGAAACATTTTGCCTTTGTTTGTTAATGTTGTAGATTTCTTGACCTATTTCAACTACACGTATCTGGCCCTTTGAGTGGGGCTACGTGTATCATGTCCTTGGGTGCTAACTCTGTATACCATATACATGTACATCACTCTCGTTTGTTTTTTGTATCATAGCATATAATGCATGACGCCGCTGACTATGTTATCTTAGTGTTGAAGCAATTGTATGTAATGACGATATAGACAATGGTATATCCCATTGTAATATGATGACAATACGAACAATAGATTTTTGGATCGACACTTCCCTATCTCGCCTTTGAATTTTCCACTGTTGTAAATGGTATCATTTTGTGTGTGGACCCTGCTATATCACATTTGCGTGGTGTGATCTTTTTTTGTGTGTGGACCCTGCTATATCACATTTGCGTGGTGTGATCCAGTTTTTGTGTGTGCACCTTGCTATCTCACATTTGCGTGGTGTGATCCAGTTTTTGTGTGTGCACCTTGCTATCACACATTTTCCTGGTATGATTTTTGTATGCCAACACTAGGGTTTATCACGACTTCGTGAGGTGACGCCAGGGTACGGTATATCTGCTCTTTGTTAATACCCTGTCTTGGTATCTTGACATAGTTGTTTTGAGGCCTGTTAAATAAGGTAACATTTTTATTTTTTTAGTTTGTTGCTTTACTACATCTCATCTTTGTATATATCTTGACGTAACATTGTCAAAAAGGTATTCATATCTGATATTGTAGTTGAAGCATGATGTATCCAGAAAGTACCAATGTTGAAAGATTTTAATTCCTTTTTCACATAGGCTTGAAAAACATCGCTAACGTACCACTTTACGGATGTTAACAAGCAATGTTTTCATTGACATTTCAATGTTTTATACTGTACAATAGGATGTTGTTTGTTAGTACATTGCATATAAATCTTTACCTCTGACACCCTAATGACAGTACGCAGCAACCTACGTAAAATGGAACGACGGTTGATTACGAAAATCAAAGTGATTGTGTTAAATACATTGCAAGTGATTAGTTTTGAAAAATGGCGCATTGGTTATTTAAAGTGTGTACTGAATCTATGGGAAAATGTCCAAAGGATCATTACAGCACAAATGGCAATATTTTAGTCTTTTAGTAGTAATGTTATATTTGAATGAATACACCTTACGCAATTAATTTGGAACCAATCCACGTAAGCCTGGTTTTACCCAGTAGAAGGATTAACGACTAACCCAGGAGAGGAAAGTGAGTCTGATATCTTTGACATGTGAAGCATTAAATGCATAACTTTCTGCAGTGTTTGCACATGTACGGTTGGCTGTGTATTCATCACCGATGGCGCCGAGTAGAACGGAGAAAAAGACAAGCGGCTTTCTCTGATAGTAAACAACGCCATTGTCAGGGAATAAAGAACCCTCTGACACTAACACACCAGAATTGATTGAGTCGATTTTCATTTCGTTTCTCCGGCAGTAGTTTTTATTTGCTTCAATTTGTTGATTTCCCCAGATACATTTTTACCAATAATAAAAGCACTGAAACCTCGCCTTCCTGCTCCGATATCTTCTCTCTGTGTCACCAGTCTATTCATGACAGTCTGCACGCGCGCGTCCATCCTGCAGTCCTGCCGAGTTGTCGGGGACCGCGTCGATGTTTCTACCCCTGAAACAGCCTAAAGCCAAATAACGGGTCTGAAATGAAAGATATAAATTGATACCTAGGGGAAAAAGGAAACATCGATGTTCAATTCTCTACCTTTCAGGGGAAAATATCTACGGGCAATTTTCAGAATTTACAACTTATCAATATCCATTCAACAGAGATCCCGGGAAATGACACTTGTCTCACGAGGCTTTGAAATTAAAGTATTTTGAAGACAAGGATTGTTATAAAACATCCTACGAATGCTTTAATACGTAATTAAGAACGCACGGCGAACTGAACTGCTGATGTACAGCTCTAAAGTACGCCTGTTTGTTATTTGCTAGGCACCAGTGTCCCATTTACGTAGTGAACTCTTTAGAGTATGATTGCGGGAAAAACATTAATAAACCTGAACGAATATTTTTTTCATATAACAACAGTCAAAGTATGGTTTAGCTATTACTGAATATATCTGGACAATTTTTTTGCTATACAATAGACTAGGTATTATTGAATCACAACAAATGAGAAAGTAAAAAAAAAAGTTTTGAGTACTAGGGAGAATATCTAATTTTGTATTCGTATCTTTGATTGATTACATTTGTTGAAAGCAAACAATTATATTTGAACAAAAATGGGAAACGTTTCTTTCTGAAATATGTTATACCTGAATGTAAATTGAAGCTGTTTTCCATTAAGATCCAAAATACTTTAATACAACAATGTTTTATCATCATAAATAATGTTTTATCAATATCAATAATGTTTTATTATCAATAATGTTTTCTTATTCATGTTATGTTTGTGGCCTTATCATAATCTCCGTTTGATATACAAGTGTACACAAACATTCCCATGCCGTTTCTAGTGTATCGACTTGTTATTGACATTGACAACCTACTTGCAACAAATCCGCACAATTTCCGCTAACGAACAACTCAAGCAGGAAAGATTTTGTTTCTGCATTGACTTCTACAAGCAGCTTTCATGTTTTCATGGCGGAGTGTCTTTTTATCTAAAAACAGTTTTCGACAATCACCATTTTGAAGCATTGAAGAATCCAAAACCCCAAAAGTAAAAATCTGCAAAAGATTAAGTCACATTGCTTGAAAAAATATATATATTATCGTTGCGTTTTTAGGTTAAATATACCCTTGGTATAACAAGATTTGCATGAAACACAGTCTATAATTAAGAAGGAACTGCACAATCGCTTCTTGAATCCATGTACGGATATATATGCACAATACCAGTACGAAAACTTTTTATTTCTATAATGTGACTAATGCTTTCATTGATTAAGTTTTGTTATATATTATATATATCTGCAAAGTTCTCTACTAACAAGAAATCGTTAATTCGTGCCCATTGACTCGGATAGTGCTTTATAGGAGGAGAGTTTAATGTTGAACGGTAATGTAGATGCGTGTACACGATATATTTTTTCATGGAAATGATATAAACACATGGCTATATGAGTTAGTGGTGTATCGATCATGACAAAATATAGGCTTCATTGTCAAGGTACACAATAGACCCGGCTCTTCTCCGCAGAAGAACCGAGGCTTAAACTTTTATAAAGCTATGACATATTAAACTCTCCTGGGAGACTGGCGTTTCTTGCGGAAATTAAATCTAAAAGAAGATCGTGCTATCACACTTCACTGTAATAGAAATACGAGACGGGACGGTAAGACGTGGAGGCTTTAGAACAACCGTATCCATTTTTGATGGCTGGCATTGAATCTCTGCGCCAGGTAAATGGCATACGTTCAGTTGTCCATACCTATCCCATATTTATGCTAATCCGACAAGAATCTGTCTGATTCCTTTCATCTCATCGTAAACTTGTCAGTTGTTGTCTAATATCTAATTGACAACACCATTCATGAAATACACTTATTTTTACTGCTATAATTCCAAATATACACAAATACTAATCCTTTCATAGAACCCATTCTTCATCAGCCCGTAATCGTGTCTTTGTTGCCCCCCCCCCCCCCCCCCCGATCACATAATGTTTAGGCAAGTCCCTAAATATGTCCGCTTACTCTTTCTATATTCTGATTTAAATTTAAATTTATCTTAACAATGGATAAAGAAAATATGTTCCTTCCAGTCACATTAAAGCGTTACAAACAAGTGATCGAGATACCTTTTTATCATTACGAATTACGTGGATACTCTTCGATAATGTAGATTAAAAACATCATTCTGAAAATAAACCAAACGTCTATTAAACATACAACAAAGCACATAGGTAATGTAAAATGCTATTTAGATATCCATGTGAGTTAAATAAGTATATTATATATTATGGTCGTTAAATGTTTTTGACCAAAAACAATTTTGATCTTTAATAGCTTATTTGATTGAAAAATATTCACTTATAAAATATACAATATCTGTTCCGAGGTTTGCGTTTGAATTACTATAAAAAATATATTTGAAGAGTATTCAATATAAAATTGATTAAACTATGGGGTTTCATTCTTTCCTTTATCTGTTTTTGATTTTTGACTGATTTAGACATTTTCCCCTTGATTTCAACACGTTTGTCTCCTAGTAAATCTTATGAGTCTCCGAAGGAGGCAACAATGATATCACGCAATTTTATTTATTTTTAACACGTCTATTATATCAAGTATATGTATATAGTTATCTGACGTACACACGCTATATAGCCTTTCATATTGCTTTTTCGAATAGATATCAAAACTGACAGTGGTACAGTTCCTCATTACTATGATCCTCGAGTATGTCGCATCTACACAATTATAACTTTGAGGACGCAAATGCAATATTATTTTCCCCAATTAAGTCAATACAGACATGTTGACAATTTAAAGCAGTTACAATTGTACAGAAATTAATAGCTCATGACTTAGATAAGTTTTTTCCCTCTCATCCTGTAATTAGTTATCAAATTCGAGTTATAATTTGAAATATATTTTATCTTTTATAATGCATCCGTGTCACTGAAGCCGATTATGGTATAGCTATATATTTCTGATATGTTATAAGAAGTCCGGTGTGAGCATTGTAGCCAGGAAAACTGAAGTTCGATGAATGTGTATTACCCAGATAGACATAAAATCATAGAAGTAATAACGGCAGGGTGGACAAAGAATGTTCTGGACAACCATCCTATTATGATAACACTAATACACAATAAATGCATGAAACTGCAATAGATATCGACTTTCCTCGGTGAGAACACGACGCTAGATATAACATATCGCAAAATTAAAAAGTAATGATTGTTATATTTTGCATGCATAATGATTATGAAAGAGGAGCTGATTAATGTATAATTGAATTTAAACTGTTCGATATTACTTACGTTCTGTGACCTTATATTCCAGTTCATATATAGCTCAACACAGTTTTGACAGACCAAACTCTTTGAATCAATTTGATGTTTTATTTCAGATTGTTATTCCGTTCATTTCACACTCTTGTGTTATGTTAGTGTAAACACTTGCTTGAAGGTTTCCTTGAATGATGGCATTGTATTTTAATTCACTGCTTTATTTTCAGGTCAAGGTTATATGGACTCCGATTCAACTCTTTCCTTCCATGATAATTTAAGTCAATACAAAAAATACTATGATTAAAGTCTAGAAATTAGTTTCTGAAAATGAGTTTCACGGAGTTTCCGGTTTGATTAAACTCCTTTTAAACGTCGGTTCCTTCTTTTTTATTCATGTTTATTACCAAATAACATCATACATTTGATCACCAGCAATGTCATGCTAATTCGTTTGTGATCTTTTTAACAATGCACCCTTATATTGTATTGAAATGTGTGATGCTGTAACTTTATATAACTTACCTTTTGATTATAAGTAAATTGAACATTTTATTTCGTTTTTTAGATATATCATCATGAACGAATTTTAAACACTAGTACATCCTCTGAAAATGTACATTCCAAATCAGCATATGTTGAGAGTGACTAGTTGCTGACAATAGCGAGGATAATCCGGAACACCTGGTTCACTTCCGTATTAATGACGGAAGTTAGTTCTTGTCTTGGTTCCTTCAGAGATGTATATCTTTACTACGTAGGTAAACTTTCTATATATATTTTTATGTCATGTAACCGATTGACGATGTTTTATTATCTTTAAATACTAAATAACAATATACGCTGATGTTGTTATCAACACGAAGTCTTATAGACGTTTTCATGGAATGTGTTGTACCTTTTTCAGTAATCCTTATGAATCTTTTCTAGGGATTCTGAGGAAACGAACGCCAAACAGACCACGATCATGGTCCCTGGAGGGATTTCTTACTTGGACAACAGGTGCAATGTATCTATTACCAATTAATGATTGTTATTTAATGTTTAAAGAATATTTGTTAAGAAATCGCGAGCATCTCATTCAGCAAAATCATCAGTACCTGGCCCGATGGCAATCTTTTATCGTATCATATTTTTTATTCACGCTCAACTTTGGCATGATGTGAATTTCATCAAATTTAAATAACGATTGAATGTTTGAATTCATAAATATTTTACAAGGTAGCAATTTGTCATCTGATAATAATTTCTATCTTTAATTGGATTTGATGATAGCCTTAGGTACACCATATGGCAGCGTCTTTAGCTTATACAAACTCTTATGACATAAATAAAATAAACATACATGGTTTTGATCCTTTGACTGTTCAGTAATTAATTTTTACGTGGCATCGTTTTAATATCACACCTGGTTGGTTCACTTTAGAATGTTAAAGTGTGTTGAAAAGACCTCATAGTTTAGGTTTAATTTTAAGTTTCAATAATTTTTACATAATCCTGATTTTCTTGATATGGAGTTGCAGATTGCCGATCCATGTCAGACACTTTGCTGTACTGCGGTAAGAAAAACATGGCATAAACATGAAGAAACGGTTAGCATTTAACAACATAAAAAACAATGTAGCGTGCTAATTTCTCCACAAATGTTGATAACTAATGGCATACGCAAATTCTAGACGCCCAAAACAGAGGAATTCTAATTCAACTAAGATATCAGAAGTGTTATTATGTTCTCTGGAAGGCTAAGTTTTCACTGTATGTTTTGTTAAAATACATTTGTTTATGTTTTTCAGCAATCCATCTTGTTTTTACGATGAAGAGTACACACTTTTTTTTTGATATATTTGTTTTATTACATCACAATTCTTTCTACAAAATGTACAAGCTTAACATATTAATACGAATATTTTTAACAATATCCGACTGTACTAATAGATAGTGTTCTCCATCAAATACACATCACAGAAAAACATTGACATACAACGTGACTGTCATAGAAGACGACCATCCCAATGATCCGTGTTGTCAACTCGAGGCTTTAAGCTAAAATATAAAGATCAAACCGGTAAAGCAATGATATGTGGCAATATCCCGAGGAAGTAATCAGGCTTTGTTTGTTTAGGCGGGCACCGAAATGCATCAAATGTGTAGAACCGGAGAAAAACCGGTGATGCCAACGAAGAAATGGGATATAATGGAAGAGAGAGCCTTCCGTTTCATCACATTTCATCTCCGAGAGGTAGGCAATCACAAACACAGCCAATTTGTGGTGAATCATGAGCCCCGCCATTATCCG
This sequence comes from Pecten maximus, assembly GCF_902652985.1. Taxonomy (NCBI): domain Eukaryota; kingdom Metazoa; phylum Mollusca; class Bivalvia; order Pectinida; family Pectinidae; genus Pecten; species Pecten maximus. The sequence goes on along the minus strand of NC_047016.1, from coordinate 27,903,068 downwards.
ATTTCATAGGACTTTTGAATGAGTGGTCTGGGTCGACAGTAAAACGTTTTGATGAATTAGATCAAATCTCCCGTGACACAACGTGACTCTCGCGCCATCAATTATGATCCGGTTATGACGGGGCTAATGAAATTTCATCCACCGCCAACAATTGATACGAGAGGAACCAGAGAATATTCAATATTCTCAAAACTGGCTTCATTCAAACCTACTCTAAAATATTTCTGTGAAATATCATCTTTTAATTTAGCAAAGTATCTCCATGAAGAAATTGCTCAGAACGATAAAATCCCTGGTATCAAAGAAATGCACAATAAGACTCTTCTTAATAAGAAGCCGATCCATTTAGGTAATAGATAATAATTAGAAAGGGCCTCGCGCCTGATGAAAAAAGTTAATTTGTCGAAAGCTGATTACACATGTAGTATTTACCCAGACAATTTCGAAAATTATACGTTACGGCTTATCAAATTAATTGAACATTATCAAATATATCTGGCGATACCTCTCAATTTGGTTTTCAATTTCATTAGTACAGCGACTCGGTAAGTGTAAGCGTGTGTTAGAGAGGTGTGGGTAGTTCACGGAAGGAATTTTAGGAATGATGGATACAAGCCAGTGCAGTCTCCGACTCATCCATGTATGGGAATACTTACATGTGCTTATGCATGTATGGCGCACCCATGCTGTGGGTACAGGATATGTAATCTATCCGGAGACGTGTGAGGCCTGGTACGTATCGGCATGTGCATTTTTAATGTTTCAGTTGTTCTTTAAAAGAAAAATTTAATTCAACAATTTGCTGCTTGCTGTCTGCGCCAATCCGCTGGCGCCTGCGAGCCCCACTAAGGTACCACCATCTTCTCGTGTGTTCCGTTCATTAACTCCACCGGTTTACTTTACAACGACAGTCATTATATTGAGGCGGATAAGCAACTTCCGTTACTGCATACAGGACTATACATGGCGGATTGTGAGATGACAAAAGGACAGAAAAGATATACTTTTACAAGAAGAGTGCAACGATTGCAAATTGATAAACTATGTGATTTTGAAATGCACTTTAGAACATGCTATAATAATGACATAAAGAATAGCGTGGGCATATATCAATGGAAACAGAAGCTGGTAGTTAAAAAATACTTAATGTAAATGGCTATACCGTAAAAGTACATTTTGAATGAAAAATTCCACGTGTCATGTTTGTAATGGGTAAAATCTTTAGTTTAAGTTACGAAAAGACATATAGCATAGTTAAATGTAACAGTCGTTACATTGATCTGGGATTCATTTTCTCTCTGTACATGTATCTGATATCATTTTATTTTCTATTTATCAGATGGCAGATATTTCCTCATCAATTTATATTTAGAATGCAGAAAGAATATCTTCAATGATAAAATGATTATCTGGAAATAATTTAACAGACGTAATGTACAATAAATATATATCTAAATCATTATAATTAAATAAAACATTTATGAAATTAAGATTAACAATCTTAAGCTTAATCTCAAGCTTAATATATTTATCAATAGTAATTAATATCTAGAATAATTTGCCATTTTTGAATGTGTGTAAAACATTCAATATTAATAACATGTTTTGTTATCATGATAGGACAAAGCTCTAAAATTCAAATCCTTATATGGAAATAACAGAAATTATCTATTTAACAGCCATGTAATAAATAGACAGAGCATTTATAGTTGCATTATAGATTATATATGCACCACATTTTAGATTATATCCAAATTATCTTCCGTAATAAAACTGAAGGTTTATTATTATCATGATTATTTAACATTTCACATATGAAACAACCTTCGATATTCTCTTTGTTCCAATTTGAAATTTTTTGTTTGTTTATTGCAACAAGGAGCGCTCTTATTATTTCGTTTTCTTTCTGTGAACTCCGAACTTTAAAACAATCTATATTTACTCATCAAAATCACAACATAAGCCTAATCTACATGCGTTCAGAGGTATAACGTGTCGCATTCCGTATGCTGTTTTAAAATTTCGAATGAAAATCATCATGCAAACGTTATTAAATAAGTATCTAAGGAACGAAATCGGTTAGTCGACGGGATCCTCTGTTACATCATAACGCAATATTAACTGATGTCTCAACGATGTGAGAGATAAAACTAGGGGTAATTTCTGTTGATAAAATTGATGTAAACACCACATAGACAAATATATTAATATAATTTGCATAATCAAATTTTAGAGATATATAAAAAATAATGTAATTTGCAATCAACCTCCATTTATTTCCATTAGCATGTATGGTTCCATATGCTTTTAAACCGGGATCGTATATCATCTGTATACTATTCCCATAACATGTAGTTAAAATTTATATAAGTCTTATTGCTATACATTTCTATGGAGATAACTATATTGTTGATATCACTATATAATTGTGGATAATTTATTGTTATTTTCTGTATTTTTATTTGCGATTTTCTGATCGATCATGCTGCTATATTTACGAGAATTAATTAATAATTTGATTCACGTATGAAAACAGTTTTATCCGAAGAGAGATAATTCTATTCTTTATTCTGTAATCGTGGTTGATATTGTATATCCACGTTTGGAATTGTTTTGTCGTTCACAAAATAATACACGGTTACTAAATGATATAATTTAAGAATATAAGTCAAATCTATACGAACAATCTCATATTAAATGTCATATTTATATAAATATCCCGACAAACTTCATCAAACACAAACGCAAACTATCCTTTCTAATCCAAAGAAACAACTAGATTGTTTAACAGGATAACAGCCTAGTACGTAGTGAAGTCGGGGCATAGTATTTAATGATCAGAGAATGGTATTTCATTTTAATGGTAGTAAAACTTGTGTTGACTGAACGATTAATGATTCATTAGAAGATTAAACAAGAGATTGATGTATCTGTGTAAGGCTTCACATCCTGCAGGCCAAAACCTGCCATCTTCCATCTGTGTGCAAACATGATGAGATTGGTGATAAACAAATGATAAAGATTTAATGACAACAAAAGAAACGTATGAATTGAAATAATTTGAAGTAAACCATCGCCATTTCTTGACACCCCGTCTTCGACATATTAAGTAATTAAGTACTTAAGTAATATTTGCATCAGCGAGACCCTTATTCGTACTTTACTTTATTTCTTAATATTTCCACTAATTTGTTTCAATTATCGCATAATAGTAGATATGAATTACATAATTTTCTTTCATATATAATTTATCTGTTAACAACAAAATGTAATAATGCGCAAAATTAGATGTTTAGTTTTTATTCACAGCAATTACAAAGCAAGTTATATTAACTGATATTTGTTTCGGACGGAAGCGTGTGAAGGAGTTACCGGAGAAAACCCACGTGGTCAGACTGGTTACCCCGACCCGTACCTTTTTCTGTCTGGTAGGGAAATCGATCTTTGCGTCTAGGTAAAAGGCAAATGTGCTACCGCTGTGCCACCCGATGTTCGATGTATTGACAATTACTACACTTTAATGCAGATGTATAATGTAAGCTAGCGTTAGGATTTCCTGTTATATCAAAACTAATATAAGTATCGTAGGAATTCGTATATAAAAAGCAGCATACACTTAAACGTGAGCTTATCCCCGTATAATATCCAATATATGTCCGTCTAGATTACAACACAATACGTCTCTCTAGAAACAACGTAAAGTAAGTTTATAAACAGTAACGTAGATTTGGGTAGATCACACTCAGGTAAATATTTCTTCAGTAATATAGCATACGTTTTAAACAGGTGTAACGTCTAAAGCGTTAAACCTAGGAGGCGACCGAAACAGCTAAAAACACCAACCGAAAAAAAGTCAAGATCTGGAAATATAAATAAATAAACTAAATCTGAATTTATAGACAGCGTACATTGTATTTATATATATAACATCAATCTGAATTTGTAGACAATGTACATTGTATTTATATATATAACATCAATCTGAATTTGTAGACAATGTACATTGTATTTATATATATAACATCAATCTGAATTTGTAGACAATGTACATTGTATTTATATATATAACAAAAATCTGAATTTGTAGACAATGTACATTGTATTTATATATATAACATAAATCTGAATTTGTAGACAATGTACATTGTATTTATATATATAATATAAATCTACTTTTGTAGACAGCGAACATTGTATTTATATATATAACATAGATAAAATTTTCTAGATAAGGTGAAGAACATACTTCCCGATGGAATATACTAATTTAATCTCTTCGATAAATAGCCCATATTGCGCGCCTGAAGAATATGTATACATACATCATATATGACCATACTGGTGACGCTTAAAATGTACAGAAATTTATACCTCATGCCTGCTGAAAAAAGTTAATAAATAAAACAATTCTTTATATTTTATTATTATTTTTTTAATATTTTATTTGTTTTTTTCATACATTTACATTTTTTCAAAAATATTTTTGCGCTTTTATTTTGAAGTGACGTCGCAGAAAAACTTTTTTTGCGCACTTATGCCATATAGGTTCTAGTTTGTGGCACGGGCGTAGTAACCAATCACAACAACAACCTTGTTCACAAAGCAAATATCTTGTTAAGTCTACAACGTCTAATTTTGTAATATTTCTCCGATTTTGTTTACGTTTTTAATATAAATTGTCTATCCTATGGTGACACTATATACGACATAATACTGCTGTTGATCAAGTCGCTGTACACGTATTCACGTTTAGCGCAGATTTTGGTGAAGTCATCTGCTCGCAGTCTACGCTACTCTTCGTTCACAATGAACATTTGGTTTCTGTGGAGATCAGATATTTATCACGGATAAGTTCGCATATCTTTGTTGATGCAAGTGCACTATAAACAAATAGAAAAATGACATTAAAAAAAGAAAAAGAACAGAAAAATGAAAAGCGTCGACGTGTCGTATTGCCCTGATTTCGAGATAGATCTAATTGTCATATTTCGTCAACCGAGAAGTTATATCTTCTGGGATCGTAACACATAACAGAAAGGCTTACATCTGTTTACATTTTATTTCAGAATCAAAAACAAGGCAAAATGATTTTTTGGAGAAAAATATTTACTTCCAAATAATCATATTTATTTATTTCCCAGCACTTTACCTGAGGATCAAATCTATTTTTAATGAATTACTTGAAATTACTGAAATAGGGCACATGTGGTTATCAATAAAATTTGGCCAAAGCTTTCTACATTCTGAATGTAAACATTACTCATGAAATCAGATAACAATGTACCATCTTTTGTCATAAAAAAATTGTTTCATTCATCTTCATTTATGGTTTTACTCCAATAGTTAAAATACATCATGGGTATTGTTATCTTCGAAATAAGTTTGAAAATATTAATAAAGTTAATTGCTGACCAAAATGAAATGTACACAATTGATTAACTCTTGGATCTCATGCTAAGTCAGAGGACCATTGATTATCTTTAGGGTATCGTTTGAGATTTCTATATATATTTTATTTTGCATTAGGCTGATTAGAAATATTGATTTTATCTAAACGGCCGGTTCATCCCGGTCACAGTTTAATGCTGTGGCACAGATCATGACAGTAATTAGTGTAAATAAGGGATGTCAGGTCAACTTAATCCAATATTCTTAGATTTTAATTTTGTTTTATTGTCTTTTTTTTTATTTGTTTACACCGATAAACCCTTTTTCAAGCCATATCAACAACAACACTACATTAAACACCGAACACAGCAAATTTATACACAGCAAATCCGGAACCTAATTTAAAAATCAACAACAGCAATGTTTTGCACCATAATAATTGGGACAAACTACCAAGTGTCATAACAACGCGATAAAGTTCATGTTCATCCGGCTTTTAAAAGTGCTTGCATCCAACGACGAGTGGCTGAGTGACGTGGTCCTTGTCAGTAGTCAGTTATTTAACTTTACCATCAACTGTAACATTTACTTTAAAGTGCTTGCAGTATTTTACAGGAGTCAATAATACCAATGCTTGCTTTGAGACGCAACAAGTTTGGAGGTGCACAGAGAGAAATATAACCTAATTAGAGACTGTTACAGTGCATATATACTTTACACGTATATCGTGTATATTAGTCCACACGGAGTGGTGTATCATTATTTACTGATGTGTCGCTGTTTTGGAACAATTGTAACGAGTACAGGGGTTTACCTCAGTTACCTTGTATGGTTTTCAAGATACACAAAAAGGTTATAATACTATGTATTTCATTAAATATTTAACAGTAACAGCGTGGTTTTATGTTCCCTGAAAGTTGTTTGAGTATCGCGTGATATTAATGCACGTGCTCGAAGTCATTCGTGATAATAAAAATGCATATGTACAACTAGCGCTCCTTATTGCTGTTTGTAATATGACACTGTATCAACCATTTGTAAATCTGTGTTATACACAACTTCCTATAAGATGATATGGTAGTAACGGATTATTGATAATTCATAATTACATCAGGGAACAAACCTTGATCACCAAATATTTTCCCAAGCATTCTTCTATCCAAAATGAATTCATGAAAAATTTATCAAACTGAGTTTTTAAAAATTAGATTGATAATAAATAGTTATATGTTTTATAAACAAATAATAAATATAATTTTGGAAAATTGCTTAAATATTCCAAGAAAGACTATTGGATCAGGCCGAATATAATTTAACATCGAGAACGATTTACAGTTAGTCTTCAAAATGCCGCAGTATATATCGAGGAGACTGGCTGGAAATTTGATGTAGTAATATGTAGTACGCTTCCGCTACAAGATACTAATACTATTCAACTTTGCTATTAAAACAATTGATAAGAGTGTATTAGGCCTACGCTAGTCAAAGACGTTGAACAGGTCGGATTTATTAATATTAAGGCTTATCAATACGTTATAATGTAATGATTTTATTTATAACAATGATTAAACGTTTCGTATAACGTTGCATTATTAACTCATTCTGGGACGAAAGGCCAATCTATAGTCGAACAAAATAAACATGACGCTCGCCTAAGGCCGGTTAAGTATGAGTTAAGATTTTTCAAGTGAAAACAATCTGACCTGTGACATGGGCGAGGTAGAGAGGAGAACTTGAATTTCCAAAGAAAGAAATCAAATTAAATTAATTGAACAGGCTCAACAAGTACTTCGCATGCACTTTACACAATGAAATTGTCAACAGTTGCTGCAGTAATCAGTCCTTACAGTTTCGAGTGTGAGAATGATGCAGAAGCGACACGGTGTTGTGTCGCTTTTGATAAATCTTCAGTGTGTCCTCTATGTACGCAAGGTGTCGAATTTCATTGGAAATAAACTTGTCGGTAAATCAACGTTCCGCCGCAGCACAATTACCTACAGAACGCAAATGTTCTCATCTCCTGCGAAATTGTGACATAAAGTCTCCCGAATGTTTGACAGACATGTATCTCGTTCCCCAACAACTGATTGCAATGTAAGCTCACTGACTGTGTTAAACGTCCTTCCCTAGTGAGGCTTTCTAGAAAATGTTTGTACCTTATCAAAGTCGTTTCTCTAGATTTAATGCAATATCAAAATAATTACTAAATGGGAGACAAATGTTCCGTTTTGTATTTCAAATGATATCTAGAACTGAAGTTGCAAAGCTCACAATACTAAAACCGCTATCAACGCCTATCACCTCCATACGGCAGAACAGCAGAATAATTTTGATACATAAACCAGTACCGTCATCCTCTGACGTATGACGGACCATCCATCTGTCCCAGTTCGGGATAATCAATTTCTAGGAGACGAACTAATTAGATCGAAATGTCAGCGACTAATTAATTTCATTGTGTTCTGTATAGAACCTGTTTTCGCTTCACGATCACTGTTTGTAGGAAAACGGATCGTGGACTATTATTGGTAATTCTCTCGATACGTAAAGATGAGTGGAGCCAGGTCGAATGACAGGAGGACACTCGTCACATACTGATTTGAGGGAATTAGAGCAATCGGAGCTAAATGCTTCTGTAGCTACATACAGTGTATAGTAGCTATTTCTTAAGCACGGTATGGTTTAATTAATTGAGTTTATTTCTGCCTGGCTACCACTGTGAAATATAATCTGGCCGTATAAATATAAACATATAATACTGCAGTAAAAAGAATTATAAACATGGTTGGTTTACATTGCACAAATAACAATAACAACAGTTTTTGATACATTTGTCCAACCTTCGTATTATAACTGCTACACCTCTGATGGAAAAAGAATAATTATGATCCATTGGAAATAAGTGAATGCTGGTATGTTATTTTATACAATACATAACAACATTACACTTTATTACAACATTATACTTAAGGATATTGCCACGCTCCAAATGTTTTAGCTTCCTTTTCCCCCTTTAAATGTACTATCAATAAATAATTAAATGCAGCCCGAAAAAAAAGTATCGTACTCGGCCTCCATACTTAGTAGGTGTTTAACTTCTTATAGGCGATGATTTTGTGTCACTGTTTTTTATTTATTTGTTATTTAGATATATCTCTATATAGTTTGTGTTATTTTTATTAGTTTGTGACAAACAAAGTTGAGGTGTATCAGTTGTAATACGAAGATTGGAAAAAAGATATCAAAAACTGTTGTTATTGTTATTTGTGCAATGTAAACCAACTATGTTTATAATTCTTTTTACTGCAGTATTAGATGTTTATATTTATACAGCCAAATTTTATTTCACAGTGGTAGCTGGCAGAAATAAACTATATAGGTACGTTTTCAGCGATGAATCACCATTAATAAATTTAACATATGTATGACACATATAAGGCCGAAATCTATATGGAATCACAGATTTAATAGCGTTGCGTATATCGAAATATGTTCATATGTCCAATAAAAACTTGTTATTTAATACTTTATTATCTAATAATTTAAATGTTTTCTTGAAGTAGACATGCTTGATACAAATGATGTCTCCACAAGATATTTTTAACCAGCCACATTAACATATTCTCCTTACACTTCAGGCTAAGCAGAACGTTCGAAGAATTTGATTTATTTTTAATCACCATATCTAAAAATAACTTTTCCTGAAGTATACACCTCTTTCAATAGTATCAATAACAAGAGATTGTGCCGTTAATGCAATGTATCTTTATAAACCCCATGACCTTTGACCTTCGCTATTGTTGTCTACGTCACTCTAACACCCGGGCTGTCTTGGTGACGAAGCACGAGTTACAGATGTGAGTGTTTATTGTGTGAAACGTCACGACAACCCACACATTAAACAGCCATAAATCTCGACTACATTTACAGACGCTTGAATAGATTCCTACCGAAATAGTTCCGCTAAATAAAACAGACAATTTAACTTAATTATAACTCGTCATTTTGCTTCAATTTAATTAAATTTGAACGAAATTTTGGGATTATTCTAATCGAATTATATAATGTACCATCTGTGACTGGCGAATCAGCCTCGGATGGTTTCATCAGCAGCCATTGTTTTTGTAAGATTAGCCTGTTTGGTATTGTAAAACAACTGGTGACTCTTCCTGTCTGATTGTTCCACATAGTAACCCAATAGCAGTAGGGCGTGGCCGCTTGTCACTGGGACAGACCCGATACACACCTAACGGTAAATCGTCCCCGCAGTTTCTGACGTTCGAAAGCTATTTGCGATTTAGATTGTCAACCCATCATTGTGATCTCAATAAGGGTTTAACTGTGACATGTGGAGGAAATTTTCCTCTTCAACTCTAAAAAGACCATCGCCACTCTTAAGTGGCCATCAAAAGACGGACAGTTTGATACCTGCATTGTTTTGCGGGATGGACTTGTATTGAACATCAAAATACAGTCATGTTCACAGGCTTTTAATTACTGTACGATAGCACTGTAATTCATTTTCGACATGACTTCGTTCCTATAGCTATGAATAAGTCAGTATTTCAAAACATTACTGTCATGAATAAGGATGGCAAGCGAATTATGCATCAAATTTATATGTAACAAAAAAAGGTATACAATCGTCTACAAATGCATCGGTGGGTAACAAGCACATTATCAACTCTTAATATCTCGTTTATTTATAAAGGAACAGTGTATGAAATTAAAGTCCAGTGTCTTGATGTATTTGAATTATTGATTTCAATTCAACAGACGAAATGGTCAACTTACTTATATAATGATAACAATAGTAAGAAGAAATTTCGATGTACCAACCCGATCTTTCGAGGTACCAACCCAAAATTTCTAGATACAAATTTGAGTTTTCGACTTACTAACGTGATTTTGACATAACAATTTTTTTTTACAATAATAATTAGAAATTTCTAGAAAGTAACTCGATTTTTTGAGAAAAAAAAATCACGTAGCAACAACAACAAGCTTCTGTACAATAACATAATCATCTACAATATATTGTCTTTAGATGAGATTTAAAAAAATGGGCAGGTACAAGTAGAACTAGAATACATTAAAGTTCACGAGTATTTGTCTGAAATTGTCAAATCCCAAAATAACGTACAGAGCGAGTGTAATTACATACAATGTGCATTAAATAGAACATATGTAATCGTATATCAGTATCAGATACTGGTATAATTTATCATACAACACATTTGATATAAGCTATCACACCTAAAGAACATAATAATATATATAATTGACGGTAAAATTGATAATACAACAGACCAGGAAATATTTTATCGTATAGGACGTAATGATGAGGTATATAAAATGTAATACCTACATGGAGGATTTAATAAAATATTAGCGAGTAGAGGAATGAAAATATAACATAAAAGGAAATTACGCTTATAATCTATCCATTTACAATATAGATATGATAATAAAAGAAGCCACTAATTGGAATCCAATATTGTTTAAACAATATATATGTTTTAAGAAAGTCCTAGTGCATATGATACAACTACTCTACAGAGGAATCCTCCTTTAATGATAAAACAGTTTTACCCTAGGTTTATTTTGCTTGGCATATAGGAAACTGTTAGACAGATGGAATTTAATTACGATATCAATAACCAGACGATAGTTTAAAGTGCTGGATACTGCCATCATGGCTGTAGTATGGGAGGGACAACAAAACCCTTCTCCAGATGCTAACATTACAGTTATTGTCAAACGCTATCTGCTGGTCGATCTGTTTTCGAGTTCCACATCGATGCACCGTAAATAGTTTCCTATAGTTCCCAAAGGGCCAAAAGGGCGATGCCTTCTCGCACTGTGTCGTCAATCCAGGCTGAACAGTCGCCGAACTTCACTCAATCACATCACGAGTGCGTCCGATTGCAAGTTGCTTGTGTCAGGGACAAGGCGTGTTCGATTTGAAGTCACCCTCTCAGTTATGTGCTAACACGCGACGTGCGAATGGACACCAAAGGCAGGGACTTTCACAGCCTTCGGCTCGGATAAAAGCAGAAAAGCAGACTTTTCATCTCGATTATGGCTTTCTCTTTGCGATGATTAATTGCAGAACTTTCGCTTTTATGATATTAGTTTTCAGATGAAAGAGGAGTTTTACAGAAAACACAACAGTTAACGAGATTTTGGGTGAAAACTTTGCACCGAAAAGTCGCCAAAGTGACTATAATTCCATAGTTATGCAATTAACCCCGCTCCTAATGAAGGAAACAAGTTGTAATCTGCGAATGTTATCCTATCCCATGGTTAATGAAACGGCAGACATGCCATGCTATTGGCACCCAGCGAGTCGTCACTCAAGCAGGGTTAGACCTCGGTATTACTCTCACAGCCATCCCACTACCCCGTAACACAATAACACACTACCATTAGAGTACACAGGGTGTCCCATCAGACGCGCATAACAAGTATAACTTTCCAATTGTATATTCATTAAAGTAGTATTGTATAACAGTACAACCTGCAAGACCCGATTATGATATAGTATGCATTCTGAGCCTGTGATACTATTTATACGGAGTTAAAAATGGCGATGGGTGAACTCAAACATGAATTCATTTGATAACATCCTATTTCCCCATGCGATTTGAAGACTTTTCTTATGCCTGTTGATATGATCAGTCGAGTCATCACCCTCTCATTTAAGATTATGATTTGTAATGCGAGTGTCGTAAATCAACCAGCAGTCGCTTACTCTTCCGAAACACATGGTCTTATTTTCCTTAATCTTTTTTGCCCTTGTTTAATCCAATTTGAATTTGAATTTTGTTTTCGTTATTATAATAGTAGTCTTTGTTGTATCTGTTGATTCAACAGACGACGTTACCACCCACCAGCTTCATGGATTTGACAAAGGACACACAAGTGGATTGTACCGTTAAATATCATGGATATAGGAAATATAGTAAATGATATGATATGCCGTTTACTTTTTGATCAGTTCTACGTTTTGTACCTATATGCTGAATTTTACTACAACGAACAACTCGTTCATCTTTCTAGATTGATATATTTAGTGGTCAATAATGTATTACTCCATATTGGATACCGGAATATGCAATGACAAGAACAAACGTCAAAGAAGACACTGTGTTGATAGTATGGTATTGGAATTTTATTGCATGGTCTTTTATATGCTTAACTATTCCATTTGAGATTCGAATCAATTTCTTCTACTCGATACAGCGTTACAGAACATCTTATCTTAATTTATCTTATTTCTGCTTATCCTTGCGTTCTTTGTCCTGTATAGATCAAGGTATACAACTTCCTATATAATTCTGTGATACTCAACACTAATATTTGTTCTAAGATATTAGTATTTTTTAAATTATCCTCTGATTAACTATTTCAAAACATTTTGATATTCAATTGATGAATATGTATATAATGTATATTGTTATCTAAAAATAAACGGAAATTGACCCAAATCATCAACAATGACAACAATTTTTTTTTTTAATCCGAAGTTGTCACCTTGAATAAAACAGCATAAGCCGTCAATTGACAAAAAAAGTCTTTTAGTTGAATTGTTTGTTTTTTTTTACAGAAAAGTTTTTAAATATTCAAGCCTGACACATATTTTATAACTAGGGGACGTGAACGTCTAATAAACTATCCACCGAAGATTTAGCATCCCGATTATGAATAATAAAATTCATACAATATTTTGTCACCTGGATCGACCGACCTCCTTTTCCAATGTTTTGTTTGTGTTTTTGCATAACGCATTGTGGCGATACCCCAGGTGGTCTGTCCTTACCGGCCAGCAGACGGCGCCGGCCAGGCGTGGCTCTGTCGTACAAAGATGGCAGTATCGGGGATCACAAAACATGTATTAAACAATATCACACAGTCACACATCAGGAAAGTCAAGCGGAGTGATATACGTACCTTCCCTTTTCTCTTTACTTTGAAAGATGTGAAATGAAAAAAGGAAAATGTCTTTCTATCATAAAGTATTGTGCTTTAATAGTGATTTATAGTGATTATAGTGATTATATGTTACAATCAGATCATCGTCCAATCTGTCATTAGTCATTAATTCCTGACTATGAAATAGATGCTTTGATTTTCAAAACGATCTAGACTTTGAAGACTGTCTGATAATATCGATATAAAGTTCGGAGAATTATAACTTTTGAATGGCCTAAACGCATTGCCTGCTATGTATTCACTCTGTGAAACGCATCAAGTACACAGTTATTTAAACAATACCGTGTATCCTTCTTATCGTGCTACCGGCTAGAATATACACACGTTTCAATATCTAATCATATACTTCTAATCCACTTATTCAGTTAATAATATGGAAATAACATTGTATGCTGATCAACCATATGTTTCACCTCTGAATTACACAATCGTCTTAATGCATGGTATTGTAATACTGGGGGATGTACTTAATTTATCTAGCTGATTATCCTGATAATCTTTACAATTACCGTAGAGGCTGAATTCTACATAATAACTATTCACTCTATGACGCAATACAGATATCTTCTAATCTCCATTATTATCTGAACAAACATTCCACGTACTGTACACCTCAATCATGAAGGAAACACATACTGATTTCGATTGTTTTATCATGAACATAACTTTTCTTTTTGGCATCATGAATGTTTTCCATTTTCCTTGATAAATGTCGTATATGAAGGGACAGAGTAAAGTATCTGAGGTTTGATGGATTTTATGAGGAAACTTTATGGATGTTTTCCTCCTGTCCTACATAAATCATACCTCAAAAAAATTATGATTTTCTTTTTGAATATTTTCGGAAACGCAAATGCGTGAATAGGTTATAAAAGAAACAGAAAATATTTTATAAGCGTGTTTCGTAATGTTTTTGAAATTCTATATGTCTCTTTAATAACGTCATGATAATAAACGTGATATAACTTTATTTTTTACAGATAAAAACGACCTCTCCACTGTTTATTTTACTGTATAAGCAAAGCAATTAATGATACTCTTCTCCACCTACAGACAACGTAAAATTTCCCTGTTTGCATAATATTTTAAGATATATTTGTACGATAGAACTTCCGCTAATGATAAACATGTTATGAAATTGCATAAAAATGTCTAATATACATTCTTACATTTTGCACCCGTGTATGCATAAATGTTGCAGTCGTGTTCGTATCATCGGACTGACGATTTGTTACTATGATCATGTCGGGATATTGGGCTGTAAATCACTATGATAAGAAGGAATACTTTAGTAGGGATCTCACGTTGACGCAGTAGTATCAGCTGTATACCAGGTACAACGTACGTTTATCATTACATATACTGAATTAATGTGTTGTAACTATTTGTGTATAAATATACACATATACACACACACACACACACACACACACACACACACACATATTTATACAATGTACGTAGGTATACATGCTTGTATGTAGTTGCCAGTTAGATAAAATAATTTATTTCATTTGAATTTACAAATGAAAATTATTCATACAACAAAAGTGATATTTTTAAACAGTGAATAATATTACTTTTCCTGATTTGACCTATCAAGCACTGCTTACAAAGGACACTAGTGTGGCTAACATTTTTTTGCTACGCACTCGTGAAAAATATCAAAATAAGAGGGCTGATTGATAAGTTTTGAGCCTCATATTGAAGGATTTGAATAATACCGTACATATTGTATTGTTTTTCAACATACATGTAATTCCCTTCAGTATCTATCCAGTTTTGCCAGTGGTGTTTAAGGGCATCAATGCCACCTTTACACAACCCCTTTTCTTGGCTGTTCAGAAAGTTCTCCACTGCATGTTAGCTTCAGGGTGCCTGAAATCGATGTTTTCAGTTTTGGAAATTGATGAAAGTCTGATGGAGCGAGATCAGGTGAATCAGGCGGATGCTCAACCATTTTTAAGCCACAATCGTGATTTTTCGCCCAAACCCTAAGCCGAACCGATTTTGTCCATTTTTAAAAAGACGCTTGACTTGTTTACTTTAGAGTGCTACTTCGTCGATTAACTAACCAAATGAGACCAGTCCTTGGGTACACGACTCTATATAGTCAGAAGATAGTAGGATTTAAAAAGGACATTCTTGAGTACCTCCTTCAATACGAGGCTCACAACATATCAATCAACCCTTGTATTAGACCCACTCAAGAAATATATTTAGTATTACTCAAGACACTGTCAGACATCCTCTATGTCTTTGTCGGGCAAGCGAGACAAAACTGTCGGATATTTTGGTTAGGTGATTACATGTCGTTGGATATTTTCATCAGTTGTGTATCTATGTTATAAACTCGTATCTTTTTATATAAGAAAAAGCCCTGTTCGTCGTTCATACTAAGTGTTAATTAACACAATAACTGGTGTACGAGCTAATAATACTTATACCTTGTGATACTGCACTATAAACAGTATGCTGTCATAATCCACAAATTTGACATTATAAGTAATACAACAAAAACTAATTCTCCATTTGTGTTTAGGTATGTAATATGTAATAATGTGATAAATATATATCATTGAAGTGTTTGTGTGAGGTCAACCACATCACAGCAGTGAATACATACCACGCTGTGAAGGTTAGATTTATCAGCCTTCTATCAACTTGAATATTAAATATTGAATAAACTAAGGTTTATTAATGTTGATTGTAACAGTGATATGATATTTTTTTGATAATTTCAATTGATGTTAACTTAGAAATTGTCAATTATTACCGACAATTCCAGAAATTATTTATTCATAAATCGGATCCATCATTTACTAACATATGGACCGCACAAAAGTTACCCCTTTCTAATATGAAACTAATAGAAGACGGAGTGTTTTCAAAAGAACAAATGCAATGTCGTCATGCAACTATTTCGTCCTTCCTAGATTTTGCAGTGTTACAAGGGGCCAGAAGAAACGAAGGGATTTCATTCAAATCAAAATGTACCAGAACAAGAGTTAAGATAAGGAACTTCTTTATTATAGAAATAAGATAAGAATATCGCAGATACCAGTCATGGAAACTTTCACCAGTCTTGAAAGGTTTTTGGAAGGACACACCTGTTAAAACATGTATGTAGATATTGTTGATAGGATGGCACTGATTAATATTAATATACCTCACTTGATATATGAAAAAGCATGACAAAGTACAATGTAGCATACATGTAACTGCGCACCCTGCTTTGGACGTTAAATGTCACAGTAGAATCACTGTCTTTACCAGACATTGTTTTATTAATTTTTGCTTCCTATCAAGTGTTATTCATCAGAATATAGATAAAGTGATTTTATTTTTATAAATGTGAGTTTAAGAAGAGTAGAGATGAGGTGATAATTAGTAAGAACGGAGGGAGCGAATTTAGAAGTCTCCTTCATTTACAATTTATTTTACAAATTTTGAAGAATGATTAGGAATTTTTTGACAAGAAAGTTTTAAAGTATTGTTTTTAGAGAGAGTGAGTGATCTTACTCGACTCAGCTGACATTTGTTAACATTGCGCTATTCCATACTTTTAGCTGTTCAATGTTCTTCATATCTCATGCCATGTTTTGCTTTAATCACTGTCTTTCCTTTCCTTCTGATATATCCGTTTCGCAAATGCCATTTGACTCGAGAAAAATCAAAGGCGCTGTCCTTAGTTATATATACATATATATTATTGAAGGGGCATATTTGCTTAAAAGAAAAGAAAGATAGCTGGTAGGGAGGGAGTGATAGAGGGAGAGGAAAAGTGCGGAGGGAGATACAGAAATCAAAATCTGTTTGTATCACGAATATATTGCTGACGGTGCAGACATATTCTTTCATTTTCTGCATTGGTTAAATCAGGACTTCCGTGTAATATACGTTGCCGGTCTAGTAGGATGAACTCATTTAACTCGCGATACAATTTTACTCCCCGATCTACATACTTGTTACAATTAAGAAGAAATGTTAAGCATTTTCTATATAGTGTCCACATTGACAAAGTTGGAAATCAATCAAATTAGCATGAAGTCGTCATTTAGGGTACTCGATCAACATCTTAATCTGGCATGCAAAATATTAGTTTTCCTGTCACCAATCAAATAATAAGTAAGAATATTTATGTCATTAGACTTACGAGGATTGTCTTTAAATACATAGACTGACAAAGTCGAATAGTAGAGGGAAAAAAGAAGTGTTAGTAAGATGAAGTCTAAAATTAGGTCAACAGTAGTTGTTAGCATTACGGAGGTTGTATTTTATATTGGAGGAAGTAAAGCTGTAAGATAGTTCGGCGTTAGATTAGCGTGAATTTTGTAGAAACAGTTGTAATTTTCACCTTTTCCTTCTATTTGTTAATGGTTCTAGTGCACTCTCAGAATATAATGATGCCCTACTTGTATCAGAGTGTAACCCAGTAATTACAAGAAAAGACTCTAGCTGTAGTTTTTCTAAATTGTCTGCATCACCGACAGTACATCCGTTCCATACTTCATAACAATATTCTAATAAAGGAAGGTTGTATGATCTGTAAATTTTGTGTAAAGTTCGTCTGTTTAACACATAATTCATTTTTCGTAAAACACTTACCTGTTTTCTTTACAAATATTTTCAATATGGCACCTCCGTTCACAATTCTCATTTAATATTGCTTCAAGGTGCTAATGATTCTCTGCAAAGTCAACATTTACATTTTTAAACTATATTTCAATTACATGGTCAAGCTCAAGGTTGGAAACAAGTAATACCTCCGTCTTAGCAGAATTAAAATTTACTAACCACTTACATGTATCTGCACAGTGTTTAATTTTACCTAGATCGTTTTTTATCTTTGTTTCAATGGTTTGCGGAGAGGTATCGGAGTACAGTAAGGAAGTATCATCTGCAAATAGTATTAATAGTGATAAACTTTCAGTGTTATCTAATATAGAATAGATAAAATAGGGCCTAATACCGAGCCTTGAGGAAGACCGGCATTTGTAGAGTTAACCAAAGACTTAAAGGGAATAACTAACCAATTGAAACAATAGACTTTTGAAACATTCCCTGTGTATAGAAAGTTGAGCTAGGGATAAAATGTCTGGCAGTCACTGATTGGCCAGTATATTATGAAGTTACAACATGAATATGTAGCCTGATAGGTAACTATCCATAGGAAAATGTTGATATAAATTTAAGATTTTTTAGAAATTTTACTGCGAAATTCACCCATTTTTAAAATGGCTACCATGGAAAAAATTTGAGCTGAAGGACCCAACCTTTTTTGTTGTTGATTAAGTGTTAAATGAGACCCTAAACTTTTGTTATCAACCATAATTGCCAAGGAATGGTCTAATAAATAATTATTCAAAAATTTTCCAACTAATCGTTCAAAAACTTTCCCAACAGTGCTAAGCAATGATATAGGTCTGACATTTGAAACTTCATGCTTATCCCACTTTTTACAAATAATGAAATTACTAACGGATTTTCCGCTGTTTTTTGTACGTTGCAGGAGTCTCCATGCAGACCTATATATATTTTTGCTCGTATTTTGCCCTCGTTTTTCGAATCCTTGTTAGAATTGCGGTTTCGTCAATATGTTGATATCATAATGCCGGTTCATCATAATTTTCATTAAAAAAGAAAAATTCGAACAAAAACAAAAGATACATTTTCTAGTATCTGTAATGTAAACATGGTAAATCCAGATAATACGTTTAAGAATAATTCATTAACGAAACTATCAAATCAGAACTTTAAACATTGAATGATTGAACTGCTCACATTAAATTCATTTAGAAGATTTTTCGACGTCAGATACTCCCTTAGTAATTTCACCGCTGTCATTGTGGTCCTTTATAGTATTGGATGAATCCGAGTTATCCAATATGGATTCAATTCACTCTTCACTAAGCGAGGGAAATCACGATGTTTTTTGACGTCTGCTTGGTCCATTTTGCCAAAATAGGTCGCTTCGTAACTTGGTCTTCAGAGCGCTTAGCTCTGATGGACTTTGATGCACTATTTAAGCTTCAAAGTGATACATCAATGTAAACGGCGGGGATTCCTTGAATCTATTTATAACCATGCAACACACTTTTTACCAACTTGTTTTGCTTCTATCAAGTTAATTTACTTTTTACAGACGTCCACGTGGCAGTTCTAACTAATCAGTGAGCACGAAAAATCAAGAAGAAAAATAATGCCTGTTATCAATGTGGTACCACTTTTTTTTTTTTTTTTTATAATTATCTTTTTTTTTCAAGATTTTCATCAATGTACATGAAATACAATTACTCCTTTACACACTCACACACAAACATACACAAAACCTTATCTATGTATATCATTTGCTTGCTCTCACCTACATCAACAATAGATTGTATATAAAATTCCCACACATATATATTTGCATACCGCATACATTTACACACATCCCATCTTATATCCATAATTGCACACATGTACATATATCATGTATGATATATAAATATTTCACTTGTATATTTCATTTGGATACTTGCAAACATATACACATATCCTATGATATAGATACTCACATAGATATTCCTGTATAGCACTCATATAAATGCATATGTATATATATCATATTTCTGTACTCACAAACATACATACAATAACAAACATATATCAGATCTAACATTCTAAAATAGTACATACACATTAAGATTTTCATGTTTATGCAATTAGATACATACAACACTGGAAAAGTGTATGTATACATAAGGAGCATATTTATTTCCAAGTACATTGTATATACATATACAATGTACTACGGTATACGGTATATAGATAAATACTGTATACATACACAAGCAAAGAGAGAAAAGCAAACATCATGTTCACACTAATAAATTACATGTTAACAGAGATCATGTTCATACAAACAGCACATGCGCACACACCATCACACACACACACACACACAATCACTTACACCAACATCATAATGATTTATATTAATGTGGTACCACCAATATCATAATTCTTTTCTTTTCAATGTGGTACCACCAATATCATAATGATTTATATCAATGTGGTACCACCAATATCATAATAATTTATATCAATGTGGTACCACAAATATCATTTTGATTTATATCAATGTGGTACCACTAATATCATAATGAATTATATCAATGTGGTACCACTGATATCATAATGAATTACATCAATGTGGTACCACCAATATCATAATGATTTATATCAATGTGGTACCACCAATATCATAATGATTTATATCAATGTGGTACCACCAATATCATAATGAATTACATCAATGTGGTACCACTAATATCATAATGATTTATATCAATGTGGTACCACCAATATCATAATGATTTATATCAATGTGGTACCACCAATATCATAATAATTTATATCAATGTGGTACCACCAATATCACATTGATTTATATCAATGTGGTACCACCAATATCATAATAATTTATATCAATGTGGTACCACCAATATCATATTGATTTATATCAATGAGGTACCACCAATATCATAATGATTTATATCAATGTGGTACCACCAATATCATAATGATTTATATCAATGAGGTACCACCAATATCATATTGATTTATATCAATGAGGTACCACCAATATCATAATGATTTATATTAATGTGGTACCACCAATATCCTAATGGTTTATATCAATGTGGTACCACCAATATCATAATAATTTATATCAATGTGGTACCGACAATATCATATTGATTTATATCAATGTGGTACCACCAATATCATAATAATTTATATTAATGTGGTACCACCAATATCATAATGATTTATATTAATATGGTACCACCAATATCATAATGATTTATATTAATATGGTACCACAAATATCATAATGATTTATATCAATGTGGTACCACCAATATCATAATGGTTTATATTAATATGGTACCACCAATATCATAATAATTTATATCAATGAGGTACCACCAATATAATAATGATTTATATCAATGTGGTACCACCAATATCATAATGATTTATATTAATTTGGTACCACCAATATCATAATGATTTATATTAATATGGTACCACCAACATCATAATGATTTATATTAATATGGTACCACCAATATCATAATGATTTATATTAATATGGTACCACCAATATCATAATGATTTATATTAATATGGTACCACCAATATCATAATGATTTATATTAATATGGTACCACCAATATCATAATGATTTATATTAATATGGTACCACCAATATCATAATGATTTATATCAATGTGGTACCACCAATATCATAATAATTTATATCAATGTGGTACCACAAATATCATTTTGATTTATATCAATGTGGTACCACTAATATCATAATGAATTATATCAATGTGGTACCACCAATATCATAATGATTTATATCAATGTGGTACCACCAATATCATAATGATTTATATCAATGTGGTACCACCAATATCATAATGAATTACATCAATGTGGTACCACTAATATCATAATGATTTATATCAATGTGGTACCACCAATATCATAATGATTTATA
The DNA here is from genome assembly GCF_902652985.1 of Pecten maximus. Taxonomy (NCBI): domain Eukaryota; kingdom Metazoa; phylum Mollusca; class Bivalvia; order Pectinida; family Pectinidae; genus Pecten; species Pecten maximus. The sequence continues at coordinate 27,881,128 of NC_047016.1, read as the reverse complement.
TCAATGTGGTACCACCAATATCATAATAATTTATATCAATGTGGTACCACCAATATCATATTGATTTATATCAATGTGGTACCACCAATATCATAATAATTTATATCAATGTGGTACCACCAATATCATATTGATTTATATCAATGAGGTACCACCAATATCATAATGATTTATATCAATGTGGTACCACCAATATCATAATGATTTATATCAATGAGGTACCACCAATATCATATTGATTTATATCAATGAGGTACCACCAATATCATAATGATTTATATTAATGTGGTACCACCAATATTCTAATGGTTTATATCAATGTGGTACCACCAATATCATAATAATTTATATCAATGTGGTACCACCAATATCATATTGATTTATATCAATGTGGTACCACCAATATCATAATAATTTATATTAATGTGGTACCACCAATATCATAATGATTTATATTAATATGGTACCACCAATATCATAATGATTTATATTAATATGGTACCACAAATATCATAATGATTTATATCAATGTGGTACCACCAATATCATAATGGTTTATATTAATATGGTACCACCAATATCATAATAATTTATATCAATGAGGTACCACCAATATAATAATGATTTATATCAATGTGGTACCACCAATATCATAATGATTTATATTAATTTGGTACCACCAATATCATAATGATTTATATTAATATGGTACCACCAACATCATAATGATTTATATTAATATGGTATCACCAATATCATAATGATTTATATTAATATGGTACCACCAATATCATAATGATTTATATTAATATGGTACCACCAATATCATAATGATTTATATTAATATGGTACCACCAATATCATAATGATTTATATTAATATGGTACCACCAATATCATAATGCCTGATATGTTACTAAGTATGTGTAATACATGTTTATATACCAGTCCGATATCACACCCTCTTGAAAATGACATCACACTTCTAGAAAAGTGATATCACACTTCTAGAAAAATGACATCACATCCCTCTTAAGTTTTGATGTCAAATATTGTTTGTAGTTTTATAGGGGTATGAAAACAAGTTATCAAACTTATGAATCCGTGTTTTTGTTGTGACGTCACGTTTTTCCATATAATCAGAAAGCCGAATTCTGCATACAGACAATGGGAAATAAATGATAAGCGCGATGATTTCAATTCCCAAATCGTTTATTTTCCATTTTTAGATAGCAATATCCCTGCTTACCCTACATTCAAGGTTTACATATTGATTCGGCATTTGAAAACGTGTTCCCATTATCACGATTTTCGTGCCATACCATTGACGGAGATATCGTCAGCACAAGGTTAAAAAAAAGATAAATTAAGACAATGGAAAAGTTCCTTTGTAGTCGAAAACATGATCTCATTTGGACAGATTAGATACTTGATTATATACCTGGTGGTTCCATTGTCACCACCTTAGTCCTCACTTTTATAACGTGACGTATTCCGGATTTAACCTAGATTTGTAGGACGGGTGTTGTCTATGAAGCAGAAGATGTTTACTCTTCTCCAAAGCACCTCGATTTATTCTCAATGTACGTTTTCAGTAGTCTACACACAAGTCTATATTTTGTACATATTTTGTCCCCATGTTATCGATTTTGAGTTGGAATTACGGCGTCGTTATTATGTCGGTAATCGTTGTTGTTTTCGTGTAAATATCACGTAAAACAGGACATATTATTCTTTGAGACGCATGTCCTTTTCGACTTCAAATGTCAAGAGTTAATACCCAAATAACAAATCAGCATAAAATCTTAAACCATAGGTCTACATAACAATAGATTAGATATATTAAAATATTTTATCATTTTCTTTTTCTTTTTTCTTTTCATTTCTTTTATTTTTTATCAAGGAACTACCTTACAGTATACATACAGAACCACAGATTATACCTGTTCCTATATACAAACGTATTTGTATTTTGGCTTAACGTTGATAATATCTTGTTAGTTTATCCTTATTAGGTATTACAATTTATAATCCTTAGGTCACTATCATATAACAAGGCATTGAGATTCCACTAAATTTACTACATAACATACTCATATACTTTTAATTTAAATGATAATGTCTTTATAAACAACAAAGGAACAGATCTGTTTGAAAAAAAAACTATACCCAAGTAAATTTACGGTTTGCAAATATTACTTTCATATTTTTTTTATATTTACTATTCGACTTTCATATTTTTTTTAATATTTACTATTCGACATGAGCTATACATTTATACATTCCTGAATCCATACAAAGGTGCTATGTACCTATGTGTCTTTTTTAATCCTCTGAGATTGCTGGAGGGTAAGCACTGCTGGTGGACTTTTATCCTCGAGGTTATCGTTAACCTGTATGCACTTCTCCCTTCCTCTACATTATAAGTGGATACGACACGACCAGGTCATAATGAAGTAATGTTTGCATCACTATAAGTTTTTTTGCAAAAAAAAAAAAAAAAAACACAAACAAAAGAAATTTGCATCCAAATTTTCTCAAAATCAAGACTTTTTTCAAGAGAAATAAAAGGGATTATTTCCAAATTAAGATAAACAGATAGCACAATTCTGTGTGAATGAGAATATCTTAGTATAGAAATTTTACTTACAGGTGATAAATCTATTAATATACATGTATATATATTTTTTGTTAACGGAAGGGGGACATTAATAATTATTATTTGCCCTAGCACTGCTGACGAGTTCTAAAGGACGCAGTACATGAAGGATTAAGTTTTACAGTCATTATTTACTATATTCATTATTTACTACATTATTTACTATAGTCATTATTTACTATAGTCATTATTTACTGCATTCAGATTTAAATGCGTCATTCATGCAAACGTGTCATTTGTATAATCTTCACATCAAATTAGTACTAATACCACTAAAATCGAACGTACAGTAGATAAGTTACGCCGCATCAAACGGTAGACGTAATACAAAATTTATCAGAGACATGTCTCTGGTATTATTAGTCAATATGTTACACTACCATAATGATATATCTACTAAAAAATAAAGTATACATACATTCCTATCTAAGCTGCCTTTTGACTTGTGCGTCTTGTAAACAATCCTTTTCTGATGTTCTAAAACAACGAATATGTCATAAAGAATGACCGATCCTCTAAAACGCCTGTATTTTGACTAAATTTTAACATGAAACTATACGAATAGGGAAGTGATTAACCGAAGGTTGATGAAAACAACTACACAATCCACCAAAACACTAGTAGTACTGTAAAATATAATTCAGGATGTATATCGACGAATAACTACGCATTACTTGTACATCTTGTACGCTGCCGAGATGGCATATATATTGGTTTCTAATAATTTCTTGAAATCAATCAAATCCATCAACAAATTTCAGCACAGTTCAGAAAAATAAAAATATATATAAAGACCGCTGAGGCAAAATTGTGTAATACGGTTCCTTTCGTACGATTAGGGGAGTACTCGATTTCCGTCCCTCGAAAACAAACTTCCGGTAGCAAGCGCATATCCGGTGATACCGGATGTGGATTTCCTACATCGGCCAGGTGATGACAGTTTGGTTATCCGAATTAAACATGCATATTGGAAGCGCACCTGTCCGGTGTCACCGCGGGGAAAACTCCCGAGTGTATTATGGGGTATTAACTTGGTCCTGCTCGGTACATTCCCTTGATTTCCCATGGTACTATTTACCAGGAGACATCGCCTCTGTCGTATTGGATAGATGTGATTGTGCTACTGTAATGCTTGAGTAATCATACACAAACTTATAGCCCAAATATCAATTGTTTAGCTTCTCAGTGTGCCTGGCAGCCATTTTGATGTATTTGACTTGCAAGTTATGTGGCCGCATGGGGATCTATATGTCTGCTGTGGGTACCAAGTGAGGACAATTTGTCATCTGGCTTGTCAGGTACCAAATACTCGTCAGCTACCGTATAGGAATATAAATGACTCTCAGACAGTTTCTGTATCGTATTCTAACCGTGAAACTGGTTCGTAATGAGGACCCTAACACCAGATGTAAACAATTATACAACTCAAATATTAGCAAAGCAAACTGCAACATCAAAAGGGAAAACGCAACTGTAGATAAAGTAAACAAAACTCTTAATTAAGGCAGAACTTGTTGAAGGGTTGGTGATAAAATGTGATAGGTACACAATCCACAATTCATTTACTTCTATACTGGTTTCTTGGCAATGCAAAATTAAAACATACATTTTGTTTAATATCCATAAGGATCCCGAAGGATCATCCATTCAGTTCTTCGCGTCTCAGTTAAGAAGTTTGACACCCAAAACCTGTCTAAATATTTCGGGTTTTGCTACATATATTGACAAACTTAAGTTTCAGATAGACCCTGACAGGATAAATAGACCTTAGTATAGTCTACCATTGATAGTATTAAAGATCCCCGGTAACTTCGATATGTATTCTAAAGAGGGACGGTGCTTCATATTAAAAACAAATCATTGTATATTAATTAAGCTTTGATGTCATTTTTTTTAGTTTCATCGGGGTATGAAACAAATTTTGTTTGCAAACTTCTGTAAGAATCCGAGCGGATTCTTACAGAAGTTTGCAAACAAAATTTGTTTCATACCCCGATGAAACTAAAAAATAATTGACTTCAACGCTTATAATTAATTTTTGAAAATGATTTTCTAATTTAAAACATCTTTTATGTACAATTTTACTGGTTTTAAATGGGATTCTTTTTCTCACATCAATAAGCAACGTCAATTGTCGTATTGTGACGTCACATTTTTCGCGCCATTCTCGGAATTTCTTTCATAGAAGAATGAAAAGAATTTTTCGACCAATCACATTTGAGTATTTACCATGAAAACAAAGAAAAATTGATTATATTTACCATGAAAACAAAGAAAAATTAATTATCATTGGAATAAGTTTAAGATCTTCACCTGTGTACTACTACCGTACACTTGTTGGAGAGTCCCGTACAAAAAAAAGAAAGAAAAAAAAAAAAAGGAAAATAAAGGTACGTCGCGACACCTATAGAATATTACACAGAAACATCGCTCTCACTTTATTATAAACGTATAGATTCGGTGTTGTCTGTCAAGCCCCCGTTATTCATTTAACCTGTCTCCCATGCATCCGATAGTATTCCGTCTGAATGAGCAACGAACCAATTGTAAATACACTGGCTAATGTGAAATATAAAAAAAGAGAATTTTGAACATCTTGTTAAATTCTGTGGATAATTTGATTGATTTCCCCAGGCGGTTGATAATATCTCTCCCTTCTCTATCCATTAATTATTTAAGTCAAGAGTCGATCTCACTGTTTACGTGACTTCCATACGCGACAAAGCTCCAGTCGGACCGTTAATACAATGTACTTCTGTATGCAACATGACATGGATATATCTGTCTCACATGCACACAAGTAGTATGGAAATGCGTTATGTTAAATTTTAAACGAAGACTTTTTGAAAAAAAAACTGAAACCGAAGACTAATATATGACGTATCCATAAAAAGCTGAAAAAGCAATGGCATCACGTGGCCGCTACCATCAGTCCGAGAAGCTAACAAATGGCGTGGTGTTAGCTTTACGATCTAGTCATTTAAGTGAACATTAGATAAACTACAATATAATTTCAACGAAAAGTAAACTATAACTCAATAAAATCAATAATAAAACGCTAACAAAATTAATCAGCAAAAATAGTACTGTAGGATGTACGTGTTTATGTATGTTAGAGCTGGACGAGTTTTAAGTATATGCTAGTTTTAAACATGATAAATATTGGTAACATTTTATGAAATGTTTGCATACCTGAAGTTTGATTTAAACATATTTTTATTTGTAACTTAAATGAACAAAGGGATTGGGCACAAGTTATACATCTGATATAGATCCCTTTTCCGATACCTAAGTTGTAGGGTTGATGACGTTTCTCGTGTTTTTCTATATGTATAAAATAAGTTGTAGAAAGTGGCTCGATTTGTACCTCAGTAGTCACACAAGACATGACTGTTTAGTTAGATTCAAGTCGTTCCAGATAAATATAACATTCCTATTTTACAAGTAAAGCATATGAAAACAACAATTTGAAAACAAAATATCATCAGAGATTATCATCTTATTTAAATTGATGACTATTTCACATGAAAGAATATACCGGTATTGTGTCATAATCGTCAAATTGATATAACATCCAACGGAAAAGCATTGATTACCTTCTCTATAGTTCTATATTTTTTTAATTGTCCTATCATCAAAAACTAATTGCTTTGTAAACTTTTTTCATCGTATCGAGCGCTATATGCCGTGGTTTTATGATGGTTTGAGCGCATTTGACAAAATACACTAGAGTTTCTAGTACGTTTTACAGTCACAATTCAAACACTTCTGTTTTAAGTTCCATTAAAACACCCTATTTTCTTTGTTACATCAATCCATGCCCAGCATCCCATTAGATGCCATGGTCTATTTACCTGTGGATTTATGTAGTGTGAAATTCTAATGTCTTGCCGTCATTAGTGAGCCGTTAGTGTGTATCATGGCCACCGGATCGACAGTATTCCGTGCGATATTTTAATGTTTTCTTTTGATGAATCAACAAGCTTTCCCGTACGGCACGCGTCCACGGCTATAGCTCGACCGCTAGCACTTGACAATGTTCCGGAACAATGGCGGAAAGCATTAGTTTCTATGTTTCCCTGGGCAAACAGCTTTTTAATACCTTCATTCTGCGGGGAGGTAAAGTGACATCCAATTAGAGAGGATAGAGGAAAGGCACCGTACTACTGTGTTTTATTCCCACTAAGCTATTTGTATAGGACGTGTGTTTCCAAGCCGTTACTCGGCCCACCCCCAGTCAAATGCGGCTCTAGATGAGGTGATCAGGGATACATTTATTGCAAAGAAATGCCCTTTCTATTTTTTTTCACAATTCAATTTTGAGAACATTTAAGAAATGCAACCATCATTTCCCAAAAGGAATCAAAATGCCGAGCAACAAAATTTCAATATTCATGTATATTCCATTTAAATATTCTTTTTAATTAAAACATGCTTTTTGTTCATCCCAGAATTTATTTATATTTGAATATGCATTGAGTATTGAGACTACAATTTCATAGAATCCTGCATTTTAGCTGCAGGACGATGAAATGATATTGACGATCGCAATTCAACGTCATGGCATCACAATAAATATTTGACTTTTTTTTCCTCATTTGGCGAAGCTGATCGTTTTGTTTTTTGTTTATTATGGTGTAGTCTGAAAGATTTAGGGAAAGGAACATTATCAATCCGGATTTCCGTATAAACTAAATTACCTTCCGGAGCCCGTCAAACTGAGTCAATCTGAGTCAACCTCTAATGGTAATGCAACAATGCTATACACACGTCAGTATTATGTCATTTAATGCTTTAATGTAATGTCAATATTTGTATTATTTTATTTTATGAAAATCTTATCTCCTTTATCAGTGTATAATATGCTGCTCTCGACACTTGACGTGACCACACAGCCAACAGTACGCCGTCATCGGGCTTTCATTGTATTCTATTGTATACGCCTCCCTGAGCAATGCCAACAAACGTACCCGCCAGGGTAGGGTATTAAACGGACCAATGCACTCCCCATACGATCACAGGGCACGGCTTCACAATCCAATGACCAAGGTAATTTACAGTTAGAAACAGTTTATAACCTGAACCGATCCACTATGCTTAAAGTACCTGTTATACGGGGTTGGGTATCTGTCATGTAAACTGATTGTAACATAATAGTTCAAGTTAAACTATGAATAAGAAGAATTAAAGGATAACAACCGTTTTTGGAAATCTTTTCGGAAAAACTGCATTATAATGACACTACGTTTGTATGGAATATAAAGAGACTTTAGTGTTTTGGCATCTGCCAACTACAAAATATGTTTGAAGCTTACCTGTTGACGTTTTAGTATCAAACATGCCGTTCTATCTCTGCATTCCTTTCATAAAATCTCATTTTCTGTCCCATACATATGGTCTGAAACAAAATCTTGAGTTTCACGTAAGCTCTAGATTTTCAAACAAAATCTTGGATTTGAAGGATATATTAACCCCAGTTGGTGACATGATACAGTAAATTCCTATATAAGTGTACATGTATACTGTCCAGATATACGTAATTATGATAACCATACACAGGTTAAGAAGATTCTAACCACCGTTTTTACAGCTTAATGATTGGTGGAGTAAATAGGGATAATAGTAAATGATTTTTAGTATGTATCTATCTTAACGTTGTAAGATATCATACATGTACATTGTATCTATATATCTACGTATCTGAACGCTTCGATCACTCGTTAAAAAAGTATATATTATGTATAAATGCTTTTATTCCTGATTAAACAAAAATTTTTCTGGTTATCATTCTGTGATATTTGTTTTATATCATTGCCAACTTTAAAAGAACATATTTCTATTATGAAATTAGGAACCATTAGTTGAAGAATGCTTACATTAAGAAATAAAAAAGTATATCATAAATATCAAATTACATATACATGTATTAGAATCAGACTTTTGATCGTAGTATCAAACTACGTATCTAAGTATCAAACTATTTATCTTAGCATCAAACTATTTATCTTAGTATCAGACTATTTATCTTAGTATCAAACCATTTTTGTAGTATCAAACTATTTATCTTAGAATCAAACTATTTATTTTAGTATCAAATTATTTATCTTATTATCAAACTATTTATCTAAGTATCATACTATTTATCTTAGTATCAAACTGTTTATCTTAGTATCAAACTATTTATCGTAGTATCTTTATCTTAGTATCAGACAATTTATCTAAGTATCAGACTATTTATCTTAGTATCAGACTATTAATCTTAGTATCAGACTATTTATTTTAGTATCAGACTACAATTGTATTTATCTTAGTGTCAGACTATTTATCTTAGTATCAAACTATCTATCTTAGTATCAAACTATTTATCTTAGTATCAAACTATTTATCTTAGTATCAGACTATTTATTTTTACATCATACTATTTATCTTAGTATCAGACTATTTATCTTAGTATTAGAGTATTTATCTTAGTATCAGACTATTTATCTTAGTATCAGAATATTTATCTTAGTATCAGACTATTTATCGTAGTATCAGACTATTTATCTTAGTATCAGACTATTTATTTTTACATCATACTATATTTCTTAGTATCAGACTGTTTATCTTAGTATCAGACTATTTATCTTATTATCAGACCATTTATCTTAGTATAAGACTATTTATCTTAGTATCATACTATTTATCTTAGTATCAGAATATTTATCTTAGTATCATACTATTTATCTTAGTATCATACTATTTATTTTAGTATCAGACTATTTATCTTATTATCAAACTATTTACCTTAGTATCAGACCATTTATCTTTATATCAGACTCTTTATCTTAGTATTAGACTATTTAGCTGAGTATCATACTATTTATCTTAGTATCAGACTATTTATCTTAGTATCTGACCATTTATCTTAGTATCAGACTATTTATCTTAGTATCAGACTACTTATCCTATTATCAAACTATTTATCTTAGTATCAGACTATTTATCTTAGTATCAGACTATTTATCTTAGTATCAAACTATTTATCTTAGTATCAAACTATTTATCTTAGTATCTTTATCTTAGTATCATACTATTTATCTTAGTATCTTTATCTTAGTATCAAACTATTTATCTTAGTATCAGACTACTTATCTTAGTATCATACTATTTATCTTAGTATCAGACTATTTATCTTAGTATCAGACTATTTATCTTAGTATCAAACTATTCATCTTAGTATCAAACTATTTATCTTAGTATCTTTATCTTAGTATCATACTATTTATCTTAGTATCTTTATCTTAGTATCAAACTATTTATCTTAGTATCAGACCATTTATCTTAGTATCAGACTATTTATCTTAGTATCAAACTATTTATCTTAGTATCAGACTATTTATCTTAGTATCAGACTATTTATCTTAGTATCAAACTATTTATCTTAGTATCAGACCATTTATCTTTGTATCAGACTCTTTATCTTATTATCAAACTATTTATCTTAGTATCAGACTATTTATCTTAGTATCAAACTATTTATCTTAGTATCAAACTTCTTATCTTAGTATCAAACTATTTATCTTAGCATCAGACTATTTATCTTAGTATCAGACTATTTATCTTAGTATCAAACTATTTATTTTAGTATCAGACTTTTTATCTTAGTATCATACTATTTATCTTAGCATCTTTATCTTAGTATCAAATTATTTATCTTAGTATCAGACTATTTATCTTAGTGTCAAACTACTTATCTTAGTATCAGACTATTTATCTTAGTATCAGACCGGTTATCTTAGTATCAGACTATTTATCGTAGTATCTTTATCTTAGTATCAGACCATTTATCTTATTATCAGACTATTTATCATAGTGTCAGACCGTTTATCTTAGCATCAGACCATTTATCTTAGTATCAAACTATTTATCTTAGTATCAAACTTCTTATCTTAGTATCAAACTATTTATCTTAGCATCAGACTATTTATCTTAGTATCAGACTATTTATCTTAGTATCAAACTATTTATTTTAGTATCAGACTATTTATCTTAGTATCATACTATTTATCTTAGCATCTTTATCTTAGTATCAAATTATTTATCTTAGTATCAGACTATTTATCTTAGTGTCAAACTACTTATCTTAGTATCAGACTATTTATCTTAGTATCAGACCGGTTATCTTAGTATCAGACTATTTATCGTAGTATCTTTATCTTAGTATCAGACCATTTATCTTATTATCAGACTATTTATCATAGTATCAGACCGTTTATCTTAGCATCAGACCATTTATCTTAGTATCAGACTATTTATCTTAGTATAAAACTATTCATCTTAGTATCTTTATGTTTATTATAAAGTTATGTCACGTTTTTAGTGTTATAACATACTAAACATAACATCCGTTTAGTGTATATAAAACCTTTACTTTAATAAACAGACGTATCCACTTATATACTTATATCAGTTATGTTTGATATAGAAATACTAGCATATTATGTAATTGTCTACTCAAATTGTATAGCTCTTACTAAATCGATTTCGTGCGAATCAAGTCGATTTTATGTCAACCTGCGGCGGCCCTGTTCCGCCCATCATCGAGATAGAGGGAAACAGCACTATTTCATCTGTCATTCATAGACAGACGGAAACATCTGGCTTTTTCAGAGTACAACATTATTTCCAAATAGAGTGAACAGTTTTGAGTTGAACTTGAGCATGTACATACAACTACTATATTTTCTTTGTATGTTAATCTATATGTGTTGCCGAAAAACTCATGTGGAGACCATCCTAGTGAGAACGGAGAATTGTGACATGTAAACGTTACTTAACTCAAAATCAAACAAAATGATGACAAAGTATACCCTTGGAGTGTATGAGAATATTAGAACCAGGTGTTCCGACTGTATAGGCGTCATCAGCTTCCTGTAAATCTATGTTAAATCCGTGCTAAGTCACATCCTCAAGATAGGAAGTAGGATGGTGAAAATGGAAGGACTTTGTGTAGTAATAAGCATCAAACACGTCCAATATCATATTACTTCAGGAAATAAGATATTTCTCAATTTAAATGATTTTTCGAGGTCCATTTTAGATAGCTAGTCTAAATGAAGATATATCCACTGTCAAAAGTGTATAAAATAAACGTTGTTTGTATCATTTATGTTAACGGGTTAAATTGTATGTTATTTGTATCATTTGTGTTAACGGGTTAAAGTGTATGTTATTTGTATCATTTATGTTAACGGGTTAAAGTGTATGTTATTTGTATCATTTGTGTTAACGGGTTACAGTGTATTTTTATTTGTATCATTTGTGTTAACGGGTTAAAGTGTAAGTTATTTGTATCATTTGTGTTAACGGGTTAAAGTGTATGTTATTTGTATCATTTGTGTTAACGGGTCATTTGTGTTAACGGGTTAAAGTGTATGTTAGGTAGGGATATAGAACTGACGCTGCCGACGACTGTCGGATGTTGTGATTGTACAATACCGTCGTAACATTGGTATCAGATTTCATTCAAATTCGAATCAATAAAAACAATAGCACTGACGTCCAAATTTCGATACCAGATATTGAGCTATTACACTGCCTGCAGCATCCGCCTGTATATAAGCGCTTCCGTTTCAGGAGTACAGCCACAGACCTGTAGTCGTATTGATGTCCGTCCGGGAGTATGACGTTATCACGCCAAACGGTTGGTGCCCGGGGCGGAGTGTGGTCTAGCGTGTCCCTGTATAACTGTCAAACGCCAGTGGATACCTTATCGCACAACAACCTCTACAGTTTCACGTGTTGACATGTCGGCCTGACAAAATCTACCCCGTGGCTATATCACTTTTCCGCCAGCAATGCCACACGCCGGATCACCGCCTCCCGTTTCATTCATTAGGTTGCACCTGCCTGAATATACATATGATGATTGGTACATGAGCTAAAGGAAAGGTCGCGTGGACAGGGGCTCACGTGCGTGTAAATTGTATACATGGAAAAGTGTGATAATTGTTTTTTAAGTACCTTAAATGACCGACTGCTTTAATAACTGAAAAGCATTTGGCTTGTAGATTTGTAGATACAAATGATATGTATTACTTTGTGTAGCATCAAGAAAGCATAGTAATTAGATGGGCCGAAGGGCTACATATCAGTTTATTGTACAGTATTTACAGATAACATTACTTAGCAGTTACTTAACGCATTAAATTAACAATGCACACAACGAAGCCATACAATGCTTTAACAACACATAAAGATGTGACATGCTTGAAGTTGGTTAATTGTAATATCATGAACAAGTAGACTATAATGATTATATGATTTATCTAGAAATAAAAGGTTATTATGATAATTGATATATCTGAACCTGGAATCACCGTAATTATAATGAACTGTGTAAAGTGAACGATCCCTGATTTATATATTCAACACAAAATAACATTTTGAATATTTTTTGTTAATAACTCATATTTGCTTATGTCAATTTTCATTCAAATATTATTAAAAAAAAGAATGCAAAATATCTCCGATACAATGTACAAAGGATGGTTACTGGTAATCCAGTCAAATAGCCTCGTGGATATGGCATTAACAATCTTGTTCCATCTTATACATGTAAATATTTATGTGTTAATCAAATTATATCTAAATAAGAATAAAAAGTTAACATCGTCAGATATATGAATGAAATATGAACATACTCGAGACTTTTCAATAGAGCAGTGTTAGGTATAGACGTTGAGATATCTGTCCGATACTTGTGTTAACGTTAGTGAATATGGATAATTTATGATGTGCGAATGGGCGTGAAAACACACACACTGTGACATTGGGTAAGGCACCACTTCTCTGACACCAATACTGTTTTGTGTTATACAAAGTATTCAGTACAGAGCTTATTGTTATTTTTGATAACTGGCGATAGATTATCGCAATCATATACACTATTAACAGGAAACTTAAAACCGTGACAATCTGTTGTTATGGTGACGAGTTTTATCAGAATTAGTACCATCTCCAATTCTAAACTTGACATTAGCCTCATCTCAAACTCTGAACTTGACATTAGCACCATCTCCAATTCTAAACTTGACATTAGCACCATGTGTTATACAAATGTGATGTACTACTCATGTTATAAATATATATTTATTATCTTATGCTTGATAAATCTCCATTTTATCTAAAGATATCCCTGTTGTATAAATGGATTTTACAAAACGCATGCAACATATTAGTACCTTTCAACAAACTGAGATTTATCTAGATAAGTAGAACCAAAATGAATTAAACTGCAACAAACAGCTATGTCGTCCTTCTAGGACACGTCAGTGATGCTAAGAACATCATACAGCTATGTCGTCCTTCTAGGACTCGTCAGTGATGCTAGGGACACCATACAGCTGTGTCGTCCTTCTAGGACTTGTCAGTGATACTAGGAACACCATACAGCTGTTCCGTCCTTCTTGGACTCGTCCGTGACGTTAGAGTAATAATACAAATGTTTGTCATTTTAGGACTCGTTAGTCATGTAAGAGACATTATACAGATGTTTTGTCCTTCTATGACTCGTTAGTGATGTTAGAGACATTATACAGATGTTTTGTACTTCTAGGACTCGTTAGAGATGTTTAAGACCTAAAATAGTGTTATCAAGTAACTAGGCGACCAAACATATCGAAACACATTGATAAAAAAGAAGGTTAAAATCCGGAAACGAGAAACAAGAAAGATATCTTCATTACCAAATTATGTTACGAGTTTAAGAGAGTAAATACATATGTTTACGTATTGTGGTATCCAACAGTTCACTTTCACCTATAAATTATCATTTTAAAGCTGGAGTTAAAGATTGGAGTGTAAGACGTCGTGGTGACGTCAGAATGCGACTATGGGGGTTCAGCATAGCGTTGTGTGTTTTATCCCCCTTATGAGACTAATGAAACAGGCTCAGATTCTACTAGTAGTGTGCAATAATGTATCACTGTTGACGGGAAGCAAATATTCACGAATATACTTTATTGCATTTTTTATGGGTCCCTGTCAATGCATAATGTTGGTTAAAGGAAATGTAGTTGGAAGACCTACATAGGTTTCGTTGTGATCTGACCTTAAAAAGAAGGAAATGTCACAAAATATTTATAGGAGGTGGATGGTGTTATCCCACAAGTGTTGAAAGACCAAAATGTTAAAATAATAAAATAATTCAAATTAAAGCGTTAATTCGTTCTTTCTTTTGTTCCATGAACAATAGAAAAAAAATCTATTGGGATGTTATTGATAAACAGATAAAGCACTGGAAACGCAGTAGTAAACAGAAAATGCTTCCCTGTGGAGAGTTGGCTCGACCTTCCTGATGCCGGCGTTATCCGTCTTCTTCAATGACACGTCAGTACGTTCTAACATCCAATACCCCATTGATGGTCGGAAGTGAGGGTCTTCTCTGTACAAACATGACAGTAAAGTTAGCTACGCTGTAAAGGAGACCGTCCCTACCAGCTCTGTCAACGGTTTAAAATTTCCTGGCTAAGTTGATTAAGAATCCCTAAAGTGAAAATGTTATTTGATTTGCGACCTGCAATACGTCAAAGACGGCTGGTGAAGTCTTTCTTCTTTCTGACTACTTGATTCTATTGTATGTCCGGGGTTTTGTCGGGGGTCTCTCTAGTACGTTACATGAGGTGTTTAGCTTGGGACAAATCAACGTTTACTGCTCGATCAACACATTGCTTATAAGCGTTAGAAAAAATATTTCTTCACGGGCTGTTTTCCTGGCTACAATATTTATAATATAATGATAACTGATTTATATTTTTGAAAGGTATTATGCATCATCTTCCACCGACTGGTTGGAAATACATTTGTTTCGCATTCAATTTTTTCCTCATTTAGTTATTGAATAATGTTCCATATGTCGCGGTATTGCAAATATAAGTTGTATCTAGATATTAACCTTGGATCAAGACTAGATTACAGCAATCCTATTATAGTTTCATGATGTCATTCATTTCTTAATAATTGTCTACTTGAATTTGATATTTAAAAATAATATCTTTGTATTTTTTGTATGACACACGAACTCATGTATTTTGTATGACACACGAACTTATGTATTTTGTATGACACACGAACTCATGTATTTTGTATGACACACGAACTTATGTATTTTGTATGACACACGAACTCATGTATTTTGTATGACACACGAACTCATGTATCTTGTGCGACACATACCCTTAAAATTTGTTTGACATATTCCTGAAATGTATTCCGCTTGAAAATTGAGCACAATGAAATATTCCTGGCGCATTTATATTGTCAGTTTACAAAGATATACACTTCCCATTTATTTCATGTTGGAATTGTTACATGAATAACATTTACTTTGTGTAATGTATATTTTTTCTGATGTATTGCGTGACGAATATACAAATCTGTTTTGTGTAATAAAAAGCGATACTCTTTCACATAGTAGCTGTCCAATGATTGTTTGAGTAATTGTATTTCTTATGTTTAATCAATAATTTATGCATGTTTTAATGTGTTGTATGACATATACACTTCATCTATTTTATCTGGGTCTTTCATTGGTTTGTTTAACACTGGTTGACACAAAAACTGTACCTATCTTGTCATGGTCTATCATATGTTTGAATGACACAGACAATTCAACTATTTCATCTGGGTCTACCACACATTTGCTTGACACAAAGACTGTACCTATTTCATCTTGGTCTATTATAGGTTTGTATGACACAGACACTGTACCTTTTTCATCTGGGTCTATCATCGGTTTGTTTGACACAAGTACTGTACTTATCTTATACGTGTCTATCATACGTTTGTTTGACACAAGCACTGTACTTATCTTATCTGGATCTATCATACGTTTGTTTGACACAAGCACCGTACTTATCTTATCTGGGTCTATCATACGTTTGTTTGACACAAGCTATGTACTTATCTTATCTGGGTCTATCATAGGGTCGCATGGCATAAACATGGCACCTTTTTCATCTGGGTCTATCATAGGGTTGCATTGCACAACCATTACCTATTTCATCTCTGTATATCTTAGGTTTGTTTGACACAAGCACTGTACCTCCTATTTCATCTTGGTCTATCATAGGTTTACATGACACAAACACTACTTATTTCATCTGGGTTTATCATAGGTTTGCATGGCGATTCCAATATACATATGTCGTTGTCACATACCATCGTGTTTTACCTGTGAAATCCCAACTTTGTGTTCTATATGCGACTCCTGTACAATTTTGCTAAGTACCACAATTTATATGCTGGATGTTTTATTTGTTTGTTTATTTTTCCTGTTTGTTTTTGCTTGCATTACTATATGGGCCAGAGAGGGGGTCGGACCTTGTAGCACAATAGGCTAATCAGAATTAATTTGAATTAATGTATAGTATCACTTTACCACAGAACTTCATGCATGTGACTTCAGTCGCTGGCTCACTGCTGAATAATACGTTACAAGTCAAGAAGACTTCGTTTCGGCCAATAGGCCATACTTTCTGTTATTTTATCATTTTGCTCGATTTGTATTTACCTGTCAATTTCGATATCTGCTGTTATCGTTGAGTTTTGTTTTCACGTCATTTTTAGCGACGGAGACAAATCTTGACTCAGTTGATACGGAATAAGAGCTTAGTGAAATTGGTATGTATCCCGGTAATAAAATGGTACTAAGTCACAATAATTTTCAATAAGGGTGTCATTATTCCCTCAAGGTGAGATTAATAAAATCTAATATGGGTCTGTTCCGTGAACAGGGATATCTCAACTAAAGTTTAAGAGTTGGCCACTCAGCACGAAGCTTGCCTATTGCTTGCCAGCCAAACTCTTACACGACGGTTGAGATTTCTTTGTTCGCGGAAGTCATGTTTGGTTTTTTTATCACGTACTTGCAAGCAAATGTAATTTTTATGAAAGTTTTTCATCGGGTCATCCACCATGCTCTTTGAAATGGCCTCAAATTCGATGACGTCATCATTAACGACATGATTTCTCAATGTAAAATTATGACGTTACGTTATTGTGCGTAGTGTCCGACAGCTGTCCTTACTCCGTATAATAATCCATGGACTGTAGATTCAAGTATGTGCTTAATCGAAACATTACCGTTAATGCTGTGACTGTTAGGCACTTATATAACCATAGCATAAATCAGAAAAATCTGATGATCCAACAATCGAAATTCCATAACATACTTTGTAACAAAGTCTGAAGGGAATTGATAAAGGTTAATATCAAAATATATATTAAAGTATATATAAATAGGAGGATGTAGATCCAAAACGACCATACAACTTATATTGTACTTGTATTGTTTTGTGCATCGTTACGTTACTATCGGAATTTGTGCTTTTTTAAGGATTATAATGAAGATAGTTTATGGACTTTTAGAGGTTTATGATGATATTACGATACGGTGATTTGTCGTATGTCTCCATTATACAAAATATAGATAAGTTAACCTATATGACTTTACCTACTGTACCTATTCCCGGTGAAATTTCACTTTTATAAATGGACTCCTTTCTCTTAGAAATTATTACGCCATTGTACCAGACAATTAAAAGCGACATTGTAAAAGGGGACGTCATTTTGTAACGGTATGCGCTGATAATATATTTTTTTCAATCCAATGAAAATGTCGGTCACAAGCAAGGTTGCATTATGTCAAAGTAGCAGCTCTTTACAAAGTATATTATAATAATGAGATACATGTTGATGTGAATGAAAGTCGTGATAAATACCAAATTACCGTTTGATTATTGGTAACATTTAATGCTAAAATGAACATTTTTGTTTTCATTAATTGACTAAAGTAATTCGAATATTGAAGTACAAGTGGAATGATATCCGTATCAATCTGATAATGTTAGAACAATTCTCTTACATGTTTATAAAGTAACTTCTACAACTAGTGTATGACAACATATGACATTGCCATTGATACTTATCTGTTGTATGACCGTAACAATGATTTAAATTTTATAAGTTCGAAAGTTAATCCACAATTCTAATTTAAAGAAACAATCTACTAATTTTCACATTGCCAACGTTCTTATTAACGAAATCACTTTTTAATAAAAATAAAAACAAAAACAAAAAACAAAAAAACAATCAGTGTGTCATTCGTGTACAACAAAGATATTGGTATTTTATGATTTCATTCGATATTTAATGTTACTATTGTAATCTTTTTTTCCCTGCTTTATAATGAAATGGCTTTCGCCTATATAATACAGAAAGAACGATTGGTTTCACTTTATGATAATTGGAGCATAGAAAATCTGATTAGGAAAAAAATGATAATATGCATTATGTTACGACCTCGGTCTCATGGCTCCAAAACAAGTCAAAATCGACCATTGTTTTCACATGTTTAAGTAACACTGTCTTATCCAACTCGACGACATATCTAATGCATTAGTTAATGTCTTATTTGACAGGTAATTATATGTATAAGTGGGAAAGGTTTACCTGGCCCCTTTGTTACTATCTATGCAGTCTACCCTGTAGTCTGTAGTTACTTTAACACATGGCAATCCATTCATTAATGTTTAACAGACCACCATGCACACTGCAAGGTTTGTTCCTTTCATATCGATGACGTTCAATATATTTAATTGATATATTGGGCGATAAATAACTTCATTTTCAGATTTGTTTCAATTATTCATAAGCGTTAAAATCCAAAAGTTATTCGTATTTTGTAAGAAAAAGAATTATGAAACGAATAAATAAAATAAATAAATTATAAAACAAAGGAGAAAAAATAAGACAAATTCATACTAAAAATCCACAATTTCTGCTTGGCGCGTTTCTTGATTTGAAGGAACTGGTGATCAAACTTGCTCCCAAAAATAATGTTGTCATGTTACTGGATCATAGATTAACAATACGACGGTAGTGGTAAATATTTGTCTTAGAATCTTTAGAGGACAATTGAGATCGTCAGTTTTTCCGCAGTCAGATAATTGCCAAAAGGAATTGTAGACTTAATACATGAATATGCTTGATTTATTTCTTTTAATCATTGCAAAAAAAAAAAAAAAAACCAGCATCCCTAGTATCGTAGTATACCGTCACAATGTCTGTAGCGTTAGTACCATCAACAGAATGTCTGTTATTATCAATTAGTTTCGTTGGAGCCCGTTGCAAGCAATTTCGCGTTATGTCCACGTAAAAAGTTTTGTATATACGTTTTAGGGGTTTTCCGCTGTAACGGTATGCCTTTATGAGGGCAAAGTTAATTAGCTAAGCTAGGGTTGTGATGAAGACGCCACATGATACTCTACAAGTGTAATAAGGATTACACAATTTGAGTACACTCTCCTCAAATATGCTATTGTGCTTCAATATTTGCTCATATGTCCTTTTCTTGTGTTATATAAATTATATAGAATATCAATATCTCATAGATTCTTAATTATAATTTAAAGCTTTATTAAATCTTTTATTCAACCGGAGCACAATATATTATATAATATGACGGAATGTCATGCTATTTATTCATCTTTTGTTCTTTTTTATATACTTGTAAAAACGACAAAAGAATTATAATTATTCAGTTTCTTGCAAATAAAATTCAAATTCCAATAGAATCGGTTTATTGTCAAAATATCGATGAGTTATCAAAATATAAAAGATCTTATACAATTGTGTCCATATAATCTTGTTTATAAAGGGTGTGCTCATGTAGATTAAACTAATTAAAGCATCTCTTGAAACAGGTTTGATGTCAAATGAGTTAATTGGTTTGGTCTTGTTTTGTTTTGAAGAACATAGCTATCATAAAAGAGTAAACCGCGTTGTTATGCACTATTCAGAATTAATTGGTCAATATACGATTAAATATACAGTGTTGCTAATAAAATTTACACATCCCGAGTATTCCGTTGTTTATTTGCTAATGCGTTGTTAATTTTTTGATACAATGTACATATCTCCAGAATTTCGTTGTTAATTTGTTAATACAATGTATATACAATGTATCTCCAGTATTTCGTTGTTAATTTGTTAATACAATGTCCATATCTCCAGTATTCCACTGTTTATTTGACTTTGGGATCAATGTTGTATATATCTGTAACCTGTTGATTCTAAACTTGTTGGCATAAGGTATTGGTCATTTTAAAACTTTATAGTATACAGTATATAAGTTATGTTGCTTAACTTCTACATGTCTTCGTTGGGTGAGTATGAAAGTGTACATACAAAAAAAGATTATAGATGCATGTCATCTTCTATCTAACATCATCAAAAATATTCAGGTACATTGTCATCATTGATAAAAGAACGATAAACAATGGTATCTAACATACAAACAATGCTTATCAGATCATCCAAAATGATTCAGTTAATCAAAATATAATACTGATAAACGTTATGTGTTGCATTCACCGGAGTACTTCTGTCAAATTCTTAACCAAAAACGATAAGACGTGTATCTACATTGAATTATAACTTTAAAACGAGAATCTTTATTTCATTGCATATGCAAATACATTCGCCGATTTTTACTAGTTTACATTGTCAAGACAGATTTTATTAAGAATATCATTGTCGGCATTGAGTCCTTTAGTTTTTCCTCATTGTGTATGGTCTTTTGGTATGGATTTTTTAAATAAATACATCAAGATGGATTCATTGTCTGTACTAAATTATAGATTATTTTAAAGATTATCTTTTTTTTTTCTCCAGAAAACCAATGTATTCAATAAAGTCAAGTATGACCTAATTTAAGCAATCCAATGATTATAAAATTTTCGTATCAATCATATCAAACAACTTAAAATTTTGTTATGTATAAAACACGAATATGAAATCAAATATTATTCCTCATTTTCAAGATAATATTTCATAATAAATCTATCAAAATAATCAAGAAAAGTGTCCATAAGATTACAATCTGACCCAAAATACAAAGTGTTTTATTAGTAAAGAAAATGCATGAACATCACTGTATGAAATGCATATTCCTGGTAATACAAAGAAACGAACGGCGCTTTATTTGTACTTAAATCAATGTAGCTACCTGGAGCTTCCGGACCGGTAGCGTCTAACAGGCACAGTGTATACAACTCAGACGTGTGGCTCCGGGAACAAATCGGAATTGTTTGTAAACAAAGGTTGAACTGAGATAATTATGCTTCTCTCAGATCCAACATAGACAGGTGTAAAAATGTCCTACCGTGCCGATCGTCGGTGAAATTCTTAATTACTGCACACAGAGTCACAGAGAATAGCCGTTTTCTCTGCCGAACAGACTGATCGATATCATCATGAATATTCAATTAGGCAAGTCACGTGCTTCCCAAGTGGTAGTTTTCAAAGTGGTTCGACCAATTGGGTATGACAAGTACTATTAAGAATTGAGTTTCCACTGAAAAACCAAATTTGGCCTCTCACAGTGAAAAGTTGGCGGACAAGTGGGGATTTTAGCCATATCCCAACCGGATGAAATAGAATTATTATTTATATATAATAATTCACTCTGCTATGGCTACACTTGCTGAAATTTCTCCACAAAATTCTGGTTTTCATTCGGAGAGCCCGGGAAGCCCTAATCCGAGGATGTTGACGGAAATGATCAGTAGGAACAAGTTTTTGGAAGGTACGTGTATCTCCGTATTGATTGTCCGTTTTAATATTTCAATATCAATCAGTGGCTGAGTATCTGATTTATTAGGCAGAGGCTATCACGGGCGAAATCAAATAAATTTTTCTCCTTAGCATAAATTGATATTACATTCCTAACTCTATATGATTATTTAGGTTATTTGGAGTGTAATTAAGTTTATTGGGTAGCGACCAGATAATCTCGGTGAATTAAAACTTGGCGAGGCGCGACATTTGATTGTAGGTTGATTATATGTGATTAAGTGAGTTTGATTACTGGGACGGTTAACCCGTACTGGGACAGACAAATTTAATCTTCCTCAACTACCGAAGGAATTCAAAACTAATTTAACAATAAACACATCTATAACCCTTACAGATACACCCGACATGCTACTCACTTACTCCACTAACAATATCTGTAATATGATTAATGGCGGCAATATTGGCGAGATTTTCATGAGTTTTTAATTAGAGGTAATTGTTTTCTGTGAAGAGCTATATGGGGTTCGAGTCGTTAGTTGCATCAAATTCTACAACGATGCAACACACGTGCTTATACTCCAGTAACCTAGGCTATGGATATATATGATTCTAATGGATACTGATAATGATGCAAAGGTGAGTCTGAAATAATAATTAATATATATTTTTTGAATTATTGATATTTATTTTAAACTTCATCATTTATTCTATTTAATATTATGAACGATTTAAGCGCAGCTACGGCTTCTTTTATATTGTTATCAAAACAAAATAAATACTTGGTAGTTCTATGTCAATAGATACCGGCTCTATTTGAAGTATGAACGTTACTTATCTACTGATACCATACGGAATTCATGCACTTTGTTGTAGGTCCCATTTTATCAAATGCTATGGATTTGAACATGGTTTTTTTTATTGACATTTGCATTAATGTCAGTAATACCACAACAACGGGCAAAATTGTTAAACCGACAGATGAAAACATTGGTCTGCCAGGTAACACCCATCTGTCGATATTGTCATCCTACTGCCCGAGGTTACAGCCTTTCTCCTGTTCTCTTTAACCAGTAAGCGATATTGATACACCTGTTCAGTAACGAAATAATATCACTAAATAAACTCAAATTTATTCTCACTTAAATCTGATAAACGGATCATGCTACAAAAACCTCACCTGAAATGCATGGCTTGTCACTTTTATCTGCCTTTCCGAGTATTGTTCTCAATACAATAGAACCTGTTTCATCTAAATGCAGGTTTATTCATGTAAAATCTCCAGAATTCAGGATTTGAGATATTTTTTGCGATAGACATTTAAATATATGTATTTGCTTTAAATAAAATATTAACCAAACTTTCCATCTTCAGACTTTGCTATTTCAAATTCTAAATAATATTATGTATGATGTAAACGAATCTATAGTTTAGATATGAAATTGGACAAATATACAAGAGCACACTAACGGGGAATAGTAAGACTTTCTGTTTGTATATATATTTGTGATCGGACAGTGTAGTACACTTGAATGACCAACATCAGGTGGTGTGCGAAGCCAAAGACCACTTGAGACAGGTGCGAAAATCCGAAACAACACGATACTCGCTAAGCTGATTAAGCTCCAATATCACGAGTAAACGGGAACATTCCCTCGTCACATTTTTATTTTTCGAACCGAAATAAATTCGTGTTATGCATTTTTATATAATTTCATATACATTAGTTTATTATCGCAATGATATTTTCATATAAACTTTTCTATTTTTAATATTCATCAATAATAATATCATTTTTTTCTCATATTTTTTCAAACAACGGCGCTATATGCATTTCATATGATTTGCTACTTAACATTTTGACATTTAATATACATACTGACCTGTCAAGATTCCGAACACATTTGTTTGAAATATCGCTTCATATGTTTCTTTATCTTAAAGTGGTAATTTTTTAAATCTCGACACGCAGAAGATGTTAACGTAATGAAGAAAAAAGACATTCGGTTATTATACTTTAAAAACTATTTAAATTCCAAATATAGTATTCCTTCATAATAACCATAGTCATAGCGCAGTGCGTTATCTTGTCAGGCATCTGGACATTTCGCTCACATAGAACTGTGTTTTTGTAATCTGCTTAAAATCTGAAGGGTTTCTACTTTTATCGCATTTGACAGGTATGTCGCGTAATCCGTCATTTCAGAGAAAAATCGAATTCATATCGAGTAAGGCACGCATATTGTGTCTCTAACTTTGACTAGTGTTCCGTGACGGCACATCAGCGGTTCGCACGTGGCTACCACAGCATACATCATCCGTGACGAAAGCTACACCTGCTCTAGTAAAAGCGACTGAAAAACCGTACATGTTAAACAACCCCCTGTAATGTCGGGACCCTTTCATCTAACGGCCACTGAAAAATCCATTCATAAATTCATAGATCAGATTTTGTTAACGTTAATGGCGAATCAATCAACCATTCAAAAATTTACAAGCTAATGAGTATCAAATGTCATTAAAAATTACGTAGACCGTCTTTAATACAAATAATCTAAATAAACTGTAATCATGGAGTAATTATGTTGGTGACAAATATCAATTACGCACTATATATGTAAAACTTTAAAAAAAAATCATCCCAAGAAATAGTTTCAACTACAGCATCTCACTCAGTATTTATTTGATGCAATTTTACCAACAATCTTTTAACATTATCATTATTTTTCTTTTTACTTATCATGTGACGCTTCATACATTTTACTCTTGTATTGATAATTAAATGGCATCAAATACAGCTTCACAAAATATAAACACGATTTTGTATTGCTGTATCATATATGATATATGCGTCTCTTTTGAATCTGGCTATTATAAATTCATTCGATGGGACTTTATCACAATAGCTCGATGAGTATTTCTTGGTAAGCCTGTTGATCATGGTCGGTGTCTTGGAATAATTAACAACACCCTACCGAAAAAAAGAGCAAAACACTTATTCTCTTGCATATAATGTGTTGAACTATTTATACCATATCAAGATTTGTATTACATATATTTACTATATTTTATTTTGGTATTATAGCCTAGATGTATTCATAAGTACCTGATGTGTCACGGCAAACTATTTATTATAAGATATGTTAGTTCAGATACAATAGACCTTGTCTAAAAATCATAAAAGGTAAAATCGGCAATAGTACTTGAACAAGAGTTTCCTTTAAACAGAAAAGAGCATATAGTGTATCAAAATGCATGGCAATATTTGATATTTCCAGAAAATGAAACGTCTTTTCACACATTACTATATCACGTGTATTTTGGTGGGAATTGAAAGACTCTCTTTACTTCAAGAGTACGAAATATGCACGAAAGTTTGATCGGTGAGAAGTGTTAATACAATTTTATATACCATGATTCATGCAAAATATATATTACAGTAAAATATATGATTTAAATAATACATATACTAATTATACTTATTTGTGTGTATATCGGATACACTTTCAACGAAATCAATGATAATAACTTTATGACAAATAATTCATTGAAAATAACAAGAGAGAAGTTATAATATAAATACATTTTTTATTTTATTTGGTCATCTCAAAAGTATAATGCATTTTATTTGGTCATCTGAAAATTAAACCTTTATATTTTCAGAAAGATTTTCTATAAAATACGTAATTTTAATTATTCTTGGTACTGTATTAAAAAAAAGTACAGGAAATCGTGGTAACAAATAAAGTGATGACAAAACAATATGACATTAACTAAATTTGAATCTTCATGACGCTAATTAGTAACAATGTCAATTACATGTTAAATTTATTTGTTCGACGTATAAATATATTTCATCTCAAGAACCGTTTCCCCTCAAAATGCATGCATGTATATGAAATATCATAAGTTAACATCTTACCTAAACCTGCATTTTCTTAACAAATCCCGTTTGATTGTTGCTCTCTATCGACTTTTCTACAGTATCGGGGTGATAAATAGTTAACTGTTTTGCGAATAGAGAATGACGTTAGAGTCATCTGTAATGATATAAGACGGTCCCCAGGCGACGATGCCCAGATATGAGTGAGGAGATAGCAAGACCAGTAATTGGCCTATTGCTTTATATTTCCCAGCCTTCATACATTATTTAATGATAAAATGGAACAATTCATGGTTGAATTTCACATGTGTTTATCAGTCTCCGTCACAACGTCACATTGTTGCCGTAAACGTATTATATAAGTGGGAATCTACAAATAAGACACGCATGATGTGATGATATTCAATATTTGCTATAGGTAATAAATACAATTCAGTTTTAAGTCAGTTTTCATTATTTGTTATTATAACACAGCCTGGATAATTCAGACTGGCTCTATTGATGTATTTTTGTTGTTCTTAACTAGTTTATTTCATTATTTTAATTTGCTGTTGTTTTGCTATATTTTGTGCTCTGGTTTGGGTGGCAGATTGTGGGAGACGGTTTTTATCGTATGTTTTATTTTATTTTGAATGTGTTGGAAGGAGAGGGGATGTTTTTTCTTATTCTAAACTGTTTAGGTTATCTATTTGTTGAACAATGTATTTATTTTCTTCAAACAATTGTGACTGAATTATCGAGGATTCCTGTAATTTCGTGGGACCTGGACCAATTTTATGTGACGATTTCTGATGCCTTACTTTATTGACAAATCCTGTAGTTTACTTCTGTGGGAATCCTCTGTAGTCCCCGTTTAAGCTTTCCATTGACATGGTGGTTGTAATTAACAAGTAGAAATAGAGTTAGGTACAAAGATGTACTACCCGGCATATAAGTACTAAAGTCATATAATTGTAGTAGTATCAACGTAAACAAACACATCTGTCCAACACAACCGGTAGAAATACATGTCATCAATTTAATTGTCTTTATCACTGTTACATATTGTAACAAGCCGGGCAAACAAGCTTGATTAATGTAAATTAATGGAATTTATTTCATTGATGTAATTTGTTTCGCAATTTTTGTAAGATAAATAAAATTTACATTTTACATTTTATTCATAGCGTATTGAAATGTATGCAATCTCATTGATAAGTAAGCATTGGTAATTCAACAGCATATGCATTTAATAAATATTGATAATACAGACTCATTATTTTGAAATGGAAATCACTATTTTACGACATTGACATTCCATAATACGATAGATTTATCAAAGAGAAAATGAAATATTTTGATATTTTGGCAATATAAATTTACATTTTAATTCTAATCTTTAAACACATCTAAAACACAACAATGAAACACGTAAGTTGTATTATCAAGCTACAATACATTGACTATTTTATCAACATCTGTTATATCGTGCTCTGCATATCAATAATTATAATTCTATATGCCGTGTCATTAGATGGAAAACATCGTTAAATATTCAAATGTAAACTTCCTGCGGCTTTTTCGTGATTTAGTTATACCAGGCTCTTTAACAGCTTCAAATAAATAATTGTGATTACAATTTTCAAAATATAGTAGTATGAATTTATTAGATTAACATAAAGATATGTCTACATTTTGTGAGTGTTGGGTGTGGGATTCCCTATGTAATTTGTCATTATACAGTTTTCATTAAACCTTACCAGTTAACAATAACATCATGATCCTACGTCTTTGTACATCTGCCTAAAGGTATTTTACAATACTGAATGGATGTCATAAATTAGTCAATGTGATAAGCATTTATAAACATATGAAAGTAAGAAATGTGATGCACTAGAAACAATACATGGAGAACACTTCCTTCGATATAACGAGTTCTACCAATGTCAGTAAATACTAACACCCTTTAATGAGGATGTGGCGATCACCTCCCGAAAAATCTAAATAAATAATATACATTTTGTTAAGTTTGATTTGAGATGGTGAATTGTATCGCTGTTTCAGCATCCACAGTGTCACGATGACATTCATAATGGTTTAGACAGAGCAAACCGACATTTTATGATTTTATAAATATAAATGATATTCATAGACACGACTTTCAACTCACTGTATTATTTTTAAATGTTTATTTTTAACATAAACCTGATAACAACAAGGCATTGTAGTATCAACATTCGTGTTATTTCGATATGACTTATCAATGTATCTAAATATTGATATTGATTGAGTAGTGTTAACTAAAAATATAAATATCAGATTGGTATTGTTTGCTGATACGAGTTAATACAAATATTAGTTTGGTAGTGTTTATCTATGTATGTAAATATAACCACCAGTTTGATATTTTGTACTTAATATAAACATCAATCAATAGTGTTTACTCATGGATGTAAATATAAACATCAGTTTGATAGTGTTTACTCATGGATGTAAATATAAACATCAGTTTGATAGTGTTTACTCATGGATGTAAATATAAACATCAGTTTGATAGTGTTTACTCATGGATGTAAATATAAACATCAGTTTGGTAGTGTTTACTCATGGTTGTAAATATAAACATCAGTTTGATAGTGTTTACTCATGGTTGTAAATATAAACATCAGTTTGATAGTGTTTACTCATGGTTGTAAATATAAACATCAGTTTGGTAGTGTTTACTCATGGTTGTAATTATTTTTGGTAGTGTTTACGTAATATAAACATCAGTTTGATAGTGTTTACGTAATATAAACATCAGTTTGATAGTGTTTACGTAATATAAACATCAGTTTGGTATTGTTAACTGTATATAAACATCAGTTTGGTAGTGTTTACTCATGGATGTAAATATAAACATCAGTTTGATAGTGTTTACTCATGGATGTAAATATAAACATCAGTTTGATAGTGTTTACTCATGGTTGTAAATATAAACATCAGTTTGGTAGTGTTTACTCATGGTTGTAATTATTTTTGGTAGTGTTTACGTAATATAAACATCAGTTTTTTGGTAGTGTTTACGTAATATAAACATCAGTTTGGTAGTGTTAACTTAATAAGATATCAGTTTGGTATTGTTTACGTATATTATACGCTATTATAAGCATAGTCATTGGAGTGTCTGGAATAACGTTAACGTACAGCAACTAAATACGTATGATGTCTTATCTTCAAAATAATTACTAAAAACAATTTTTCTTATGCAGAGGCATGCCTAGTAATATTTTGAAATATTGCTTTACTGAGTGTAGTGACATTAATGTTTAACAATACAACGTTCCCATACATGTACATACTTCACATAGAACAAGTGCAATGGGAGACTTCATAAAATGATATCATATGTTTGGTTACTTAATAAGGAGGGATTACACCAGCCAACTACCTTCGTCTCTTCGTTTCTATCCTGTTGTCTGAGGTAACTTAATTAATATAAAGGGGTCACCCCTGTCGACTTAGCAATTTATTTTTATCATTTTAGTTGTTGATTGCTAATTACATAATGATAAAGTCAAAACTTAACGTCAATTCGTAAAATAAACAAACACAAAACAAATACAAACAATCACTGCAATTAAAATAATCTCGTCCTAAGTATGATCCAATAAGACGTATACAAATATGTGATTTATATCTTGATACATAAACGCTGGCGATTTGACGATGTATGGCGTTGTATATCATAAAGTCGCTGTTAAGGACAAACACAAACAATAGTACACAAGTATACCACGTGGTACAGGCTCATCACATTGTATCAGGTAACCAAAACCTCGTATAATCTCATATATTATCAAGTCGCAAAGTAATTATATTGTTAATGATTATGACCATCATTAATTGCTAAATATACATATAACTTGCTAAACCACGTGATATGATAATGATCACATTTCACATATAAGAAGATAAAACCACGTGACACGAGAATGGACATATTACACAGGTAATGAACCAAAACCACGTGACATGGTAATGATCATATTACACAGGTAACTAGCCAAAACAGGGTGACATGACAATGATCATATTACAGAGGTAGAGAGCCAAAGCCACGTGACATGACAATGATCATATTACACAGGTATTTAGCCAAATCATTTGACATAATAGAATACTCAGTAGAATACTGTTGGTACAATATGATATTCCGGTTACTGCTAATTTTTTATTTATAGGTTTAGACACTATAGCTTCTCTTTTTTTCCTACAATTATGCATTAGTTAAGTTCTTCAATTCTACTGGTATTTTGACATTATTTGTTTTTGGTAAAACACTGAATGGTTTGTTTACAGCGTGGTTCAAACTACGTTGATACATACACAATCGATATCAATGAAGCAGGGATCATTTTGAAGAAATAACAATATGAAATGAAATCAGAGTCTTTGTATTACGTTGGTTTTATGGACTTAATGCTTTCCAATATCGACCGTGATCACAGTTCGTCCTACCTGTCGCTGGCTAATGTACGTTTGGATAGTTATAATGACAGTTATTCATCCGAGCGCTGATATTAAGGACAAACAAATGCGCACAGATCGGGCGCTAGACAGGTGAAAAACACATTAGAATGCACGAGGGACCGTCATCAGCATAGAGATGAATGCGCCATCACATAGTTCTGTTGTTTGATTTTATTAAGTTAGCGGCACTTGTATCTGAAAGTCAAATTAATGGAAGAATGATCGGTGCCGCGCCGTCAGTTTGGTATAATGGAAGGAGTGTATTGGGTAGTGAAAATAAAGCGAAGGATGCCTGTATGAACATCAAACTCGTGTCTGCTCACATTGTACTCCTCTAGTGTTTACAAAACATTATATTTCCCGTCACCAACCACACAGGTCCGACTGACTTCCGGCAACCGGTAGCATTTCGTGATTAGAGAATAGAAAACATTTCCGGTTAGCAGTTTCCGGCATGTAGAACATCATGGTAATTGCAGGCACAAGTGAACATTTCCGGTTTCTACTGACGGCAATCGGAAAATCATTAGCACTATTTGGATGTGTGTTACAGCTTCATAGACACCGCGTTTCCTAGATTACATAGATCTGATTGGCTATAGAGATAATCTAACAAATAAATATAGTTATAGAATCATTACAATGAATAGGAAAATAAATTCGTGTTCTTGGCATTTTGAATAAAACTTATCATCATATTATTTCCAAAAAACACGGTCTCCGTACAGCAAAACATTTAATGGCGATCGTCCATAGACAATACTGCCACTATTTATTAAATCTATTATTTGTCTCTCTAATACTTATATCATAATAACTATGCAAAGTTATTAATACCTTGCTCACATATGAATGAATAAACATACAGAAAAGATGTCATGAGAAACGACAGACATTATTATACAACTCTTGACCGAATTCTCAACAATCTGATGGTGCAAAAATCCTCATATTTATAGAATGTTTTGAACAATGAAAGATTTGGATGTGACTTATAACTGGAAACATTTAAATTAACAGCAGTTTTGTTTACCGACGTAACGCTCCTTCTGTCAGCACGCGCTTCGCCTGTCCCCAAACACCTACCGTAAAAGTCACATCCAGATGTCGAGCACGTGCTCAAACTAATTTGCATAACATTTGTACTCAGGTTGTAATTTATTGTATCGTTGTTTTGTGTATTTGATCGGCTGGATGTAGGATACACGTGCCCCACACGCGCAGTACGTTGGTGTTTGTCTGATTCACTTACGCCTAACTTTTCCAAACGTTGGTCGGAATTCCGACGGGGGATGGAAAAGACCTGTCACAAAATTTCTAGACGGGTGACGGCATAGCACTCAGTTCCGACTGACAGGTCAAACGGATATGATTTCACTAATTTTATTTGAAATTAGTTGGCTATAATATTCCTTTGGTTTATGTAGCTTTCATCTTCCTACTTCCTCGTGCAAGAAGGCGTTTCAACATGCTATGCACGTGCATTCCCAGGAAAAGGATTAATCGGACATATTTAGGTCAGCTGGCTGCGCGTGCTAAAGCTTGGATACCTTTGTGATACAGTAGATACCTCAAGGCATCAAACGTTGTGCAACAAATAAATAATTAAAAATGCCTATAAAACGAGTAATGATTAAGGTAGGAAGCGGCTGTATTATCAGCGTTTTAAGAAAGGTGTGACATTTGATATTTATTCTACTGCAGACGATTAAAACATCACTCGTGTCATCTCACAAGCTAATACCGAAACACTGCATTTACAAATATATATCAATCAATTTTTTGATTTGCTATCATAAGTTTAAAAAAAAAAATGGTTCTTGTCAGTATATCTTGTGAATTTTTATTTACATATGTACATGTACCTGGATATCTGGCGAAAAACAACCATACACAGTGTGTTTGGATGTTTTTTTTTTAATTTATCATTAAATTTAAGAAACAATTTACTTTATAATTGTTACTAAAAATAAAACAATAAAAATATTAAACTTCGGCCAACGACGGTGTCAACCCAAAGGTAACAAAGGTTATACTTGTATTGGATTATGACTGGATCTAATCAGAAGCTATGTATGCTAGAAATGGTTCCGTACGCCTCTTTTAGCGTACAGCGTTACTGAGCTGATGAACAACCATATGGCGAAATTTTGACAGGGTGTTAATGACCTTCGGCGCACACCATCCCTCCTCCTGCCACTCAGCCCCACAATTGGTCGTCAGCGCATCAATGGGCACTGTAATGTTACCCCTAATATAAGGGCGGCCCCGTGTGACCTCTATGGCCCCCGGGGATCAGCGATCGCTGACCAGTGGCTGCAGTGGTCAACAATGCATGATCTCTCACCTTTCTGGGTCGGCTTTGTTAGCCATAATGACCGCACCTGGCCGGGTATGTCTCGTCAAAGTTAAAACTGACCGTTGTTATAGGGACATCACACATCTCCTCGGTCCCCGGTGACCTTTAGTGTGTAGTCGTTTTACACCGTCCTACAGGATTTTCTCATTGCGCCTTTTCATCAAATCATAGTGCCAACGAAATTACATATTTGTACAGTAGATCTCCATCAACATCTCGTGGATGTCGTGTGCCTAACGTGATAATGCATTCTCATTGTACATGCTGACATTTTTGACAAAAGATGTTTCCATAATTTGATTTCAGATCCGTTGAATTGAAACATTTTCAATTCCTGATGTATTTTCAACATGGAAGATACTATGCTAAGATTTAATAATCACTCATCTATTGTTTTAATCCGAGTAATACTATCAAACTACATTCAATCAAAGTCTATTGTCAAGCCAATGTGCTGGTTATTTCGTGTCCCTGACAATTACACACTACACAGTCTTGGAAAACGCTTCCGTATGGCTATCTAGTGACATTCGAACACTTGTAATGTGTTATATCAAGTAATTGTATAAACACTTCCGGTTTGTCGAGAACTAATGATTCGACAAATTCGATTGGATATGAGTGGCCGATAGAAATGATGGTCTACCAGTACGCTGCTAATAAAGGGTTTTGTCAGGTTTCTCATGCTCCTGATGAAAAACAAATCAGACTATCCAGGGAGTCACAACTATACAAAGGGGTCCTTGATAGACTCGTATGTCAGTTAAATGCAAATCTTAAATTAAACGGTATACACGTATAGGAAAAAGTACGCAGTTCGCAGATCAAGTACAGTGCCACTTCCTTTATTTATTTATTTTTATATCCATGCTACACTTTTGTATTTGTACAGCCAGTATGCAACAATTCATAGACATATACAAAAATATCATTCAGATTTAACATTTTACGATTCTCAGTATATAAGGGTATACCTCTTACAAGGGTGTTTGTTTCTTTTGTATGAATGCGAAACGCCATTAAGGATATCTGGGAGTGACTTTCAATAACAGAACAATGAAAATAAGATTAATCTTCATATTCGGCCTCTTTCTCTCTCTCTCACTCTTTCCATAACACACATATGTCCGTCGGATCTGTTTATCGATTTTCGATTTATCATTCGTATAAAAATCATGAAGACTTGATATGCTGTGATTCTGTGTCTTTTTAATAGACAGGATAGCCGGAAGGTTCGTAACGGTGAAACTTACACTGGCGAGCGAGCGACGAAGCTGGGCCATCTGTTGAGTAGTGCTATCGACAACGGGTATCGGTTACACAAGGCGGAGCCGAGCGCCATTCTCTATGGCGAACTCCTATGTCTTTTTTGTGTCTCCGTTTCGTGTTTCTGTGAGGCTATGAATAAAAGTAACTGTTTAACCCAGCATCCTCGACATATGTAGCCAAGCAATAAATATCCAGTTCCTGGAGCTGCCTTTGTTGTATCTTGGTGCAGACAACCATTGGAACACATGCCTGATATTTCGGAAAATGAAAAATCAAAATTATAGTTATTAAGAATTGTAGTTGCACCATATCCATCTAAAGTTTTATGACAAGTATGAGACCAATGTAATGGCACAATATAATTTCAAAATCTGAATTTGCATTTTATGTTATGCATAAAATCGGAATAAAATACACATCTTTTGTCAAAATCGTTCATCATAAGCGTTATAAATAAAACGTCCTTTCAGAAAAATGTTTAACCGAGCAAATAGACACTGTAATGAAATTACATTACGGATTGAATTAGTGTGTTTTGACTTTTTTTTATCTCTGTATATTTGATAATTGCTTCATATTTTCCCCGTTGACTGATTAAAGAGTATATATGTTAACTATTAATATAAAACATATAACCACAGAGAAAATTGTACCGGTTTGTGTTACACAATTCGAGACCAAACTGTAACCCTGATGAATAGCCCTGTATAATACAATGTGTACAGAGTACAGCGGGGAACTTTATCAGATACCCGCATATCTTGAGTGATGGCATTTCCTAACACAATGACAATGCACACCTCAAAGAATGTCTGGCCTTGAACATAATAGTTATTACGTAATGATGACCTATTAAAGTACGCTGATTCGAGAAAAATGCAAAGTGATTTGTATTTTTGTAAATCACCTTAGATGAACATATTTATCTGTTTTCATTTGTTAAACGAAGAAAACAAAAATCACGTGCATACTGCAGTTTGCTCAGTGATTTTGCATGGTTACCTTTAAAATAGTACATTTGTTTGTGTTGCATGTTTTCATTAAAAGCTGTAAAGATTTTGATGTAATACTTTTTCATTAATCCTCAGCTTTCCCGAATTACTGATTGTTTCTATAACACAATGTACAATTATACAATGAAACAGTATGCACTATTTTTAATTACATTTGACTGTGTAGTTTCCCTCATGAAGCTAAAAGATTGACTGTAACCACCCTCTTAGCCATTTGACGAAAATCTCCTGTACTTACAATCTATATTAAGGATGCAATATTATTCTACTTTGGTCTCCCACCCACCTAACCACACCCGGCTTAACCCGTATTATTGATCACAAACCAATTCTGGGTATACCTGTATATCATTGGTCTCCCACCCACCTAACCACACCCCGCTTATCCCGTATTATTGATCACAAACCAATTCTGGGTATACATGTATATCAAATACAATAATGCAGATTAATTTGACATCGTACATAATATCTAACACAATGTTATTAAGGTTTCGGCGAAACTCAAAATGGTACCTTTTCGTAATGTACCCATAACACAATACAGTACATTATTTACGATAAACAAACGGCACTGCCAAGAGTTATGCAGTTATCCATAGTGCTTTGCATAATTAATATATAACTGATATCGTGCCCAACTTGGCTGGAATCTATCCAGACCTTTGGTTTCACCAACGATTCTGGATTGGATACTGTATCAACAAGTCGGGTATTTAACGTGTAGATGAGATTCTGTGCATTTGACCAAGTGTGACTCCATGTCTTTCCATCAACATTTGCTCCTTGATCAACTGATATACTTTTTGACTTCTTCAATTATATCAATTGCGAATTCCTTCCTGTTGGAGGGAGTGGTTCGTCTAATGGCTTCTACTAGGAACATTTGCTGCATCAATTGCTTGTTGGTCGTAGTAACGAACCTAGTGAAGGAACCACTGAAAAATCGAGTTTTGTTGTATATTACACGTTGGAGACAATGAAGGGATCAAA
This sequence comes from Pecten maximus, assembly GCF_902652985.1. Lineage (NCBI taxonomy): Eukaryota > Metazoa > Mollusca > Bivalvia > Pectinida > Pectinidae > Pecten > Pecten maximus. Next base: position 27,844,845 of record NC_047016.1, on the reverse strand, counting down.
ATTCATCTGCCACACCCATAACAACATTTAGGAACTAATATCTTCTCCATCTACTACACTATTCTGCACTTTGTGGTTTCTCTCTAAAGATACATGCTCTCATATAAACTGCTGAAACGAGTCTCAGCCTGAAACAAACAATCAACAATATAGAGAATGCCGGTATTAGTTCCTGCTTAGGGAGAGTTAATGGAGAGTTTGTTATATCCGTAAAGTTACGTCCGTTTGAACGTCAGGTTTTATCAAGTTCTAAACAATGTGATATACTAACACGTCATATTATGTTATAGGATGTAGGAATATATTCAGTACTTTGACATTCCGGTCGGCCCGTCATATTATATAATAGGATGTAGGAATATATTCAGTACTTTGACATTCCGGTCGGCCCGTCATATTATATAATAGGATGTAGGAATATATTCAGTACTTTGACATTCCGGTCGGCCCGTCATATTATATAATAGGATGTAGGAATATATTCAGTACTTTGACATTCCGGTCGGCCCGTCATATTATATAATAGGATGTAGGAATATATTCAGTACTTTGACATTCCGGTCGGCCCGTGTTTAAACATATTTGGAAATACTAAAGAACTTCGATATAGTTTACAGTTAGCGTTTTGAACTATATTTACTCGCTGCTTCAAGTTACTTCATATGTTTTGTATCGTCAGAGATCCACTGGAAAACATTATTGCTCCCCCTGAAAATTCCTTTTGATTACAGAAACAAGGATACCTAAGATGAAAGATAGGCTTATGCATTTCAATTGAACAAAGTTTGTTTCATTTCAAATGTTACATCAAGAAAAAACGTCTTTGTACACTCATATGGCTATCTCTTCCTACATGCATCAGAAACTTCACTGACGTTGCATCTTGTAAACTGTAATGTTAGCTTACAATGTTTCCCAGGACTGAGTAATGCACAAGAGGAGTGGATGTATTGTGGCTTCACTTCGGAGATCAAAAAGGATAAGAACCATATTTGAAAACAACGTTTTTTGTCCCCATCGAGTCGAGTTGGGACTGTTATCTTACAGCATTTTCTCTCTCTACCTCTAAACTAACGCACCACAACACACTGCTTTGGCTGCATAGCCTGCCCAACTTGAATGTTTTTAATGGTGAATTTTATAGGAGATGCTTATATGAGATATAACGTGGTTGCAGTATGGATCTAGCCTGAGTCGTCCACGAGAGCACTCAGGCATGGAGATAACATATGCTCCCTAAATTGACATACAATGACTTCTCCCTCAAGTCGTTATCTCACGAGATCTTCGCGAGATAACAGCCTGCAGTCCTCTGTTTATGATGTGGCCTTATTTGCATGTTGTTTGAGATTCGATATCCTGGACATGTTAACAGATTATTCATAACAAATATCCACAAGTTAACACATTTATGATATCAAAGGTCCATGTAAAATGAGTAAATTTATAACACTGAAGATGACATTCATAGTTTAGTCATATTAAAGTCTACGTGTTGATAATTACCAACAACTTATGTCGATGTATCAACATATTACTAAAATAGTGTCCATATGTTGACAAATTTACATGTTAACTAAATATATATTTACATATTAATTATAATTAGTATTCAAATGTTCACGTATGCATTGTAAGTAATGTCAACATGCTTACATTTTTGTTGTAACCAATATACAAATATTTATATACTAATCACAGCCAATAATAACGCGTTTATATAAATTAATAATTGTAGGTGTTGTAATACGCAAGTGTTGACGTATCAATTATAATCAATATACACATATTACTTACAATTCATGTTCATATATTTACATGTTAATCACCAATGCTATCCACATATTGAAATATTAATTTTAGCTAATATCCACACATTTACATATTAAGTAATTTCCACATATAAATTAACATGTTAATTATAACTGATATCCACATATTTACATATTAATCATAACTGATGTCCACATATTAACATATTAATCATAACTGATATCCACATATTGACATATTAATCATGACTGATATCCACATATTAACATATAAATCATAACTGATATCCACATATTAATCATAACTGATATCCACATATTTACGTGTTAATCCCACCTCAAAAACCTTCAATGACTGTGAATAGAACGTTAAACAAAATTAACCAAACCAAACATATTAATCATAGCTTATAGACACATATTTACATAATGATTGTAACTGACATCAGCATATTTACCTGAACATTAATTATAACCAATGTACATATGGCGTTTACATATATATACATAACTCATCTTCTAGTTGTTCTGGTTCATTCATCAAGAGGTTCAAGGTAGACGTGCTTTAAGAATAAGCGGACGTTTTTTTCTAGTGGATGTACAGTTCTTGCAATAAGACGTAAGACGTACTAGTTTGTACAATGTTTAGTGTGTGAGTGGTTTTAATCAAACGGTGATGGGGAGAACAATACTGTATAGCATTTGTTTGTTAATTTTGGTTATCTTAACTCGATGTTAAATACTTCCTAATAATTAATCACACGTAAGAAACTGAAAAAAACTTAGAACAGTATCTATATATTGTATTGATGAAATTAACAAAGTAACATAATACATGCTGGATGTATGACAATAAAAAAATACATTATTAAATCACGCAATGACGTGCGAGAAGTAAACAGTCACGTAGCTATTAGAGTTTTAGAGACACTAATACGTGTCATATACAGTTACAATGTACATGTACATGTCAGCTAGTTTGGCTATTGATATCAGTTATGTGTGTTTGTGTATAGATCAATGTCAAACGTCATCGTGGACCCGTAAAACTAAAAACAAATATTGAAGAAGTGCAACAGTACCCCGACTTGACAAGGTAAACACAGTACATAAAACATATTAATTGCGTACCTTTATAAAAAAAAAAACGTCTTATAGAGTATAGATGCAATGTTCTGTTCTTCGACAATAGAGTACGTGTTTCTTCTTCTTTGTTTTGTGATATTATAAAATTGATTGTTTAGACATTAACAACAGAACGAGCGTGCCTAATTCAGCATTATGTTGATCAACTGTCAAATGAATTTTCTAAATACAGCAGACATGTTTGTGAGATATGTCCGTTGGAGTCGGTGGAGCTGGACATATATCTGCCCGTCAACCCTTATGGAAACCTCAGCCAGGAGCAACTCTCTGTTTGCTTTAAGATGAAGTAAACTTTCTGATTGTTTCTGTACTTTTAGCACCATTGCCGTAAAATAAAAATGATGTATGTGGAACGGGGTAAAAAATGAGAAAAAATCGAAAAATTAGGGAACAAAAATAGAAAAAAATATTAGAAAAGACGATAACAGTATTAGGGTTAAGCTTACAATGTGTGTAGTAACGTCACAGATGCCTGTATAGGAAAAGGGAGGTAATGATAACACGAACATGTAATAAGGTTTGCATGTCTGAATTCGGTATAAACTGAATAAGCCACATGCAAATAAACATGGCAAGCGTCCGACACGATTACATATACAGTTTTTCAAAACACCCGCTTTCATATCGGAGTTTGCGAATACCTCGACCATCTTATTGTAATGTTTCAAAGTCGAAGTGATATAAAATTGAATTAAAGAACCTTTAAGAGTGAGTCTGAGCGTTAAATTTGTCAGATTACGGTCGGCAGTTTCGGCAGCACTGGCATCTTGGTATGATTGGTGAGAAAGGAGAGCGGCTTTAATTGAATCAGCCTGATGGACGTTTCAGCATCGGCAGCTCCCTCGCATAGGCCTGCAGCTCTTAATCAAATCAGCCTCCCCACTCGGCATATTTATCTGATTTGGGGCCTTCATCTCTTGCTTTCCTTACCGTGTAGTGTTTGAGTTACATTAACATTTTCGTCAAAATGAGTTCGAAATTTTGCATCCTTGTCTTCGCCCTGTCTGTTTAATGAGATTAGTCGCGAGGAGGTGTTTGGTGCTGTCATCCACATCCCCCCTGGAAGCTTTAGGAGGAGATAAATAATTTCGGTCTCATTACGGCAGAGTCTTAAAGTCGAACATAGATCTCGACAGGCTCACTGCCGACAGAAAATGAAACTAGGAAATGCATACCTTTAAAAATAAACTGTCTAAAGTAAATGATATACCTGAAATAAATCAATAATTTTACATTCATCCAAGTGCTAATTTGCTGCGAAATAGGAAAGGAGTAACTTTTCGGAAACAGTATGAGGAAATGAATGATTTTATGTAACTGTTCACCATATTTGAACAGTTCCGTAAATGTGTCCATAGCAAATGGAAATGTTGCTTTTCTAAATGATCCACTGTATGTGCAGACGAGATTGATGCCCCTTACATAAAGTTTTACATAACCCTTTTCTGTTGTCTGAAGGTCTCGACATGTAGGTTCTCACACTCTAGAAGGACGATATTTCAATTTACAAAATATTTAGTAAGAAATTACGAATTTGACAGGGGTTGATCGCATTTATCTTCAAACCTATGCTATTCATCATTGTCAAGGTCATCATGTGGGTTTTAGGCAAGGGAAATTATATTCACAGAATTTTACAATAGCATGACCTTGGTTCTGAGTTAGATGTCAATGGAGGAAGTGAAAGTCTATTAAAATGCATTTACATGGCTTGTGTAAAATGGATATAATACAACACCAATTACATGCTTGTAATTGGTGTTCAACAAAATTGTGTAATTAGTTGTTTCTCCTTTTATGGAGAAATCAGTTGACAAAATTCAGCGATCTATGCGGGTAGTACCCTACTTAAGACCGGTATTATTCATCTTCACCCTGTAACTTGAGTTTTTTTCCTATATTGTGTTAAGATAATTGATCGTTCGACAAATGAATAACCAAACTAGATCATACCAGATGTGGGGGCGAAGTAAAAATTCCTAGTGATGGATTTTTACCCTTTCCATTTGTAAAATCTACATAACGATCAGAGGATGATTTATCAAACTTTATGGAAATTTAAAGGAAACACATATCAATTAAATAAACAAGTTTAAGCTTTCTATTGGTACCAGTAGATCAGGGAAAACACCGTGTAATTTCTACTCTAATCCGTTATAGACATTCTAGAATCCCACAAGATTATACATACGCAGCGTTTACATTATGTAATTCGCATTATTCAAGTGAACAAAGCAATGCTATCGACGGAGAATTCACCTTTCAAACATGAATGAATACATTTAGGGGGATAGGAAGGTTCTGGAATAACGGTATTTGCAATGTGATGTTCAGCAGAAATAATTCGAACTCAACATAGATTCGTTGTATGCTTGGAAGGATTGCACATACTGTTAAATGATATGGGACTGTGTGGTCAGGGAATCATGTAGCATTCCTGGAAACATCAAGGGGGATAATTATGGGTATGGAAAATGCTATTCAATTTAAGTCTTAATTGACAATAAATACATGTACTGATTATATTTGTTCTTTATTACAGCCGCCATACCTAAGTGTGCGGGATGTGGAGAACCAATCCTAGACAGATTCATCCTCAAGGTGCTCGACAGATCATGGCACTCGAAATGTTTGCAATGCTCAGATTGCCACAGTCAACTCAGTGATAAGTGTTTCTCCAAAGGGGATAAAGTCTACTGTAAAGATGATTTCTTCAGGTGAGTGAACACTTTAACTCGAATTGCCACCTGAAACATTGTCAGATATCTCACTACATACACTGTACAGTAACTAATATAAGTGTATATATTTTAGCGGTCATCCTATTGTCACGGTTTTCGCATTGAAAATATTCCCCTAAATTATGATTGCGCTCATTGAATTTTATGCAAAATATTTTCTATGACAAGTATCATGAGTGCACCAATCCTTCTTTGCTCTAACCTGTGTGAATTCGGTTATGATATAAGGTTGGAGTACCCGAAACTAAGTTCGTGTGCATTTTTTCTACAATGTGTACATTTATCACTCATAGAACAAGCTGACGGATATATATTATTTTTACAGAAAATTAAATTGTTATTAACATGAATATATATTAACTGGTATCCTATTTTCTCTTATCATATGTTTGTGTTATTTCTGAAGTTTAACAGCTGTCCTATGGCGATCAAATTTATCAGTGTGAAACATACAAGTTCAATGGAAAATGAAAACATTGAGTGATACAAGATTACAAAATACATTTTCAATTCCCGTAAATGAACTTTTCACCTATAGATTTATTAATGATTTTATACGCAATAAACTATTTTTGAACCCTATTTAAAATGTCATTTTAGATTTTGTAAGTATGATATTGTACTCATCATATATAATTAGCGAGTGTAACAGTCGAACATAAGGTGTTATCTGTCATATAGCGGTATCGTCGAAAATGAATGTCATTTACAGTCAACGAGTTCGCCGATAAAATGTGATTGTAAACGTAATGAATATAATTTTCGAAATCTATTTAAAAAAAAAAAACCAATTAAGATATTTCATGTACGATATGTGCATATCATGCATATCATGCATATCATTTTTAAACTCTATTGAAATAAAAAGTGTTTTCAGATATTGTTGTACCATCAGTGTAATCTGTGCAGCAGTCGTGTCTGCAGGTGTTAAGTTGTACTCTATCACAGATGTAACAGCCCTATGTGTTACAAAGTTTATCATCTACTGGTATCACGCTAATAGTTTAACGTGCGCATGCTCATTAGGGCTTAGATCAAATAAAAAATATACCAATTCGTATGACCTTCCAGGATATAGATCAGATACGACCTGCTATATCGGCGTCGAATTTTCCTCCTGTTAACCCTGCGACCGTTACACTGTATCTACTTTTACTAGGTACTGCTGTACTATTTCAACCTTACTTCAGAAGCAAGCGTCTTTAGTCACGACTACAGCTTGTACCACAGCTTAACCTTCCGTCAGAAGTAAGCGTCTCCTGTAACGGCCACACAGATAAATACATCATATAAACTATGCCAGGATGAAATATAAGCCGTAAACGTTAAGGTGAAGGTCGCTCATTAACTGTTGATGACGTAATTGTACAATTGTGTTGAAACGCATTATTGATTAAATAAAAGCGACAAAATTTAACTTAATTGCATGCAACTTTCACGTAAAAGATTAAGAAGGTAACGGTTACCGTGAGCTGTTGTACTTATAGCATCACTATATATATTTATTTGTATGCATTATTTTAAAATTAATAAAATACCTCACTTTCCTCTGATGACATTTTTTCAACACTTTATCAAGTATTATTTCTATTTACATCTATGGCGTTAGCAGTGTACAACTTTATATGACACAACCTATTGATGGGATGTGGCATTAGAGTATACATGATAGAACATTACATTATATATCAGGCAACCTTGTACATAAGAAAGTTATCATTTAAACATTATTGAGCGGAAAGTACCTAACAGTGTCTAATAATTTATTATAATAATGTTATATAGTCTCTGTAAAACTAATAAGCCAAAACAAGGTCCCTGCCTCAGTAAGATTTGAGCTTTAATGTTTCTGGTGTACCATCATCCCTGGCCTTGTATCTACATGGCTAGAACATTAAATGAGATTGGGTAGATAATCTACCTATTGTAATATGTCCACAAACAAATAGAAAACGGGTAGGTAAACCCTGTCACAGAAGGTAATCCATCATCGCGCCTCTGTCTCTTGTATTACACGCTTGTGTTAACTAGATTTTATCAATGGATGGACTAGGGACTGACAGATGCGTAAATGCTACAAAAAACACAAGAATTCATTCTGGTCAATGCCTTTGATGAATTTCTATGGCATTAATCTCGTAGGAAATCGAGCTCATGCACGCGACCGCACGTACGTAAACAAATCGTGCTACCGAGCAAGGGCATCAATCTTGTACATAACTCGGCGTCCTCTGTCAATGGGATGCCTTTTATTGTCGACTCATTGTTTAGGAAAATTGATAAATATGGATGGAATATGGTGCACAACCTGCTAAGAAGCCGCTTCTCTATACAGCGGTTGCGCTTGAAGAGATTTCAATATTCATAACGATGTCGGCTATAAAGGCTGTCGAATGTCCATTGTTACAGTCATCGTGCTCTCTACCTCGCCAAATGTCGGAGTATTTCGTGAAATCTTGGACGGGACAAATCACTTCACAACAATCTATCATGACCGTATTGGTTTGAAAGATGCTAGACACAAGGAAGAGAGAACCTAAGCCGACTATTATTGCTTCGGAAACCCGATAAAGGGCGGTGCTTAGAATAGAACTATCAATGTACAATAGATAGTAGAATTTTAACAGTTTATTTCTAAACCATATACGGATCAAACAAAAAACTACTGTTATAATGGAATTCGATATATTCATAAGCTCATCGGGAATTTTCCTCGAATCCTCAAATAACACTGAGAAGCTTGAGAGGTTCCGCCTCGCCACACAGAATCCTTACAACGCACACAAGCTCACTGTTCATTGGAAGACTATAAACGTTTGTTTAATATCCATCCCCATCTGTCACGTGCACTTAATACAAGGGTCAGGGGTCAAGAGTAGTTAATCACCAAAAGAACCTTAAATACACCTTCCGGTATAAAGGCAATTGAGATGAACACTCAAGCCTACTCTTCTGGAGGATCAAAAGAATTATGAATATTATCGTCTCAAATCTGAATGGTATTTCGAGAAGATAATAGTCTATTTTGAATATGTCTCGATTGCACAGATGCAATATGATCATACGGATATTCATTTTCCAATAAATCGATTAAAGAAACGTAAAAAAGTCCTTAGTGTTTTGAGTTTAAGGGCTTGCTTTTAAATAGCAAGAACAACATTTTTGGTCTTTACTGAGATACTGTAATGAATTGTTTTAATATAAGGACGAAATCAAGATATGTCTTTTTGTAACCCGAATTAAATTCAATTAAAAAGAATTTACATCAGATCAAGATAAAATGATACAACGAAATCTTTGACGTAAACACTAAAGTGATTAACAAAATATCTCGATAGAAGAATGATGGTAGTCGTCTCTTTAAAGCATTACGTAAAATCAATATTGATAACAAACAAAAATAATTGTTTTCATACAATGTACAAAAACTAAGGCAGACCCCTGTGGATAGTAAAAAACTGGTATATTTAGCTCTCATAGACATTAGAATGTCTTAGTCGAAGTCACAATAAATTACTTATATAAAATGTCAACACATGTCTAGAGATCCAAAGGGGTAATTGCAGGGATTTAAAACAGGCCAACAAAATATAAACATACAGACTGAATGCGTATAACCCCAAAAGCAATATACATGTTTAAATTTGCAAGCAGTCTTCGCATTGGACTCGCACCGAATTTCAAATTTACGTGCCCCTCTCAGCTTCCTCAAAACAGAGTAATGGTATTGCAGTGTTCATTATCCGGTATTCACTACGTAATCACCACCGAAGTGATTTCATATTGAGGATATAAATGAACACACTCAAATCGCAATATGTATACATAGATCAAAAACTTTAATCAGAATCACATTTCGCGAATCTACATTTATTTATTTGATCCATTTTGTAACCTTAAACATAGACATTCATGATTTTACGAGAAAGACTTCCTATAGAACAAAGAAACACGAGTCGGCCAATAATACAAACACTATGAGGTCGTAAATCAACAAGTTACACGTCATAAAACATTACTCATTTCTGACCTTTCCCGACTAACACACAAACTATAAAGCGCTGTGTTGGCTGATGCTGGCTACATACGGACGCCATGTCAATCGCCAAGAGAGATAGCATTCTTGACATTAACGGCCTCAGCAATCAAAGATCGTATGTTTGATTTTTCGTTCCATTGAATAGCCTATTGATTCTGTAGATGGACTAGATAGGTGTGATCTGTACAGGCGTCGATCCCCTTCATCATATCAAACTACAATCAGCCAACTTTCCACTTGTGTGACAGTACAAGATCATTTAAAATATTCCTGGAAACGATGCCTCTTTACTTAAAAATCGTCATCACTATTTCCATTGCAAGAAACCATTTAAGTCCCTACATTGAAATCAGCCAAAACAACAACAATATCTAAGGGCTGGAAATTGAATTAAACTAATACTAACATTTATTTTTGTTTAAGCGACCTTGTATCAATTTGTATTCGAGCGTATATTGACTTACGTTGTAACTGAAGATTCCCTTTACATTTCGGACATAGGTAATAACAGTCAAACGTATACGTTAGTATTTCGGAGGGGGTGGTTAACAGTTGTAAACGCTGTACGAATATACTCCAATCAAATGTTTCTTGCAAAACGATGGGTCTTCGAGAATAATCTTCATAAAGAAACTGAAAGTATAAGATAGGCCTTTGATAGTTGTAAACAATGTAGCTTTATGTTCCTCATCATGATCTTATTGGGTATTTTTCTGGTTCCACCAGCGGTGTTTATTTCGACTTATTCGATACTTGTTGTTAACGCTTGTTTTCTGTGAACGTAACATGGCTTACATTTGACCATGGAAATTCAAGTCATTTTACAATGGATTCCATGAAATTAATTCTTCATCGTAGTTCTAATTTTGAAAATGAGATTGAACCTATATTTCCATGGTGATTATCGTCGATGAATCAAAAGATGCTTACTCTACCGGAACACCTGGTCTTACTCCCTACGTTCTTTTCCAGATGTCTCCATGCAAATCTATATACATTTATTTCAATAATATTTTGTCCTCGATTTATCGATTTCTAGTTGGAATGCCTTCTTTATTACGGCGATGGTTTTTGACCATATCCTGCCCTCGTTTGATTGCTGTTGATATAGTATAACGGTGATGCTTAGAATTTGTCATTCTCTTGTTTTTATAAGTGATACATTATATATGTTTATTTGGTAGGATAGTAGAAAGTACCGTATACTTTGACTTTTTCTCTCTTTGTCTGATGTTCTGTCTAGTCGGTGATATTTAATGTCATCAAATAAATGCCCGCTGATATCTACAGGTTTCACAGAAGTATAGCAAAAACAATCATATGACGCGATGACATTCAGAACAAAGCCCATTAAGTTGTCAGCCAGTTAGAATGCCATACGCGTAAGAGAGGAAATCATCACCAGACCATTCGAAGCGATCAGCCGACGCCACAGTCAATGTCAGATGTAGGACTTAGTACACAAACTAAGTGTTGAAATAAAACTGTTAATTCGAATTTGGTTATCGCTGTATATACTTATACTTAAATTTTCGTGTTTTGCATTCTGAGTCATTAATTACACATTTTACTGTTCATTATATGATGATCCATTCAATGTGAGTCAAGAACGACATATTTTAATGTTCATTATACGATGATCCATTAAATATGAGTCAACAATGACACATTTTGCTATTCCTTGCATGCTGAATAATTAAATGTGAGTCAATAATGACACATTTTGCTATTCATTACATGCTGAATAATTAAATATGAGTCAACAATGACACATTTTGCTATTGATTGCATGCTGAATAATTAAATATGAGTCAATAATGACACATTTTGTTGTTAATTATATACGATGATCCATTCAATATGCGTCAAGAATTTTCTTATTTTGACGTTCATTATACAATGATCTAGTCAATATGAGTAAATCATGACACACTTTGATGTTCATTATATGATGATTCACTCAACGTGAATCAATAATGAACAAAGTTTGCTGTTCATTATTTGATGAACCATTACATTATACGATGAATGATCTAACAATGTATTAGATATTCTTTAGTGGAAAAGAACACTAATCTGAGTAAAGTTTTGGTTAGGTCTGCATTGTGTAACGTTCTATCAACAGCTAAGGTCATTTAAGGACGCCTTCCCCAGTGTGCAAGTTGCATGAGTGTAGTGAGACAGCGCGAAACTGATAATAACTTTATAGTGCTACCTCACTGAAGCATACCGCACAAGACTTCTAGCAGGACTTCTCACCCGGTCATATAATACAGACCACGGATCAACCAGTCATTCCATTCGCATAGTGTCCAACGTTAAACAAGAGTAGCTAATACCATCTCTATAGACTCAGATACGCTTATATCAATTAACAGAACAGGGTCTTCCCCACAAGAACGAACTCTTCACTACTAAAGACCAAAGATGAGGCAGTCTGAAGGAAGACATTTGAAAGAAGAAAGCTGTTTAGGAGGAGAAAATATAAGATCCCAAATTTAGTTGCCTCTTACGAATATGCAATGAGGAAAGCAACGGTCAGGCGAAATAATAAGGAATGAATGAATGAATAAATTAATGATAATGAAAAGAATGCAAGCGTTTTAAAACAATATCACAAAAGTCAACACTTACAATTGCAACATAAACAAAATCATGTATATCGTATCATGTATATTTACAAATGAGACGTTGATGTCGACCATCAAAAGCAGAGTCCTTATATAACCATAAATTATCAAACTCATTCCAATCGTGGTTTGCATAACTGAAAATATTAACATTAACCGTACTCGTGCGATATTATGGTATCAACGGAACTACTAAAAATGTCTTTATCTTGTATATTAATGCCTTTGAAGATCAGGTATTATACAACGAGATACGCTAAGTATTAGGTTTTGACGATGACTAGGACCACGCATCGATTCCCTACTCAGTATGGTGTACTTTAGTGGGTTGGCGTTTGATGTAGCCGACAGCCCGGGTCTACGATAGTCTTACCTTTAACATCAATTATGCAGTACCCGTACAAAGTATTGCGTCGTTTGTCGGATCTTCGGGACGGCGGCTTACCCAAATGTAACTTCACAGACTACAAGGAATTCATTGTACGAATAGTACATCCATGTCATACAACTTAAAATTGATGGGGAAAAAAAAGAAGAAACCACACAAATTAAAGACTCTGCTTTTGATGCGTGCTCCCGTTTAATACCATATACGACATACGTCAAGATATGCGGGTTGATGAAGACCATGGAAATGTTGTATGGTCGACATTAGGATCTCATTTGGAAATATTCTATTTCCTTATGCGGTATGAATTCAGACGTATTTGATGCTTGTTAATATGCCTAGTGGTTCCACACTATATAACTCTCCTTTGATTTCATGACTTAAACCGGACTTGACTTAGATTTGTATGGCAGTTGTCGTCGTGACCTAGATTTGTATGGCGGTTGTCGTCGTGACCTAGATTTGTATGGCGGTTGTCGTCGTGACCTAGATTTGTATGGCGGTTGTCGTCGTGACCTAGATTTGTATGGCGGTTGTCGTCGTGACCTAGATTTGTATGGCAGTTGTCCTCGATGATAAGGAAAACGTTTACCCTTTTGGAACGCCTGGTCTTATTCTGATTATTATGATGTTGGTATTCTTTACTGCTTTTGTATGTCACTATGATACAGGAATCGCTGTTTTTTGTTTCATTTAGAGCGGTTAATGTTATTCTCAATAATTCATAGGACATATGGGATGTTTAACGATAAATATAGAATAGAAGATGCGTTAGACTATTTTTCTGTCATCCGATATGCATGTAATAATATACCTCGCGCCTCATTTTATATCTTTCTAACTGATATTTAAAACATTTTCAATTGTGTATATGTTTGGAGCTCATTAGAAACTAGTAACAAACTGATAAAAGGACACTGATTATAAAGGCGTTTAAAATGTTCTTTCTCACAATCCTAAATGTGACAATATTTGATGTCCAAATATATCACATAAATGAAGTCATGAAAAATGCGGAGATAAAGTCTACCTATCGCCATATTTTGCAGGAACTAACAGCATGGCAAAGATAGCTCTAGGATAGGTTGTGTGGTGGAAAGGTTCCTACTGCCATCGATTGAAACTTTTCGGTCTGATAACATATAGTCATCGGTGTTTTATGTCCCCGATGGGACTACTTTTTGCAGTATAAATGGTCTTGATTCCATGGGTTTCATTAACCGAAGCGGTCATAAACTGACGCAAGACACAAGTTACTGCAGATTAAAGCCTAGCAGTTAATAAATCGTGAGCAAGATTAGACGCGTAACTCCTACAAAGTATGGTCACTAGACGGTCTGTGAAATTAAAGCCACAACATACCGGCACATTTAACATTTAATACTGTGCTGTGAACGAGCTGTTTATATCCTAAATTTTATTTACGTTTCATTCCTAATCGTCATTGAAAACTTACCGACATTGCGGTTAGGTACATATGGTGTAATGCTGTAACGTTAGGAGGAAGTCAACACACACACATCAACACAACTATTTACGAGATGTCTGGATTTTTGGGGTAATTTATCTAGTTTATTCAGCAATCTTGGTATTAATGGCTTTAAACGTATTCTGTCTACATATTTCTCATGAAACACTAACAAACTGAACTTAAGCATGGAGACGTATTATTTTTTAATTTTATCTTGATATTATTTGGTGGGGCAAGCTTCCTTGAAAAAAGTCGACCAGCAAAACGTCAACAGTTTGAAAACTGTTCAAATGCTTAAATCAAGCTTTATTTTTCATTTTCTCATTGCTTCATACCAAATCATTTTGTGTTATTCATAGTGGTGCCTGAATTTTTTTGTTTTTACATATATTTCGATATTGTTATTGTACACAATGTAATCTTGGTATTGGTAACATTCTCTTTCTAGACGGTTTGGTACGAAATGTGCGGGATGTGAGAAGGGGATACCGCCGACAGAAGTGGTTCGGCGGGCGCAGGATAACGTCTACCACCTTGAGTGTTTCGCATGCCTCATGTGCAGTCGACAACTTAACACAGGCGACGAATTCTACCTGATGGAAGACCGCAAACTTGTCTGTAAACCGGACTACGAGGCGGCCAAAGCCAGAGGTAAAAATTATCCATAACTTCCATGCAAGTTCCATTTAAAGAAAAAAAAATGATAATTTACATCGTCAACACACAAAATAGGGACTCTCATTCAGTGTTAAAATACTATCAAAGAGACGTGAAATAGGAAAAGGAAATGGCATCACCCTCTCCAAAACGGTCTATTTTGCTCGATTTGTGTTATCCGAAAGAGATGTATACCTTTCCCCTGCATTAGTCCAAAAAACTGCAGCTAACCTTTGACACTAGTTTCTGAATAGTGACAGGTATCTGGCAGAGACTTACATGTATAAGGACTTCAAGAAGTATTGACTAGACTACATGTATTCGTGTATGGCTAATGATTTGTGTCCTTTTTAATATTGATGTGAGATGCTATACCGCACTGAAGTGGTTATCCCCGACTTTGGAAAGCAGTTTAAGAAAGCCCCTTTGTATCCACAGTCATTCCGTATAAGCTAGTCCTATAACAAGCAATATTTACCCAGAATGTTATCTCCTTATGTGCGAGTTATGCTCAATCTATGCTATGCTTGTACTAACAACGTGTTCCTAGAAGTATCCTGAGGTATCCTCAATGTAGGCTAGCCCTTGACTAGCGGCGTCTGTCCAGTTATTGCCAAGCACTCATTAGTAAAAGCTGTGCCCTTCCTGACAGTCTGTCCAACATTGATCCCATTACAGGGTTACATTCATCTGGGAGAATCCCTACCTAAGTACTGGCCTTCTTCAGGCTAAACCTCTAAGCTTATTAATTAATCAGTAGACGCAACATTGAAAATAGGGCTTCCCCATCCCACAATTTAGTCGGCTGTTAATACACAAGTGAACGGATTGACCTCAGATTCAGGGCTTGTGTACGACTTCAAGTTCGTTCACAGCTGCCATGCCGCTTTTATGCATATTACATATTGCACTGTGTTTTTCCTCCTTTGTTTGAATAGAAGGTGATTTACAGGGGACGTTTATTGATCAATTTATATATAGTCATACATTTGTCATGTATCACCGGTAAATATATCGATACAATTCCAAACTCTAGCTATATATTGTATATAGAATAATAAATATGACAGGATCCATGACCAGAGGTTACCAGAAAACATACGTAAATACAGAAACAATAACATCATCGTGTGAAAGTAATGACATTGTGTTTTTAAGGTCACCTTGTCGTTGATGAATTAAAAAAGCGAAGATGTCCGAAAATCCAAAATATTTTACAAAAGTTATCCGGTATTTATTTTCCAGAATCGTTTGAGAAAGATGTATTTTGTATGACTAGTCACATCTTGTGTTTGGATATGTTGGGTTACGTTTGATCTTTTCATCTTGTCCCTCAACATCTAGTCCTTCATCGCTATCCCTATTCCCTGTCGCGAGGAGGGCCTAGATCAGACAGATGATTTGCGAGACCCCGCGGAACTAACACTGATATCGAATGCCTGTCTCCTACTATCTCGCCTCTGATATATTTACGATCATGACATTCTATAAAGACGATTCTATGCGACATCAGGTGAAATGAATTATCAAAAAAAAATCTCGTTATTTTACCTGGGAACACGCGACGAGGCCGCGGAACTGCGCGCGTGCTCAGTTGGTGATAAGGAGCTAGAACTGAAGAGATAACGTACAGCTGCACCGGCAAGTTTCATATTTCACCGAGAGAGAGTAGTTATTGAT
This sequence comes from Pecten maximus, assembly GCF_902652985.1. Taxonomy (NCBI): domain Eukaryota; kingdom Metazoa; phylum Mollusca; class Bivalvia; order Pectinida; family Pectinidae; genus Pecten; species Pecten maximus. The sequence continues at coordinate 27,828,321 of NC_047016.1, read as the reverse complement.
GGGGAATCGTCATGATATTACCCTACCCTAACAATAAAATTTCTATCTACTATTCCACCAGCTCTCAAACGCCAATTTAATGTTCTTAGTGTAATGCGCTTACGTATTCTGAAAATCTGCTTTTTCTTCCACGTTCCCTGGCATTGTAATGGTGCCGACAAGATGAGATATGTTCTGGTGAGAGGAAAAGCTAGGCATACCCGTACAGCCTCATCTCCCCACAAAGCAGGTGTTCTGTTGGTGCAAGAATAGCAATGCGTTGGTACAGGCATCCAACACAGCTGTGTTACAGATATATTAGCCTTATAGGTATCGTAAACGAACCATTATTTCAGAGGTTTTCTGACACATCAATAGTTCAACTGTCGACGGAATCATATAAAAAGATTATCAAATGATGTATATGGTTTATGCCTTTCCTGGCTTTATAGCGCTAGTTTTATCTGAACTTCAGTCAGGTAAACGCACATCCTCATGTTCACTCATTGTGGATGTTGAGCTAGTTTTTCAGCCTGATAAATGTATTACAGCTGATAGAGCAGAAATATTATCTAAAAACAATGTATTTTACGTTTTTATGCATTCCGCGTTGTAGTTAAAAAACGATTCCATCATCCCATTCATCCTGTTTGATTAATAAACTATTGCACATTGCATTTCTATTGAGACAGTTATTCGTGACGTTTTCGTGTAATGCAAATGCTAAGACATCCCAAACCCAAAGTATAATCATTCTACAAAGTATACAATCATAACTACAACTATATGATATCATGTTTCATGTTTAAACACGCATTAACTTCTTTCCATGGTTATATAGACATGAGCCAAATATGCACATTGTATAGAATAACGTTTTCGTAGTTGAACAACTTAGGCATTATTAATCACTAAAACGCTTTCTGAAACACGACGTCAACAATTCAAAATAGTCGAAAAAAAGTTGGCTTGTTTTTTCAACTCATAAAATGTATCAAAAAAGTTTGTCAAATGAAATTTTACAAAGAACAAATGTTGTTGGATATTTTCTCCCGTTTTACTAGCTATATTCGGTATCTCAATAGGTAAACAAATAAGGGAGATACGACCATTTCCCTAACACCGACGTGCTATTGGCGTAGTTTGGCGTAGTTGGGAGTTAAGGGGTTAATTAAAGAGGGACAATGGTATTCTATGCTCTAAAGATTTTATATAAAAAAAGAATAAAACTATTTTTGGAATACAATTTTAGTTTATCTTCATGATAATGAATTTAAGGGTGCTACCAACTCCATTGCTTTAGCATCCTTACTCGTAAAGTGTCCGCCCTATGTGTATGACGTTTACGTGATATCCTTTTCAAAGTTTCCTCGAAAGGTGGATATTACATGACCAATCTTCTGTGTAGTGATGTTTTATATGACCTGTTTCAACACGTGACATTGACATGTTTTAACCGATTTCCCAATATAGATTTTTGAGACTTGCTCACGTGGTGGGAGAGGTGACCTTGATATATATTATGTGATTTCCACCTGTAATATTTCAGTATCGTCTTGTAGAAACTTGTCCATACCGGACTTTGGGTGTTTATTTACTTGAATTTAAGACATGTTCCCAGTGCAAGAGGCCGGTAAAAAGCTGTGTAATCTTACAGTTCGCTTCAAGGGGAAAGTAATGACGGATGACACATCTGGTGTAGGATACATTTGCTTTTCGATTATACAATGTAGCATCAGGATGTTCTCCTTTCCCTCCATTTCTGACGTTTTCGGATTGCCTTCGGTAGCGTTTACCTTAGTTTGCCGATAACCACCCCCCCCCCCCCCCCCCCCCCCTCCAATTATCATAAATTAATACAACATATTTTTACTGATTCTATCAGTCAAAATGTCTAAGTCTGATTATGCGTATTACCTACATATTATTTTATTAATGTTAACCAATATCTGTCTTTAGAATGATGCAAACTATTTTTGTTATGGTTGAATTTGGTGTAATTCATTTTCATCAGCACATATGAAAATCATGAGAAATAAATATGACCTTGTTGCAGTAACGTTAATAATATAAGAGGAAATGTCAAAGGTCAGTCCAAGTATTGCTTGTGCGCCTGTACCTTATTTATTATAAGGAAGTAGAGCTAATATCAACTATACAACCAACATTTTCGTTTCACTGACGTTTCTGTGTTGGTTTAATCATAACGCGTCCTCTTTGACTATTCCATAACTAATTTGTCGATTGTTTTTACAGAAATTGACCTAGATGCTGCCAACAAACGCCCACGAACCACCATCACGGCGAAACAACTTGAAGCCCTAAAGACTGCATATAACGAAAGTCCGAAACCTGCTCGGCATGTGCGAGAACAGCTGAGTGCTGAAACTGGACTGGACATGCGTGTTGTACAAGTCTGGTTCCAGAACCGTCGAGCTAAAGAAAAACGTCTGAAGAAGGATGCTGGACGAAACAGATGGAGCCCGTACTTCCGGCAGTTAAAACGTTCAGGAGACGCAGACAGTTCACAGAGTGCGGACAATATGTCAGACGATGGACAGCTCGACGGATATAGTGAGTGTCAGTCTCTTTTTTTAACATTTATACCCTCTTTGAATTTCAATCTGATTTCAATAAAAGTGTTCAAGCGTCATTAAAACTACGTATCTAGAAATAGATAAACTTTCATGAGAAGTATCGTTATTTTTCGTTGTCTATAATTTAATGTGTCTTGTATTTATAGATGACTTAGACGACTTAGATGGCCCTGTATCGTCTGGGCGACTTTCGGGAGACATGTTCAGTACAGGCCAACCACTCGATCGTGAGCCCAGTATCGGCCAGGTGCCCGTTGGCCCACCGGGAACTCCACCAATGGAATCCTGGTCCCAATTCAGTACCAACATTCCGCCCAACGCTAGCTACCTCGGTCGTCACTCACCGAATATACCCCTGTCAAACTCACACATGATGCCGATGGAACCAATTCCAATGCACGGTGGACCCAACGTGTTGAGGATGATTTCGCCAGACATAAATGAAAACTCTCAAGGATACACGGATTATCCAGTGGTAACAAGTCATAGCCATGTGGAGGTTTACTGACAGACAGCCTCGATATCAAAAAATATATATTATCATTTACAAGTTGGAGTATGACCAGTGTTATTCTCAGTGATAGATTAAAAGGAACAGAGGTGTCTTATACTTGCGTTTAACTGGAATATTGAGAACACAGTTTCCTGTCATGAAGAACAACACAATTAACCAGTGTCCATATCATATGAACGCAAAAAGCAGTGTTTGTGATTAAAGCTCTGGGATTCCATAGTATGACCAGGCATGCAACACATACATGGATGAATGTCTATGACAAAATAAATAAGGAAATGCCGATATATTATTAGAGTTCTGAAGCAGTTACTGGTGGGCATCCTCATTCGTATAATACTTCAAAAAATGTCATTCGTAACAGTTCACTCACGTATTGCAGAGAAAACAGGAAAAAGATACCACGTATGGAAAGTCTGACTTAAAATACTTTCAGGTATGGATAGAAAAAATAAAAATAAAAGTGAGATTAATTAAGAATAGACAAACACCTGTACATCCAATGCAGGTTGCGAAACGTCGGAACAGGTAGAATTCGCCCTTAGAGTGACTTGCTGGGACGAACGCGTGTGCATTGAGGTTTTTTCCTCGTGAGATAAGAGCTGCAGAGATTATATCTATATTAATTGTATGGACAAAGTTATATAAATATATATTATTGAAGTAGTGTGTGCTAGATGGATACATATTTTCGTATATAAGGTTACTAAGAAATATGCTGTTTTCACCAATTTTTCTTTTCCTTCCTCTGCTCAATCACCTGTTTTATTTCTTAAACCATGATGACAAGCCATTGCAAGTATATTGCAATGTCTTCTTAATTACATAAGTGAACACTGATTTCAGAATCAATGATATAATGCAAGCAGCACTGAGAGTATATATAAGACAACGTTTTCATTCCTCGTCATTTCTGATATCATTATGTCATTTGTGGTATTTGTTCACAGCTAAATGCAAATACCACATTAATTGATATTATTCATATCATATCCTGTTAATTATGAATGCTATTAATGAAGGTAACTTTTCATTTCTATAAACACAATAACTTTTATTTTCGAAGAATTTCTATTAAAACATACGCTCGATAACAATAAGTTTAAGGGGGGGGGGGGGGGGGGGGGGGAAATCACGGAATAATTTACATCATGTAAGTGGAAACATCAAAGTGTTATATATATAATTTTCCTTTTTAGTGTGTTGAATATTTCCTTTGTGATAATACCATAATACTGTAAAAATGGGGGTACTCGCCAACTCTACCCGTATAGATACTTATCAAGATTTATAGACAGAATTTACCTGTGTAAATACTCGACAGATTTTACCCGTGTAAATACTCGACCAAATTTATCTGTGTAAGAATTCAACAGAATTTACCTGTGTGAATACTCAAAGGAATTTACCAGCGTAAATAATCGACAGAATTTACCATTGTAATAACTCGACCAGATTTACTTGTGTAAGTACTTGACAGAATTTACCCAAGGAAATACTCGACTGAATTTACCTGTGTAAATACTCGACAGAATGTACCCGGGTAAATACTTGACAGAATTTACTCAAGTAAATAATCGACAGAATTTACCACCTTTGTAAATACTCGACAGAATTTACATGTGTAAGTACTCGACATAATTTACCTGTGTAAATACTCGACATAATTTACATGTGTAAGTACTCGACATAATTTACCTGTGTAAATACTCGACAGAATTTACCACCTGTGTAGTACTCGGTTTTCCTTGCAATAAATATTCTAGTTTATATAGGAAAGCAAAACATCAACAATAACACGAATTTATGTTTTTATATTATACTCAAGGATCACATTAATCAAAATGATAGTTACATATTTTATCTGGATAAAAAGACATACAAATGTATATATCTACTAAACCATGCATCGTTCGATTCTTTCGTACATGTATACATTGCACTGACACGGCATGATTAAACTCTTAATATATTATTTCGGTTTTATCTCATCACTTATATATATCCAATCAAACAACATTGAAGATGATATTTGTTTTTGATATTATATGTAGGTATGAAATAATTCATATCTTATACTATATAAGGTAATAATAATGGACATATGTGCAATTAATTTATATAATAAACACTGTTATGGATGTGTGAATATCTAGTCATAATTCATGTGAATTCATCTATCGTTTATTTATTTTATCTGCTCAATGTTTTATTAATTTATTTTCTCTGTTATTTTTTGTATTTGCATCAGCTGTTGTCCTATGTTGAACACATATTTGTTGACAGCTCACGTGTTAAGAGGAAGATACGGATATTTAAGTTATTTATTTATTGCACGTAATTTAACGCATGTATACAAAACGTTATTATGATTAGAAATAACCCCCTTATTTCTCGAAGTAGTTATGGAAGTACCGAAAATACACCTGTTAAAAATTCTCCAATAGATTACCGGGGTACTTAAAAGCAATACAGTTTTAATTAGATAATTTAACGAATTTGTAACGTTTTAATATTATGAACAATTCTACCTCTTAACCTGTCTGCAGAGGAATTTCAGTTTACAAAACTAATAAGATAATTTCAAAACGTTTCATTCGTAGAAAATATCTTAACGTAACCATGTTGGTGTTTTGTGGTCGAAATAACTAATTGTATACTGGTATGTTGGTGAATAAAAACGGAAGGTATACTTTTATAACCTTAAGTATTTGTGATAAATTGTTTCTGTCGTTTTCTGTTCATTAGTTTACATACGGTCTTCGGTATGTAGCTCAGACTACACCTTCATTTGATTTGCCTTTTGTAAAACGAAATAAATATTCTTCAGATTATGAAAATGCAGTGTTTGTGATTTATTTCTAGTTGCGAGACCACAGATAAAATCAAATATGTTAATCTTGCTTACACAAATGAGAACATACCAGATTTTAATTTGTGATGTTTCATATTTTATTTTACGACTGTTTCAGTCTTTGTTTTTATTCGATCATGCCATGGAGGGAAAGTAGTGAAATGCAGCCGGAACGATTGAAAGTCTTAATCAGCCTTAACGTATAAAAACATCAAGGTCTCACTTGTTATGTTAAATACTTATTAATTGTAATATAGTTGATATTTCAATAAGAGTTAGGCTATGCATCAACATTCTATGGTAAATATTGCGTTACCTGATGAAGGACAGAAGTAAGTTCATTCTTTCATTCGTGTGATGTAATCTGTAAAGCAAACTTCTAGTATCCCTGTCGTTTAACCTGTACATTATAAAGCTTTAAAATCATGGATTAAAATCCGTTACATTTTATAAGCGTTTCATAGGCCGGGGAGATCACATAAAAGGGTTGTACAAAGGGCACAGAAGATATAAGCATCTTTAACAACAAACTGAAAGTTAGAAATAGTAAAACAAAAAACAAATTTAAAGGAATCATATAGCTGGTTTATCCTTCTAGGATTCGTTAAGGAGGTTAGGGACATCATACAGCTATTTCATCCTTCTACGATTCGTGAAGGATACTTAAACTATCTTCCAACATGAAGTGAGTGGTAGGTTAGGAACTCTATATTGGTTTTTATTTCAAAATCATGTTTTGACGGATATTACAGGGAAGACAGAATCCCTTTTACTATCGGAAGTCACAGTGAATTCCTATAGCTTTAGTAGATAGTAATTGCATAGGTAATGGCCTGGAATAGGTTTCCGTCTGGCTACATCTTGTAAAGGAACAAATAAAATGAAGAAATCAATAATCAATAAGATAATAATCGGAATTTATCATTACTTTAATTTAACTACATCTAAGCATGTATCTACGATAAAAACAGTTAAATATCCCGCGAAAGGATGAATGAAAACGCAATGTTTTTTGTCACTGATGCAATGAAGTGTGTGTGTGAAGTGTCTGCACTGTTTAATTATGTATGTTATTTAAACATAACATCAATATAAAGAAGATTTAATCATAAACAGGTCCTGGTGCTAGACCGACCACCTGCTAGTCTTACAAAATGTATTAGCTGGCTTTAATTCCAGCAGACGTAACATTATCATTGGTATCAGGGGATAAAACATGTGACCTTATTGAATGTAACTCTCAATCGGAACACGTGTTCATTCATATCAATATTATTTGATTTCCTCAAAGATTACCGACCCTATAGAAAAAATACGCAACAACAAGCATTATTTAACTACCATATGTTTTCAAATAATGATGAATTAATCCTGCAATAGATTTATTAACATTCAGGTCCTAATCGGTATTTCTGCTGTTGATAAAAGGACAATTTAAATAATCATATATATAAACAAAAATTACTTATCTGTTTCACACAGCTGTTTTACTGATACCTAGGGGCAAAGTCGTAGACATGCAAAGGCAAAATTAGTAAAATATCAATTTGCCTGAGCAAATGAAACACTATTTAACGGAGGCTATAGTTACAATGTACTATTTAAATCGAATAGAAAATAGAAATATTGTTTATTTAATATTTGCAAAAGAGTCATATCCGGTTCTTTTACAAAAATGATAGAGTTGCCAGAAGTAGGATAACGTCCTAATAAAAACGAAATTTAGGAAAGTATTTCATAGCCTTAAATTCTTACACAGTGTAGGTCCTCGAACAAATGAGCCATACATAGTCATATCATGTATCGTTTCTATCTCTGAACGTAACTTTACTCTCTAAGTCTCTACACTGCCAATATTTAGCATTATCTGACAATAATACATTATGCCTTTCTGGCTTTTTTTCTTTACAGATATGCAAATAAAGTATTCAAATAATTTTACTTGTTTAAACATTTAATAAAAGCGTCATAAGAAAACTATTACATAGACAGATATGGTGTTGAAGATAAACCCGAGATATTGACATGGGGCGTGGTGTTCCGGAAGAGTTAGCGTCACACAACGGGATGTATCCCTTCAATTCCAGGACAGTAGTACACCATATCAGATGTCCAGTGCAAGTGTTTTATAGCGGTTATCCAGATACTGACATAACAGGAAATCAGGCCGTGGTGGTACCAGCTCCACCTCTCCGCTGTCCCCTGTCAACAGGGGGCAATAACCTGGGGAAATGATTTAACATGCTACAGAGCAGCAAAATAACTGTGACATATGCACAACATATAATGGGAGACTGGGCAATTGGCGCAATTATCGTGAAAAGTCAGAGTTACCATAGCTGTACGAACAGCAGTCCGCGATAAATTTTGATGTAAGTTCTAACATTTATGACTAGGAAATAGATATATATATACTTACTACCTCACTTGAGACGATAGACATCAAATTGTTTATAAAACTTAACGTCCGTTTAATTGTAGAAATGTAACTTTGATTTCAAATGTTGGTAATTTTTTCTGGTCATGTAGAAATATTAACTTATTTTTTATACTTTGTTATATAGATTAATATCTACCGATAATAAGTAGTCTTGGCACGGTTTGATATCCTGTAGTCTAGACCCAGTCACCTTTAACCATGGCAAGGGACGATAACCTGTAGTCTAGACTCAGTCACCTTTAACCATGACATGATATGATAACCTGTAGTCTAGTCTCAGTCACCTTTAACCATGGCAAGGGACGATAACCTGTAGTCTAGACTCAGTCACCTTTAATCATGGCAAGGTACGATAACCTATAGTCTAGACTCAGTCACCTTTAACCATGGCAAGGGACGATAACCTGTAGTCTAAACTCAGTCACCTTTAATCATGGCAAGGGACGATAACCTGTAGTCTAGACTCAGTCACCTTTAATCATGGCAAGGGACGATAACCTGTAGTCTAGACTCAGTCACCTTTAACCATGGCAAGGTACGATAACCTGTAGTCTAGACTCAGTCACCTTTAACCACGGCAAGGTACGATAACCTGTAGTCTAGACTCAGTCACCTTTAACCATGACAAGGTACGATAACCTGTAGTCTAGACTCAGTCACCTTTAACCATGACAAGGGACGATAACCTATAGTCTAGACTCAGTCACCTTTAACCACGGCAAGGTACGATAACCTGTAGTCTAGACTCAGTCACCTTTAACCATGACAAGGGACGATAACCTGTAAGTCTAGACTCAGTCACCTTTAACCATGGCAAGGGACGATAACCTGTAGTCTAGACTCAGTCACCTTTAACCATGACATGATATGATAACCTGCAGTCTAGACTCAGTCACCTTTAACCATGACATGATATGATAACCTGTAGTCTAGACTCAGTCACCTTTAACCATGACAAGGTACGATAACCTGTAGTCTAGACTCAGTCACCTTTAACCATGGCAAGGGACGATAACCTGTAGTCTAGACTCAGTCACCTTTAACCATGGCAAGGTACGATAACCTGTAGTCTAGACTCAGTCACCTTTAACCATGGCAAGGTACGATAACCTGTAGTCTAGACTCAGTCACCTTTAACCATGACATGATATGATAACCTGCAGTCTAGACTCAGTCACCTTTAACCATGGCAAGGTACGATAACATGTAGTCTAGACTCAGTCACCTTTAACCATGACAAGGGACGATAACCTGTAGTCTAGTCTCAGTCACCTTTAACCATGGCAAGGGACGATAACCTGTAGTCTAGACTCAGTCACCTTTAACCATGGCAAGGGACGATAACCTGTAGTCTAGACTCAGTCACCTTTAACCATGACATGATATGATAACCTGTAGTCTAGACTCAGTCACCTTTAACCATGACATGATATGATAACCTGTAGTCTAGACTCAGTCACCTTTAACCATGGCATGATATGATAACCTGTAGTCTAGACTCAGTCACCTTTAACCATGGCAAGGGACGATAACCTGTAGTCTAGACTCAGTCACCTTTAACCATGGCAAGGGACGATACCTGTAGTCTAGGCTCTATCTAATTTAACCATGGCACATTATGATAACCTGAAGTCTAGGATTTGATTTTGGTTTTATTTGTCTACCGGACGTGCCAGATTTTGGAGTTGGAGGAAATCCGGAGTACCCTGAGAAAATCCACCGACCTTCGTCAGTACATGGCACCTGCCACACGTGGTTTTCGAACACGCCACCCATAGGTGGAAGGCTAGTAGTGATCACCTTAGCCACTCGGCCACCGCGGCCTCCTTTAAACATGACACGGTCTGAAACCTAAAATTCACCATGACTACAAATAATAATGCATTACAGTATTATGACTCTCTACACAGAATTAAAACTGACAGTAACCGGGAACATTACGACAGACTACAACTAATACAACATGGCGACATCAGGGCCCTCTACCAAGACTAACCTTAATAAAGCATGGAAACATCATAGCCTTCTACACATACTAATACTGATAAAGCATGGTGACATCATGGACTTCTACCCAGACTAAAACATATTCAGCATGGTAACATCTGGGCATTCTACCCAGACTAAAAATGACACAGATTGGAAAGACAATGGCCCTCTACCTAGACTAAAACAGATACAGCATGGAAACATCGGGACATTCTACCTAAACTACAACTGATACAGCCTGGCAAGATAATGTCCCTCTATCAAGACTTTAACATACACAGTATGGAAACTTCATGGCCCTCTACCCAGGCTAGAACTGATACAGTATGGAAACTTCATGTCCCTCTACCCAGACTAAAACTGATACAGCACGGTGACATCATGGCCCTCTACCCAGACTAGAACTGATACAGTATGGAAACATCATGACCTTCTACCCAGACTACAGTAGAACTGATACTGCATAGTGACATCAATGCCTTATACCCAGACTAAAACTGATACTGCATGGTGACATCATGGCCCTATACCCAGGCTAGAACTGATACAGTATGGAAACTTCATGTCCCTCTACCCAGACTAAAACTGATACAGCACGGTGACATCATGGCCCTCTACCCAGACTAGAACTGATACAGTATGGAAACATCATGACCTTCTACCCAGACTACAGTAGAACTGATACTGCATAGTGACATCAATGCCTTATACCCAGACTAAAACTGATACTGCATGGTGACATCATGGCCCTATACCCAGGCTAGAACTGATACAGTATGGAAACTTCATGTCCCTTTACCCAGACTAGAACTGATACAACTTGGTAACACCCTATCCCTTTACCCAGACTAGAACTGATACAACTTGGTAACACCATAGCCCTCTACCCAGACTAAAACTGATATAGCATGGTGACATCATGGCCTTCTTCTCAGACTAAAAATGATACAGCATGGTGACATCATGGCCCTCTACCTAGGCTAAAAATGATACAGCATGGTGACATCATGGCCTTATACCCAGACTAAAATTGATACAGCATGGTGACATATTGGCCTTATATCCAGACTAGAACTGATACAGCATGGTGACATCAATGCCTTCTTCCCTGCCAAAATCTCATTGGCCGGGGTAACATAAAGATGTTTTACTTAAACTATGATTGATGGTCAATGCTTTTATAAAGACCATTTACCAAGAATAAAGTTTATTATCGTCAAAGCTAAAACTGATAATGTATGATTATATAAAGGTCCATTGTCCAGGGTAAAACTGATAGTCAATGGTTACAAAAAGGGTCTTTGTTCAGACTAAAACTGATACAGCATGGCGACATCAATGCCTTCACTCAGACTAAAACTGATACAGCATGATGACATCAATGCCTTCTACTCAGCCTAAAACTGATACAGCATTGTGACATCGTGTCCCTCTAACTAGACTAAAACTGATACACCATGATGACATCAATGCCTTCTACTCAGACTAAAACTGATACAGCATGGTGACATCATGTCCCTCTACCCAGACTAAAACTTATACAGCATGGTGACATCATGGCCCTCTACCCAGACTAAAACTGATACACCATGATGACATCAATGCCTTCTACTCAGACTAAAAATGATACAGCATGGTGACATCATGGCCCTCTACCTAGGCTAAAAATGATACAGCATGGTGACATCATGGCCTTATACCCAGACTAAAATTGATACAGCATGGTGACATATTGGCCTTATATCCAGACTAGAACTGATACAGCATGGTGACATCAATGCCTTCTTCCCTGCCAAAATCTCATTGGCCGGGGTAACATAAAGATGTTTTACTTAAACTATGATTGATGGTCAATGCTTTTATAAAGACCATTTACCAAGAATAAAGTTTATTATCGTCAAAGCTAAAACTGATAATGTATGATTATATAAAGGTCCATTGTCCAGGGTAAAACTGATAGTCAATGGTTACAAAAAGGGTCTTTGTTCAGACTAAAACTGATACAGCATGATGACATCAATGCCTTCTACTCAGCCTAAAACTGATACAGCATTGTGACATCGTGTCCCTCTAACTAGACTAAAACTGATACACCATGATGACATCAATGCCTTCTACTCAGACTAAAACTGATACAGCATGGTGACATCATGTCCCTCTACCCAGACTAAAACTTATACAGCATGGTGACATCATGGCCCTCTACCCAGACTAAAACTGATACACCATGATGACATCAATGCCTTCTACTCAGACTAAAACTGATACAGCATTGTGACATCGTGTCCCTCTAACTAGACTAAAACTGATACAGCATGGTGACATCATGGCCCTCTACCCAGACTAAAACTGATACAGCATGGTGACATCATGTCCCTCTACCCAGACTAAAACTGATACAGCATGGTTACATCAATGCCTTCACTCAGACTAAAACCGATACAGCATGGTGACATCATGTCCCTCTACCAAGACAAAAACTGATACAGCATGTTGACATCATGACCTTCTACCCAGACTAAAACTGATACAGCATTGTGACATCGTGTCCCTCTAACTAGACTAAAACTGATACAGTATGGTGACATCATGGCCCTCTACCCAGACTAAAACTGATACAGCATGGTGACAGCATGGCCCTCTACCCAGACTAAAACTGATACACCATGATGGCATCAATGCCTTCTACTCAGACTAAAACTGATACAGCATGGTGACAGCATGACCCTCTACCCAGACTAAAACTGATACAGCATGGTGACAGCATGGCCCTCTACCCAGACTAAAACTGATACACCATGATGGCATCAATGCCTTCTACCCAGACTAGAACTGATACAGCATGGTGACATCATGGCCTTCTACCCAGACTAAAACTGATACAGTATGGTGACATCATGTCCCTCTACCCAGACTAAAACTGATACAGCATTGTGACATCAGGGCCCTCTACCCAGACTAAAACTGATACAGCATGGTGACATCATGTCCCTCTACCAAGACTAAAACTGATACAGCATAGTGACATCATGACCTTCTACCCAGACTAAAACTGATACAGCATTGTGACATCATGGCCCTCTACCCAGACTAAAACTGATACTGCATGGTGACATCATGGCCCTCTACCCAGACTAAAACTGATACAGCATGGTGACATCATGGCCCTCTACCCAGACTAAAACTGATACAGCATGGTGACATCAATGCCTTCTACTCAGACTAAAACTGATACAGCATGGTGACATCATGACCCTCTACCCAGACTAAAACTGATACAGCATGGTGACAGCATGGCCCTCTACCCAGACTAAAACTGATACACCATGATGGCATCAATGCCTTCTACCCAGACTAGAACTGATACAGCATGGTGACATCATGGCCTTCTACCCAGACTAAAACTGATACAGTATGGTGATACCATGTCCCTCTACCCAGACTAAAACTGATACAGCATTGTGACATCGTGTCCCTCTAACTAGACTAAAACTGATACAATATGGTGACATCAGGGCCATCTAACCAGACTAAAACTGATACAGTATGGTGACATCAATGTCTTCTACTCAGACTAAAACTGATACTGCATGGTGACATCATGGCCTTCTACTCAGACTAAACCTGATACTGCATGGTGACATCATGGCCCTCTACCTGGACTAAAACAGATAGAACATCGAATTATCAGGGCATTCTACCTAGACTGCAACGGATACAGCATGGCAAGATAATGTCCTTCTACCCACACTAAAACAGAAACACCATGGAGACATCAGGGCCCTCTACCTAGACTAAAACAGATACACCATGGAGACATCAGGACCCTCTACAAAAAAAAAAAAAAAAAAAGATACAGCGTAGTTACACCAGGGTCCTTTACCGAGACTAAAACAGATAAAGTATGGTAACATCAGGGTCTTTATCCAGACTAAAACTGATACAGTATGTTAACGTTAACAACAGGACCCTTTACCCAGACTAAAACAGATAAAGCATGGTGACAACAATGCCTTCTACTCAGACTAACACTGATACATCAAACTGACAATGTATGGTTACATTAAGGTTCATTGCCCAGGGTAAAACTGCTAGTCCATGTTTACGAAAAGGCCCCATACCGAGACTAAATTTAATAGTCCATGGTTATATACAGGCCCTTTACCCAGGCTAAAACAGATAATCCATGGTTACATAAAGGCCATTTCCCAGGATAAACCAGATTGTCATTGGTTATATAAAGGTCCTTTGTCCAGGCTAAAAGTTGAACTGATAATCCATGGTTACATAAAGGCCATTTTTCAATGCTAAAACTGAGTTTGTGGTTACATAAAGACCCTTTACCAAAGCTAAAACTGATAGTCTGTGGTTACATAAAGACCCTCTACCAAAGCTAAAACTGATATTTCATGGTTAAACTGATAGTGCAGAATAACATTAAAGGCCTCTGCCCAAATTAAGACCCTCTAGCTTAGTTAGTCTATCACCATATGATCAATCTCGTTTTTCTTCTAAATATAATATACCATCGGTCGATTTTTTTAGCTAAAAGGTAAGTAAATTGACAAATAGAAATACACACAAAAAAAAAAAAAAAAAAAAAAAAATGTTTGATGCATTTCAGTCAGAACGGTATGAAACATGCATTATATCGATAGTTCTTCCAGCAGCTCAGTATAAACTGCATTTAATAAATTTTGAGTTACAGACCCCGGAAAACAGCTCGTGTAAAAAGGATTTTGAATCAGTTCACACCTTTTCTTTGCTTGCACGTTACTTTTCTGAAAGTGTTGTAAAACACGCTTGGAATAAATGTCGTTATCATAAATAACATTCTTTGTTTATAATGTCATACTGCGGAGACATGTCCGCTGAATTCGGAAACTGAGTAATGCGGTCATCATCAGCGTGCAGCTTTCCGTCTGCTGTATTGTGTTACATGATAACCCTAATGTATACATGATATTGTTGTCCGACTACACTGTGTATACGGGTAGAAATCGTCTTTCTATATATGTAAATGTACGTTCTTTCATCTTTGCGACAACACCTTCATTATTTTAGATGATAAGCCTTGTGAAACGATACCGCACAACCGAACATGGCGGACAGTAAATGATAAAAAGATTCTTAAAAATTCAAATTTTTTTTTTTTTTATTCTGTCAAAAAAAGATAAAATATGGAAATTTAGCAGGAATAGATAAAGTAATGTCATTTTCTGTAGCCCCCTGTTCAAACGAAAGTTAAGTTTGACTTCAATTGTTTGTCTAATCATTTCGGTGCATGGTCCTATGAATCGAAACGGAGCTAACTAAGTTTATATAGTGACAATGCAACGCATATGTATATATATATTAAGTGTTAGATTGGCCTTCCTCAACAGGCTACACACTATGTGTCGGCCAGTCGTGCTGTAATAAATATTCAATATTCGTGACAGTATGATTGAGAAATAAACTGTAGAAAATATACATTATTCATTAAATTTTATGTTCTCGGATTTCAGTTATTAATTAATTAATATGATTGTTGAACAAAGTTGTAGTTTTCTGTTGTTTTTGTTTCTTGTTTTATTTAAACCAAGAACGTCAAATGCTAAAAAAATGGTTAAAATTACACTTTACTTTTATTATACTTTCGTTTCTGTTGCTGAGAGAGTAGCTCATGTTTCAGTCAGATCGTTTAAATAAAGGTGGCGAGGGGGAGGGGGGGGGGGGGGGGGGGGGGGGGGGGTTCAAAATGGTTATTATTTCTTAGTTCCAAGGTACTTTCCTTTGTATACTATACATGTATATAACAAAATGAGTTGGGAGAATGAAAAAGGCATTAGCCATTCTTTTATTTAAATATATATATATATATATATATCGGTTTATCTTAGCGAAATGTATTCCAACTAAGGAGAAAGGTTAAGGAAATGTCATATAATATAATACCAAGGGTCAGGGATACCGTACTTCATGTGATGGATGAGGGTAACAAACGATTGTAACTCCAATACATGGACTAGAATTCATATTCCCGTGGATTGGCAAGGACTACTAGCGATCATGTCCCAAGGTACAGTCATAAAAATACCATTTCGCAGAACAAACAAGGGTCCCAAAATAAGCATTTTCCATGGAAATGGCAAAAGTCACAAACACAGTCGTGTATGTCAACATTGAATCATACTGATATTCCGCTTATAGATTTGAACCTGAGTCATTGAAAGTGGTATATCTCGTGGGAATTTCATAGTTGATAAGAGTCTTTCAAAGGCGTCTCTTGTTTTACCGGATGTTACATGTGTACTATGGTCAGCTGGCCATGAAGGCTATGTCATCTGATTGCGTCACGTGATGAGCGTGCTGATTCAAAGATGAAGCTTTGGCGCGTTCGTTTGTACAGTGATACATTTTATTTTCGAAATCAACTCTTTAGAGACCAATCATTTTGCAGATTGTCTTTGAAACCTTAAATCAATGTGCAGACTTGGGTATATTTGTCGCCAACCGTCGTAAAATAAAGAGTTTATAAAATGTTTTTCTTTGTAAGAAAATTCAAGCCAAAGTGTTAAAAGTTTCAGGATTGGTCTACCGAAATAGCAGATAAGGTGAAGCGTCTTGTCGAATGTGACAATTGAAAAGCGTGAGATAGATAGTAGTCCCCTGTCGCCCCTGCCTAGAATCGATACAAACATCCTCCGGCACAAGAGTTTCTCATGTTTGCTATGTGATTGTACCGAAAAACTGAAGAGAGAAAGCAGACGACCGCCGACAATAAATGCATCCGTTGCAAAAATGTCAGGCAGCTAAAAATCTTCACTTTTTTAAACCGCAAAAAGGAAACCTGAATAAGTTTACATTCTAAACCAGAACGCCTCATTTGTACAATTGCATAATGTAATAAATCATTCACAACCGATTTTCTTTGCTTTTAAGCGTTGACGTATCCGATAGCCTTGCCCAACTAAACATGTCATGTTATTCTGTCAAACAGCAGGCTGACAACACCATAGAACGTTTTTTCTTCGAAATTGTGAGCGAGTTTTAAAAATGATCGAACATAAGCGCTTTGCCATAAGCAAACAAGGGTATTTTTTTTTTTTTTTTCATTGTCATGAGTTTGTTTGTTGTTGTTGCTTTTAATGAAAATGCAATGCGTTTTAGCTAAAACTCAGCGATATATCCAAATCAACTTTGTTTTCTGAGAGAAACAAGAAGCACGACATTTGAATAAGATTTAGATTAATTTGACAAGGTAGCTTAAAAATACATGGTACAGCGGTAAACAGCATTATGTTGATAATAATCCCTTATTTCCCAATGCTTTAGTACGACAAATCCACTGCATTGTCCAATGCCAATCGGAACTCCTCGGATATGGTTCACACATAACATCGGATGCGATAGGAGTAGGAATATCTAAGAAATCAAGCATTCTGTTTTTATGAAAGAAAAATCTTTTACATCCGAGTATAGTTAATCAATCTTGATAATGAGTTAAAAAAAAAAAACCTTTTCCAAAAAAATAAGATTGATATGTGAAAGGAAAAATCCCCTGTTAGTATTGTCACTGACTACAGAGAAGGTAATGCTGTTTGGAAAAGTGTTACTGAGTTACAAAATAGGAACTTCCTTCACGTCCGAGTTCATGTAGCGGGAGTTATATTCGCGGAGTTCCGAGGGATGTCTGGTGCATGTAAGTATGAACAAGGCCAACCAAACTGACAGAATGACCAACACACAGTGCACCAAGTATGATCTACCAGTTTCTCAGAAGTTTCACTTGGCACGAGAATCGTGCGAGTTGGTACTATGTAAAGTACACGACCTCTGACAGTAGTTGATGTGTATAGACACACCGATGTCATTGTTCAATATTTATACAAACAACACACGCAACATGTTTTATTGTCAATATCGGCGAGTTTGTGCTTAAAACGTTTTATACCTGTCAAGGTTGTATGTACAATGTATGAATATGAGTTTTTGATAAAAAAGGAAGAGATATCAGCGCTCAAATACATCTCCGTGAATTATCAGTGATTTTTAAAAAGTGAATAACTACAAAATGTATTAAAATCATATATCCAACTGACGTGTTAACAGTGAAACTTCAGACATGCAAACGTAATTCTAACTTAATTGGAAAATACGAGGGCAGAGTATGAACAACATTGCGATTGGCATGGAGGCTCTTGGAAAAAATACAAGGAAAATAAGACTGGATATTCCGAAGGTAAAGCGTCTTGGTCTTCATCGACGACACTCGCCTTACACATTTAGGTCAGTTTTAGTCACATCCTAAACATGATTCCCGGGGCGGGAGTCACCAGACATACCAATGGGTACCGAGCATATCTAACATTATGTCGTATAAGGAAAACATATTTATAAATAATAGCATGATGTCGACCGTCGAACAACCCCATGGTCCACAACCTCCAGGTCGAAATATGTCACCAGAGTCATGATGTTTGGAACAAGATCTTTAATATCAAACCAGGAAAAATTAAACATCGTTGGTACATTAAAGGGGCAGCTGGGAGCAAAAATCTAGAAATGGAAAATTCAAAAATGGGAGATTGAAATAACCAAGCTAATCGTACGGTTTAGTTGTCGCTTTGTTGCTGACGTTGAAGAGTCTTCATTTCTTATTTCAACTGTTTAGGGTATATCGACATGATCAACATTTTCCTACTTAAACACAATAAATTATAAATATGTTCATATGTAAAACTGGAGGACTTTTCAAGATCTCTATTAACTGTTCTCATCAGTACTTGTCAATAATGTCAGCCTCATATGAACACAAAAGCAAGTCGGCATGAGATCAACACTCTTTCTACTATAGTTTAGTTTAACAATATTTGTATTCAAAATTCATTCAAATATACATTCATCTTTATAATTTGGGATCGGAAAACAAATCTTAAAACGTATGTTAATTTTTCCCCACAAGTATATACATACAAAAGCAAAGTAATCTTATTTACCATATAGGATGAATAAAAATAAGTTAACAACAAGCATATACATGTGGTGAAAATAACAAATTGTAATATAATTTAGATATAGTGCATATCGTGAAGTACATGTTACATACTAGTACTTAGTGATGTACAAATAAACAGTTAGAACAATATGTTAATGTGATATGATAATACCATAATAATACCGTTCAATGACCGTTCGGGGAATGGAGGACGATTTCGGTTACAGCGGCAGTTCACAGACAATTTACCAGTGATGGTGCCATATCAGGAACGCTACATTGCCAAGGTCAACCAAGTATAATAACATCATTTCACGACCCAGCAACCCAGATCACAAACGTCGGATTGGCAACAACGGAAATTATGTTACCGAACGTTATGTACGCGTGGACAGGCACTAAGTATTTGACGTTTGACATGCTAATCAGCCAAATAATTGACAACGGTAGATTAAAGATGCCAAAAGATACAATAAACTAATAAGCTAAAACGTTTACTTAGTTTGATATAATTTTGGACAGCTAAAAATATTTCTCCATTTATTTGTTTATAGTAACCATCATTTCTCCAGAAAAGAGTGGTTTCAGTATTATCTATGTACATGTATATCTAACTGCAGTATGGTATTCTGTCTGATTGTTGATTACGAACTAAAAGAAAGTAGGAAAAGGAAATTATTTTCAACCAATCCAAAACTACATAATGGACATTCCTTAATTTCTAAGATATAAATGTTGCTTTAAATTACTACATTTTAGTCTTAACCAGGTATGTAAAATTTCCTATAAAAAGATTTTCGACCAAAATCAACAAACATGTTATCAACCAGAAATTCTCACTTTTTCTCATAACAAGAGGACGAATGAGGAATGGCAAGGAAAGAGTGACAAAACTTAATGATTTAATAAAAACAAAAAGCTTTGGAGTTCTTCAGACTCTTCATTTCATTTATTTTACTTTTCGAATATGCAGTTTAACAATAGACTGCAATTATGACTTTTAAAATAGTACTAACAATGTAATACCTACTGGAGAAAACCTAGCCAGCAATAAAACGTTCATGGTATTGTCATAAAATTTAGAGATCCATCTAACTTTAACCAGTATATTAAAAATTATATCAAAGCAAAGAATAGTAAATCTCTTTCTCTAAGTTTGTGTAAATGGTTTTTATTTCATTTTGTCATTTCATATATATTCCGCCTACGTTAGTTGCCATACTTCAAACAACAACTCTATGTGTTCATATGACAGCGATCTACTAATTAGCTAAATGAAACCTAGTGTATTAGTACGCAGTGAAAATTAGGAGTGGTTCCTATCAGATGAGATCTAACAAACGATGTAGCCTCAGATGTCTGCCGATACTATACAAACAATGTGTAATATATGTATCCGTAATCTCGATTATACGTTAATACGTATGGTATGGGTGTTTACATGGCTACCATGCAATACTAATTAATACAAGTTAGATTAACAATACTCCTGGAGTCGTTACGAACATAATTCTTTCCGTCATAGTTATATTCATCATTACACGTTAGATTGACCGTTCAATGACCGTTCGGGGAATGGAGGACGATTTCGGTTACAGCGGCAGTTCACAGACAATTTACCAGTGATGGTGCCATATCAGGAACGCTACATTGCCAAGGTCAACCAAGTATAACAACATCATTTCACGACCCAGCAACCCAGATCACAAACGTCGGATTGGCAACAACAGAAATAATGTTACCGAACGTTATGTACGCGTGGACAGGCACTAAGTATTTGACGTTTGACATGCTAATCAGCCAAATAATTGACAACGGTAGATTAAAGATGCCAAAACAATCAAAAATGTGCATCTTGAAGACAAAATTAATAACGCTCTTTCAGGATATAACGCTGCTTTGAAATCCAATGCTTAATCATATCAACGTATATAGCGTAAATGATG
The DNA here is from genome assembly GCF_902652985.1 of Pecten maximus. NCBI lineage: Eukaryota > Metazoa > Mollusca > Bivalvia > Pectinida > Pectinidae > Pecten > Pecten maximus. The sequence continues at coordinate 27,807,022 of NC_047016.1, read as the reverse complement.
TTTAGTCCATTTGCCTAAAAGTATTACATAAAGCAAAAATGAAAAGCAAAAGATGATGGTCCATCAAATCACAAAAGAATGTTTAAAGGCAATCCTTGTTGCAGCCAACGCAAGCATTGCTATATTAAATTCATTTTATTTAAAAAAAAAACTGGGTCACAGTCCGAAACGAAGTTGCTATTGAATTTATAGACATTAATGCAATAGTCTCGTATTCATGTTATGTAGGTCAGTATGAGATACTTTGGAACAAGATCGACATGGTTATTTGTTAATGTTTCAAGATATGTATTCATGTGTCTCTAAAGCCTGTCAACCAGTTATCAAGGGAGGCTACTCCCAAATCGACCGCACATGTCCAGTGTCCATTTCCTTCGTAAAGTGTTTACACAAAATACGAATCGATCTACTCAGACGGAAAGAAATTTAATTTAACACTTGGGTTGCTGTCCGGATTTTACAATTTTGGTCTCCAAGTGAATTGAATCGGGCAATATAATCTTGTGTACTCATTGAGGACTGGTGGTTTCTGCATGACTTGGTGTATTAGTCTGATGAATACAGAATGTTCTCTTCAGTTGGCGTCAATCGGATAGCTGCCATGGCGTTCACGGCCGGCTCGAGGAGACACAGCTCGGATCGTTACACGGGCAGTAGAGTATGTAGTCTGTACATGTCGTCATCAGATATCATATTGATGTCATTGAACCAGTCCTACAAAACGTCCATTTAGATTGAATGGAAACAACTGGTTCTTAATTTACAAAATAAGAAAATCTATCGGGAGTGCATCCAACAAAAAAAAAAAAAAAAAAAAATACGTCTGCGCTATATTCACACGATTGTTGATATACTCCAATGAGTGTGTTGGTGATGGAAAATTTGTATGCTTCTGACAGTACACTGTCATGTTTTTCCATTGCTTATCATCCACATAATTACATAATAAGTTTTCCCCTTGTTTTCCTATTTCCCGAATGTTTGACGCAAATATCATTTGCCTTTTGTACATATTTCTTGGCTCATAACGTGACGATGGAGACGAATATAACCGGATGCTGGATAAGGATGTATATTAGTTTGGGTGTTTTTTCATCGTCTTTGTTTGGGTAATTTTGTGGTCTGGTGCTTTGTACATGAAGAGATTGCCAAACTCTGTATGCAACAGAATAGCTAAGCCCGTACCATAGTACTATTCTCCATACTCAAATTCAAATTATATTATCAAGACTAGTCGTTTTGTACATGAAGTTTCGCAAGCATCCTTTTTAATATTTGTAGCAAGAAATCGGAAGCACTGGATGAATACCAAGTTATCTGTCTACACGGGACATGTCTGACTTTGCATTGTGATTTAAGACAGTTTCAAAAAAGCCACGAGCTAACAAACCCTATTTGGCTACTTCCTCACACCTACACTACCTTCCAAATTGTATTTCTTTACATTTAAATGTAGAAACAATACATTGAGTTTTCACAATTAGTTATAGGTTTAAAAACACTGTAAATCAGCTGTTCAATAAAACAATGTTTTTATTTGTAAATAGTACGACGAAGCACATCTCCAATCGTTCTAATGATCTAATATTTTACAAATTTATCTAACTAAAACTAATTCAAATTAATTTGAACATATTCCAATTCAACCTGATTTCTTGGGCAAGTTTTCGTTGTTCCTTTGCGGTTTGTATTAGTCAAAGAAGACGTATATGGATGGGTCTCAAAAAGATTCACGGAAAAAAATATCGACTGAGAGAGTGTCATGCGGATATTAGAGGAATTCCGTATAATATGTACAGTAAAATGTAACAACTAATTAAATTACCCAGAGACACAGACGAATGACATTTTTTCCCTGTTCAATGTTTTATGTTTTACGAACCCGTGGTCTATCGAATGCACCGACACCATTACGACTGTTGCGTGAGTACAGTTGACTGTTGACGGCTGGCGGTGCGTTTTACTATGTACCGGTGACTGTTGCCTGTCCGCAACCCGTGTTTTTTACGTTATAAATTTGATGGTTGCCTGTCCTAGGTTGCGTGTGTATGACCAACTTGCATCGTATATAACATCGCTTTCAGCAGCCCTCGGGTATCTCAGTCTGTTCGATACTTGTTGCGTGTTCGGCACGATGATTTTACGCGCCAGTGTGCGTGCTGTGCCTTCGTGCTACTGAGGATAAGCATAAATATTTAATTCGGCGCCCGCAAAATAATTCTCCATTGTCTATTTCAATCAACATTGGTGCGTTGTTCCTCTGGCATTAGTGTCAGAACCACCGTTAAAGCTTGGAATAAGGGAACACATGGCCGTCAACGAGAGATTATCTGTTCCTCACTAGAACAGGAAGACATGGGGACCCATTTAAAAAGACCCATCGACGGAACTCAGGATGATGTTCACCAGCTAAAACCTTCCAAGGAGAGACAACAACAACATATGCAGGAGAGACGTAATTCTAGGATAGGGACGCGTCTACACTCAACAAAATATAGAGGGGAGAAGTAATATAGGAGAGGCGCGTCTAAACTTAACAAACAATGGAGGGGAGACAAACCTAGGAGAGGGGTGACTCTAAACTCAACAAACAATGGAGGGGAGACAAACCTAGGAGAGGGGCGACTATTAACTCAACAAAGAATGGGAGACAAACCTAGGAGAGGGGCGACTCTAAACTCAACAAACAATGGAGTGGGAGACAAACCTAGGAGAGGGGCGACTCTAAACTCAACAAACAATGGAGTGGGAGACAAACTTAGGAGAGGGGCGACTCTAAACTCAACAAACAATGGAGTGGGAGACAAACCTAGGAGAGGGGCGACTCTAAACTCAACAAACAATGGAGTGGGAGACAAACTTAGGAGAGGGGCGACTCTAAACTCAACAAACAATGGAGTGGGAGACAAACTTAGGAGAGGGGCGACTCTAAACTCAACAAACAATGGAGTGGGAGACAAACCTAGGAGAGGGGCGACTCTAAACTCAACAAACAATGGAGTGGGAGACAAACTTAGGAGAGGGGCGACTCTAAACTCAACAAACAATGGAGTGGGAGACAAACCTAAGAGAGGGGCGACTCTAAACTCAACAAACAATGGAGTGGGAGACAAACCTAGGAGAGGGGTGACTCTAAACTCAACAAACAATGGAGTGGGAGACAAACTTAGGAGAGGGGCGACTCTAAACTCAACAAACAATGGAGGGGAGACAAACCTAGGAGAGGGGTGACTCTAAACTCAACAAACAATGGAGGGAGAGACAATCATAGGAAAGCTAAATGTCTAAACTTAAAAATCTAAGGAGTGAAATGACAAATCTATGAGAGGGGCGGGTCTAAACTCAACCAACAATGGAAGAGGAGACAAACCTAGGAGAGGGGCGAGTCTAAACTCAACAAAGAATGGAGAGAAATGACAAACCTAGGAGAGGGGTGACTCTAAACTTAACAAACAATGGAGTGGGAGACAAACCTAGGAGAGGGGCGAGTCTAAACTCAACAAAGAATGGAGGGGAGACAAACCTAGGAGAGGGGTGACTCTAAACTCAACAAACAATGGAGTGGGAGACAAACCTAGGAGAGGGGCGACTCTAAACTCAACAAACAATGGAGTGGGAGACAAACCTAGGAGAGGGGTGACTCTAAACTCAACAAACAATGGAGGGGAGACAAACCTAGGAGAGGGGCGTCTCTAAACTCAACAAACAAAGGAGCGGGAGACAAACCTAGGAGAGGGGCGACTCTAAACTCAACAAACAATAGAATGGGAGACAAACCTAGGAGAGGGGTGACTCTAAACTCAACAAACAATGGAGTGGGAGACAAATCTAGGAGAGGGGCGACTCTAAACTCAACAAACAATGGAGTGGGAGACAAACCTAGGAGAGGGGCGACTCTAAACTCAACAAACAATAGAGGGGAGACAAACCTAGGAGAGGGGCGACTCTAAACTCAACAAACAATAGAGGGGAGACAAACCTAGGAGAGGGGCGACTCTAAACTCAACAAAGAATGGAGGGGAGACAAACCTAGGAGAGGGGCGCGTCTAAACTCAACAAACAATGGAAGGGGAGACAAATCTAGGAGAGGGGTGACTCTAAACTCAACAAAGAATGGAACGGGAGACAAACCTAGGAGAGGAGCGACTCTAAAACCAACAAACTATAGAAAGGAGATGTAAATCTAGAAGGGGCGTGTCTTAACTACGCCGACTATGGAGGGAGAGAAAACCTAGAAGAAGGACACGTCTAAACACAACAAACTATTGAGAGGGAACAAACCTACGAGAAGAGCGCGTCTAAACTCAACTGTCAATGAAGAGGAGATGTAAATTTAAACAACAGACTAAAGAGGGGAAAGAAAAATACCAGGAGGGCGCGTCTAAACTCAAAAACTATCGACGGAGAGACACCAAAAGGATCGAGGCGCGTCTAAACTCAAAAACTATGGAGGACGAGACACCACCAGCAGAGGGGCGAGTCTAATCTCAAAAACTATTGACGGAGAGACACCATCAGAAGAATGGCGCTTCTAAACTCAACGAACTATGGAGGGGAGGGACAAACCTAGAAGAGGCCTCTTGTCTTCACTCATGAACAATCTGTGGAAGATAAAGACAATTTAAAAACAAAAATGATATAATATTCTACCACAAACTGACTACAGCCCTGATCTAATAGCTATAAAGTACTAAGAGTAGATGTACTCATATTCAAAGTCCAGTAAAATGGCACTTTTTTTTTTATTTCACTGGTGTCTCCATACGCATCACATACAAGATACGTGATCTAGATTATGTTCTAGGCTAATTTGATATGGATATAATGTGGAATCTGAAGAAGTAAAAAGCATTTTTGGTAAATCGTAAATATGCGCTCTTGAAATATCTATGCACAATGTACACTACGATGCCACTTTCTAAACTGAAGGTTGTTGGCTTGTTCAGCTTTCTTTTCCTAATAGTTTGTCCTGAACATCATAGCAAGATCAATACAAAATATATCGAGGTCAAGAAAAAAAAAAGGTAAAGGTAAAAATAAAAGGTCAAGATAAAATTTGTAGAAGTCAAGATAAAATATGACGAGGTCAAGACAAAATATATCTAGGTTAAGATCACATATACCGAGGTAAAGATAAGATATACCGAGGTCAAAAGAAAATGTTCCGAGCTTAAGATAAGATATACCGAAGATTGTTCGACAGATCATTGATATAAATGTACCTATTTCGATCGCCGAAGAGCTTACAGGAAAAGAAAACCTGAATATTTTTATTTCAGCTTTGCATATATGGTAATGATGTATTTTGATGATCAGGAATGCATTGACCATGTCGTATAAATATATGTCCTTAAGAAATTTAAATATTGGGCCCTAGGGTCGTTTCCACATTGAACGATTACAAGGACAGCTTACCTCTTTTAAGCACGACACGCGAGATGCTGTCAATTTCCCTATTATGAATATTTCATTTGAGTGATTCATCCTTTTGACCAGAGACCAGTCACATCGTCATTACAAAACACCAGGCTCGTTGTCCTGCTGTTAGGATCCGTCAATGCTAATTATCCATTGTCTTTAGTTTAGTATATAATCTAGATAGACTTCACCAGTCAAATTTTAGCTGACCGGTCACTACTTCCTACCTAATAACACATTGACGATAGCGGTGGAAATGTCCAACAGTTACATAGAATTTACACCAGTATATCACATAAAATATTGTTATATCCGAATGCTTACATTTCGGCGTATTGAAGTTGTAAAACTATGTTCTACAGATGTACACTGCTATCTTCGCAAATATGATATTATATATATATAAATCTATATTAAGTATTACCATATAATGTTAATAGGATAAAATTAGATTGTTATATACTTTATTGTCAAAACTGAACCAGAGGTGCGTGCATATCCTATACTTTAAAATACGACAGCCCTCTCAATAGAACATATGAATTGATTTATAAAGCATATTTATGGCTACAACAAATGTTCATTTCGTAAATAGAGTATCATTTAACATGATCTGCGATTTGTGCTTGCCACGTATAATATACCTGGCAAGCACAAATCGCATATTATGTTAAATCATACTCTTTTAGTATAACGATTCAAGGGAAGCAACTCTGATTAGATATCAAGCAAAACCACCGATATTGAGGGCTATAATAAACGCGTGCAAATCCATTACTGTTGGTGTTCCAATATACAATTACAACGGTTTCACCACGTAAAAAAAGCAGCATGCCAGTGTATGTTATTAAGACTGTTTATTGAATATTAACACTTATTTATCGAGTTTAATTGATCAGAATTTAAGGTATTTCAAGCGATATTTGAAATGTTGACATTATATTAAATATCGTTATATAATCATTGACCTATGCGAAAGTTGTTAATTAAAACCAATTATAATAACTCAAACTGATTGCCAAATATGCATCTGTTTATAAAGCTTACTTTATATAAACTATAAGATTCACACAGAATACAGTATCTAAGGTGTATCCTTAGATTTTTGCAGGGTTAGTTATGTTGCCTTCACCTTCTTTTTTATTTTTACAAAATGGATTACTTACAAGCATATCAAACCATATAACCAAATCACACACACTCTGGGAGACAAAAATGGTTTGCCAACAACTATTTAAGCATCTATTACGTTAAGTTGTAAAACTAATGGATAATACTACAAAGCATGCCTTGGTACTATTTAAGAAAACTTCATTGTGTGCGATGTATTGTGATCGGTTAAATTGTCATCCAGTGTCTGTTTCATGTAACGCGTAGTATCTACAGCTTACAATGCACATAGCGTATAACATGTTATAAGCAATTCTCTTTTTATTTTTTTATCATATAAACCTTGTATCAGTTTGGAGACGAATCACGAAACCATTAGTCAGAAATTAAGTGGCATATTGTTTGATGTAAAACAAACATGACTCCATCAATCTTTATACAAACAGATGTCGGAACAAGTAAGCCACTATCAACACCGCGAACATGAAAATATACATCATGATCCCCGAGCTTTCTTGCTTGCTCTTGACTTGTCGTGTCTTAAGAGAGGATATGGCGTTGTCCCACTGAGCCATGATGGCTTTACGAGCTCCAGGCCAGGTCCTGGAGCCCTGAAGGCGGTACTGATAGGGTGAACATGGACCGAAGAAACACGTATACGCCAGGACGGGGTCGGTCACCATCAATTTCACTGAAAGTCAAATTTTAAAATTAAAGTTTATGCGGAAACTTAACTTTTAACATATCAAATCAGGGAACTCTTAAATAAAAATGAGTTATTTTTATGTACACAATATTTTCTTTTCTACCAGATCAGATCAGTCAACGACACCAACACTACTTTGCGGTCCTCAACGTTTAAGATAAAGCCAAAATGATATCATGCGGATATCTTTACTATATATACAAGTACAATGAATCTTAACTGAGATTCTGGTCATTCAATCATATTTCATAGACCTGGCCAATCAGATCATTTGTACTTACGGAAGTTTGGCTTGTTGCCATTAACAGTGGCCAACTGGTCCATGTAGTTGATGAAATCCACCTGAATTGTGTGACGCTGTGACTTGACGTAACGGGACGCCATTATGTCTTGTATCATCTTGATATCATTCCTCATCTCTTCCATAGATGGCAATATGACTTCACCCTGTTGTCGGATGTGAAAAGTGGATATGGTTATATCAAATAATTAAGAAATCAAATGTTTAATCGTCCTTTCTTATAATAGATTTCAATCGAGGAATCTGTCCTTAGTGAACATTTTACGAGCTAGATATTCTAGCTAAATATTTTTGCATCAAAATGTTTGTCCTGTAACCGTAGAATCTGATCTAGTATTATGGACTAAATTGATATTGTCATTTTGACTAAATCGGTTTTTTCGCATACAATCCCAAAACAGATGCCAATCATATTTCCAAGAAACTAGTTTTTTTAAATATCATCTGGACAAACACTACAACTTACTTTGAAAACACGTGTGGCTAACCGACATTGCATCTCTGAAATTGGCATAAGAGCTCCGACTGGTTGGAAGCAGCCAATCACAGCCAGTGTATGTTTGACCTGATCGGGAGGGAACATATACTTGTACATCTGAATCTGGTTATCCTTCACATCCAATACAGATTTATCGATGAAAGGAAATCCAAACACGTAGCCTGTCGCAAGTATCACGTGATCAAGGTTTTCCACTTTGGTTTCGTCATCAAATATCACGCCAGTGCGCGTGAAGCGTTTGATGTTAGGTTTGATAACGATGGATCCGCAGGATATTCGGTTCGGAAGTTCGTCATTGGCTGTTGGATGCTGGGCCAGTGGATTGTGTTCGGGTTCAAGGGCGTACGCTTTGTGGTCGATTCTTTTGTTTAACCACTTCTTCGCCATCCAGTTGACGAAATTGGCTGGAAGTGCATTAAGCAAGGTGTCCAACCATCTCTGTACGATAATCATATCAACTGGCAGTCCCGATCCTCCCGTACGTGAAAACACCCAGCTTCCCCTCCTGGTGGAAAGGTATACCTGGAACGATATCCATCATCAGTGAACGGTGCAAAACAAAACGAAACAAAAACAAACAACAAAAAACAAAAAAATACGAAAAAAAAACAACAACAAAAAACAAAACAAAACAAAAATCAGGGAAAATTACTGAATTTGTTAGAAACGTTGTGCCATTGTGTAAATATTTACAAGCAGTCCTCGGTTTTATCAACCTGCCTTAACTTAATTTAAGAGAACGTCTTAGGTAAGAAACCTTCAATAAATTGTGTAATGTCTTCATATGGAAAATGTTCAGTTAAGGAATTTCCTCCAGTTTGGCTCTATTGATGAATCTGGCCCAAGAAAAAATGGAAAACTAGCTTAGTTTACATCGCTTTTAAAGTCATCATTAAATCATTAATGTTGATATAGTTATATTATCCCTGAGCATGTATGCTATCTGAGAAATCACTGATATCATATCATTCAAACAATACAGCTACACAACATTCAACATTTGGCAAATACAATAAGAAATTCTGAGTACTCGTATGGTAGGAGGGGGGTCTAATTACCTGGGATGCCACCCGACTGAGCTCCACGGCGGCGTCTCCTCCAGAGTTGCCAATGCCTATTACGACAACGGACTTTCCTTCATATCCATGGGTGTTCTTGTACGTATGCGAGTGGATGACCTTGCCCTGGAACTCCTTCAGACCGGGAAAATCAGGCATATTTTCGTAAGCATGGTGGCCTGTGCAGACAAGGACGGCGTCGAACACTGTTTCCTCTTCCTTGCCAGCTTTCTTGTCATTTATTTTTATATCCCACTGTCCTGTTTTTGTAAAGTCGTCTGTAGGCTTGATCTTCAATACCTATGTTTGTGAACGTGCATTAAAGATAATAAAAGGGATAAAGACATTGGAATGGTCTGAGCTACTGTAACATGATCAACATTTCCTCTCATTCGATTTATTGGATAGCAAATTAGGCGTGGGATAAAAGAGATAGGTCAGAACTCATGATACATGTTTACATGCCAGAGGAAGTTATCAATCACTGATTAGGTTTGTAATATATTTAAAAAGTAAGAGTATCAATTTGGGGAATGTCTGGCCTGTTTCAGTATCATGACAAAATGATGTAAAAATTGCAAAAATATTTTATGAACTTAGACCAAACACTTATTCAGTTTATTATCAAGAACATACCTCCGTTTGGAACCGTATATATTTCTTCAGGTTGAAGTGGTCAACATACGTGTCAAAATAACGTTTAACGTGAGTGTTATGAAGGAACAAAGGATACTCGTTCGGTATGGGGAAGTCACTGTACGCCATCATCTCCTTGCTAGTGTTAATCACAGTTGACTTCATCACGCATGCTTGACCGGATCTCACAGACTCCGTGTAGTTCCATAGTCCTCCTGGTCCACAAATACAACGGAATATTGAGTGATTATTTACCGTTGTAATAAACGTCACTTTTAAAAACTAAATGGTACATAACTTATTTTATTTATCAGATGTGAGGATTAGTGGGACGTTGATGTTCCAGTGACGTATTAATCATGTTATTATTTGATACACGTGCATCATTAAATACAGGAAACATAAGAAAATGCTGACTTTAATGTTAATCCAATTTTATAGAAACTATACCGAATAGCAAAGTTCCCATAAATCATACATGTAAAATAGGTAAAGCATTGTTCAGTATTTTTGGAACTAAAATGCATATTTATGAAGTGGCCTTTTTTATGACCCATACATTATTTCTGTCAAACGTCTAAATCGATTTTCAAACTAATATGAATACAAGTATTGAATGATTATTAAATCTAACAATACATCAATCCTCAATCTTTATTGTGTATGTAACATATTTTTAAACGAAGTATCGATATACACTGTATAACGTTTTTCGCAAAGTATATACAAACAATAAACAAACAATCAATGAAGCTGGGGAAAATAAGGAAATATACATCATGAACCCCTTATACACATCCATGGCAAGTGGTGTCTCTTTTTATTAATTATTTAAAGTAAATTCGTGAAGCAATGGAGGTAATTGAAAAAGAAGAAAAAGCGGGATAGGTTCTAAAACAATGACTAAACACGTCATTGAATAATTTGTAACTGAATGTGATATTGGTCAAAGAATGATGTATATTTTCATATCATTTTGAATGTTTAATTATTCAACCCTATCATAACAAACCACAAAATTCGGACATCAGACATTTAGTTTAGTTTCTGCTTGGTAAAACATCACGTTCATATATTACGGTCAGATACAAATATACTCTATAAATGCTTCCCGTGCAAAATCGGACATCGATGGATTAAAACAGATTAAAATGATGAAAAAGGATTAACTTGATTGGAAAAAAAATGAAAGGTTCACAATTCTTCTGGCAATGCAAAGACAATCACTGGGTAAAACGAAATTGTACAATGAAATTTAAAAATCTTATAGCGTAAACAAGTCCTACGTGCTCACTTGTGTTAGAGGTGTGATTAATCTTAACGAGAGATTAAAACATTTGTCCACTATCTAGTCGTTACATAATATGTTTTTTTTTTTTGTAATTTAAAGTACATGTGCATTGGAAGGTGGTTTGTGACGTCACTGGCAGCTGGGTTCAAGACCATGTCCTAATGATTGCAGTGGGCAACATGTGTCCTGTAATCGTTCCCAATAATGACTCATCATTTATACCCTGACTTCACCCGAATTTTACGCTTTGATACAAGTATCAAATATTACGACACGTATTGGTTATAATTGTATAGCAGAAATTGCCCGTTTTCATCTAGGTACATTGTTGTGCGTTTGCATAGCGTTCGGCAGAACAGAGAGGAGGGAAAGTGATATCTATGTCGTTATTTGCACATTTCTGAATGCCCTATGACATTGTGAATAGCCACACTTAATGGTCACCATAGCGATCTTGACACGTAACCATTTTATTTTATATAGATGCCAACATTTAAATTTCGATACAAAACTGTTTACTACTAACCGGTGACAAAATGACCATTCGGCCCGTCAACAAGTCTTACTCGCCCTCGTCCCAAACACATAAATACTACAAATACTATTCACACATCTACATCAGAAAAACTTATTTATGTTTCTGTCGACCTATAAATTATCCATATGCAACGTACCGGATTGTTATTCTTTTCCAACACACCGGTTGTTATTCAAAAATGTCATTTACAAACAATGTAAACAGTGAAACAATTTAACAATGTTTCACTTGACATCTACGTACATGTATATAAAGTTCATCCTTTTAACCTACACATGCACTGAATAATAATGATTATACATCTCTACATCAAAATCACACATTGATTTTGTTTTGTGTACTAATCGCGAAAATCACCCTGAAAACCTTACATTTTCCTGTGGTTAAAATTGTTCCAAGAAAAGAGCAGCAAACGCATTAAAAGTCCCCTAACACAGTGGATATGCAGATAAATGAAACATTTTTTTTTTATAATTGACGAATATAAGTCCTCCTTGTGACTGTTAAGTCGTTACAAAAGGCATACAATAAATACAAGGTTGCCGATATTGATCGGTGAATCATTATTTTTTACATTTTGTGTTAGTCTGAACAATACCCATAAAACTATACCTTGCTTAATCATGAATCCAAATTAAAGAACAAGAGAATAGATATCTTTGATTTTCATGATAGATCTGCACAAAATACACAATGCCTTAGCGATATATAACGGAGAACATTCAATCTATTGTATGCCTTGTGTAACGACTTTGTAGCCACAAAGATGACTTTATAATCGTCAATTATTCCAAAATGTCTCATCTGCCTTTTCTAGGGCCAGTTTAACCAACAAATGTTTTTTTCTTTTGTGGGTCATTTTCGCAACAACAATTTGTAGCTGTTAGTATCTGGAAAAAAAAACAGGCATAAAGATGGGGGCACGTATCGGGTCATATAATTAGAATTTGGAAAGCATTGTCGATCAAGGCTAGAAAACTTTATTATGCCACTGTATAAAATATGAAGACCATGGTTAATGACCCAAATGTCTAAATTTTCAAGTTTCTGACGACAAAATGTGGATGTAACTTAAAACAGTTAATGAATGGCAATAATATGCACAACTACATTAATGCATCACAAATATTTTGAATAAATGCATGATACATTTCCATCTACCCCAGACCAAGTTTACACGGAGTATCTTTACTCCCGTAAATTGCGTTTTGAATAGTTACTGAGTAAATCTGCAATTATCGGCATGTAGACTGTGATTTATAATGCATATCATTCCTACATTGATAAGTTAAAGCTGTAACGCAGATAGAGAAACGCAGTTTGAATGTGTAACTATAGACACCGCTAAATTTAGGCGTTAAATTGATTTTTTACTTACCGATATCGTCCGTCCTTTCGAAGCAAGTAGGCTCAAGCCCCTCATCTAGACAGCATTTGATGGCTGCAATTCCACTGGCTCCAGCCCCTATTACGGCAACAGTTCGCATTTCGGAAAAATTCTAAATGATGTCTAATTACCGAACATAAACGTCGACAGTCAAAACCATATACCTGTCTTATCAGTCGGGCTGTTTTCGGTTTACGATAACCTTCACCTGCTATCACACAACGTTAGTGTTGTAAACAACCTTAGTGTTGATCACGTAGTCCATATCAAGGACGTTTTACACATGCCGGAGTACTATGAAAAGCATGCAAAGTATAAGAATTGCATGCCTTAATTTTAATTACAGGTATGCAAGTAGTAAATTGCATGCAAAAACCAACCTTTCCCTTGAAATATATATATCAGGAATGCAAAATGAGGGGTTTCCAGCAATGTTTACTTCCCATAGGTCGGCCTAGATATTTTTTACCCTTAGAGACCACTCAGCGATATATGACTTTGTTCCATCGTGTTCCCCTTGGCTATATATTTAACCCAAATTAATCGATGATGCACTTGCCTTTACTTATTGCGTAACTAAATTACTAAACTCACAACGCAAATTGTCACAAAACAGATAAAAACAACTACATGTATATACTCTAGCGAAATAGGAAAGTTTAAACATTAAGTGACATCTAAACAGTAAATCCAGTGACTTTTTACAAGGCTATAAACTCCTACTATGGAGCATGTTAACAGTCATGACATTTGTATCACATATATTGCACAAAGTAGCCATGTCGTATGAAGCATGGGTTTAACCAGATTTGACATTATAATATGTATAAACACGGATTCAATTGTTTGACCTTGAAATGCAACTGGCAGCTGTGAGTAATATCACACATATATGGCATATTAGGAGATATTTCAAACATAAAAAATATTCTTATCAGACACTATGAAGAATTCAAGACAATAAAGGACAAGAAGACTGTTGTAGGAAAAAAAGTTCAAGTATTGAGTTTGGAGTTAAGATGTATATTTCTGAAGAAGAAAAATAAGAGAGAAAAAAAACTCACCAGTTTAACAATTTGTCTTAAATTGGTACTTCTTGCTATGATCAGATATAGGAGCATTGCTATTGATTGAACTGCCTCCCTTGATGCCATATTTGTTTAATTGTATTCGCAACCGCCATTTTCATTTCAAAGTCACACAAAATAAATGTGTATACTTACATAACGTCAAATGCGGTCAAACAAATACGTCTACCCTGTGTTAACGGCAATTGTGAGTATAACAACTTGACTTCAGGTTTGATTTTCTGTGTTCCTTGCTATACCTTACCATAAATAACTCTATAGAAGAAACCGTTATCATCTAAAGCAAATTAATGGTAATTTTAAGAAACTACATGTCTAAACAAACATTTTGGTTTATCCAATTACTATTTTTGTGCAGATTTGTAGATATTTATTCATGTTTGAAAATCAAAATTTTTTCTCCTATGACCATTAAGCTAGATACAAATGACATTTTAGACATTTTAAATGTCTCCGTGTATACAAAATTGTTAAGCGAAGAAAGAGATTTATCACTAACCCCTAGCCCTGATCAAAACGTTATTAAGGATTGATTGTCAATTTTGTTGCTTGCATGGACTGATGAAGGGAAGTGAACCTCGTGCAAATGAAGTGAACTGCGAAGCAGTTCATGTACCACTTGCACGAGGTTCACTTCCATTTATCAGTCCATGCAAACAACAAAATTGACAATCAATCCTTATATTTACGTTAACCAAATTTAAAACTTCGCCACCAGATTGCAAAATTCGGTCGCAACAGTGTGACATAAGTGCGTCACTTTGTAACATTGTTATACTTATCGTACATGTGTGCGCAGTAGTGGAACAGCTGACAGTCAATTATTCTCGTCGCCAAGGCAACACAAAATATAGTGCCATACACGTTTTGATTATTAACGATGTTGATACACATAGATACGATATTTTCAAGGTAAAATATTCATTTATAACAAATACTTATGATATTGTATAATAAAAACTTAGCAATACCCATATAAATACGAATTTAAAGTACAGTGTTGACAATGTGGATTTTAGTCGCAGGTTAGCTGGTGATATACATGGTGTTCTTGGCATATTGGATTTCATTGTGGCACTGGCGTTTTGGGATGTAAATTCTGATAATAGTAAGTAAAGAAACATTGATTTGAAAATATTCGCCGGCCGGAAACTTGTGTGCTCGTTGTTTAGATTGAGTCAAATTACGACAATAATGTGTCCCTGTTCTCGATATAGCATACTTCTGCTACGTTTTGTGTTGTTAAATAGTGTTTAAATTGAGCTTTATTTTCTGTGACCACTGAAATGGTATTAAGCATGGCATTCGAGATACAGCTAACGTTAGACCTACTTAGCTACATAGGTCATGAGCTCGGTGCTATCGAGAGTGTCAGTGTTCTGTCAGATCCTGTTTTCTAAACTGTCTGCATTATACTGGCATTTTTATTAGCACATAAAGCGGCTATTCCACTTGTGTTCATATACGTTTATAACAATGTTACACAATTCACAAAGTGAAAGTGCATTCAAGTCTGAGGCGGTACAGAACTCGATCGCCATTGTAAACTCAGTGAATGTATTCACACGCCGGCAAGAAAGTGATTCGTCTCTCAGAACAGAAGCACGCGACCCAAAATCTTCAACGGGAAATGAAGTGATCTGAGTTTACTATGTTCAGTGAGGCGGAGCGAAGTGAAAATGTAAATATACATTTGTGCAAAGTTTAATTTTTGTTTTGGCTTTGATGTGTGCTATCCCAATGGCTTGTTGATCGAAAGTGGACATAGCAGACCGCCCTGGTGTGCCTCATTCTCCAAACACATTTTCCGTTCCTAATATATAACAACCCATAGCACGTATACAAGTAATGCCGACAGATGTAGGCCATGTCCTTAAATGACCAACGCTGTTAATTATAATAAGGACGGTAAATACGATATATAAAATTACCGATAGTGACTAAAAAACCATGCAACAATATACCCCACATTCCCCAATACCATTGTTCTGTTGACATCACTTTTTACATTTTCTTCAAGTAAGTATCATCCAAGTCTACGATTAGAAATATTATATTTTTATCGCTTCTATCATATCTATAAAATCGCGTCTGTCTGTCTAAGCAGGTTTTCCGCCTTTAACTTGCGTTTTTCCTCTCTGGATGACGCAGACTTTTCTGTTCACAAGCTCCAGAGAAACTCCTACTGATGCCAGAAGAAGCGGAACTATTTGAATTTCATGAGCATAGCTTTGCCTTACGGTTACATTCTGGACACAAAAGGACCGTTTCATGGAAGCGATAATGATGCGAAAATTATAAAATCCATCATGGATAGTCTCTTCTGGTAGGAGAACAATGACAATGTCGTTGTTGGTCGAGGGTTTATGGGTGTTTTGCCAGATTTGGAATCACGTGATTGCTTGACAGCAAAGTTGCCGTCTTATCTCAAACCTGGGCAGACTCAATATGACGACCAACAAGCTAACCTTGATAGATGTATAACTAAATTAAGATAGGTAGTGGAATCATATCACGGACTTATTTTATTGGTGTCATCGAGGCACTCATTAGCATAGTATCAGCCTGTCTCAATGGAATCCGAGGAGCCATGTTAGCGAGACTCAAAGGATAGGGCGCTAGCTGCCAAAATGAAAGCGTGTCTTGGCTTTCACAACACTTGGCTTAGCATTTAGAAGATTAGCATGATCTTACCAGAAGGGCCAAGTCACTATTTGTCAAACTAGATGCGACTGTGGATAATTGAGACCTTTCCTAAGTTAGACATGGAGTACCTGCGGACAATGTCCTTTGGTACCTACCAAATATCACTGGCAGATGTGCGAGTATATCAGCAGTGATGGTGACTACGATATCTGGATCTATCGGCACTCACGCGACATTGTGTTATGTGAGATCCACTCGAGGCATTAGAGCAGTGTAAAGTAATGTTTAGATCCGGCATGACAGCTCCGACAGTCAATAATCCCATAAATGATTATTATTGTCAGTGCCCTTCTGGACAGATAACCATCGGGGTATGTGCCCACGTAGACAGTATCATAAACCATTGAGGATACCACATGCATTTGGAAACTAGTAAGCCTTTGCGTCAAAAGTCAAAAGGTTTAAGACAAACCTCAAGTAATGTAGACCTCGCTACCAACCGTCTTTCAGGTATTACGTATGATCGACTTGAAATACGATGTAGACAAACACTGCCATAGCCAATCAGATTCTAGGACGAGGAATCCACATTTGATTCCAGATTAGGTGGTTTAATGTGTAAACCAACTTAAATCTATCATATGTAGCGTTCTCCTCAGATACTTGATTCAGCAGTCGTAAGAACATTTCTTATTTGTGGTAATCAAGGAAAATGACGGCCATTTTGGAAGTTGAAATTTCACTTAAGTGAGCAATAAATGTAGATGTCAGTCCCTGTGTAAATCCAAATATAAACATTTTATTAAAGTTCACTTCACGTATCAATATTGTCAATCAATTTTAATTACTTTGCTCAAAACCCACATTTACTAATTACGAATGGACTGCATTAGGAAATTATATTTTGGACCTTCAGAGAATTTCGTTTTTTTTTTTTTATTATTATTGACAAAAAAGGAGCGCTTTATTCTTGTGTATGTATATGAATACAAGCTTAGCTTAAAACCTGCCAGCCAGCCAGCCAGCCAGACATGTCAGCCAGTAGTAAAATAGGTTTAATGTTTTGGAGATGTTTTTTTTTCTGTTTTTCTCTCTCTCTCTCTTTTTTTTTTTTTTTTTTTAGCTATGGGATCAATACGGAGCATTGTCAATGTCGGCAGCAACTGTCTTATTCCAAATATAGGTTGTACTGTGTTCAATTGATCACAATCGCTGCATTTCTCAGTAGTGACGGACGAGAAGTTCAAGATTGATTACAATATTTATAGAGTACACAATTTAATAGAGCTTATTGAGCGGATTATATTGAATATAAAAGTTGACATTAAGGGTTTTATTGTTATGGTATGCGTAGGGTTACGGAAGTATTTGTTCGAAATAAATATTATAACAAATGTCCTCTTGTAAATGATCCACTGTTGCCAAGCACGTGCCAATGGATACAAAAATATTGATGTGGGGTACAATGGATATAGAGATAAATTCAACATAAATCATGTGTGTACTTGTTATGCAAATGATTGAATCATGTCTAGTGTATCCCATTAAAGTAAAGTAAAGTTAGACAGTTATTCGTTAATCGAAGGTAACCTGTTTTGACGGATATGTATTAACATGTAATTAATTCACAACATTGAATGTTCCACGTATACATTTTTGAAAGTACAAACAAGGACCCAGACCACTGTTTTCTTTATGCGCCCGTCCTATAGACTACTGTCGGAATCCGTGTATTTTATTTAGCTAAACCAGTAAAATGTCTATGATCTTGTGGGATTCCTTTTAAAGACATTCCGCTTTCCTGTCGTCATTGTGATGTTGAGTGGGTTAGTAAAGAAGATTGATATGAATCTTGATCCGACATGATCGCCTATGCCATGACGTTTAGTGTATGCTGTGCTATATCCTTTTCGCTTTTGATAACACACTGTGTTTGACAGGTACTGGTTTTCTCTACATTTCATATGAAGATGTCTTGTCCATACCGAGACTCGGCACGAATCCCCAACACACGGTACATTTATGATACCATATAATACATATACATGTATGGACACGGTCCATTTATGATACCATATAATACATATACATGTATGGACACGGTACATTTATGATACCATATAATACATATACATGTATGGACACGGTACATTTATGATACCATATAATACATATACATGTATGGACACGGTCCATTTATGATACCATAATACACACATACATATACATGTATGGACACGGTACATTTATGATACCATATAATACATATACATGTATGGACACGGTCCATTTATGATACCATATAATACATATACATGTATGGACACGGTACATTTATGATACCATATAATACATATACATGTATGGACACGGTACATTTATGATACCATATAATACATATACATGTATGGACACGGTCCATTTATGATACCATAATACACACGTACATATACATGTATGGACACGGTACATTTATGATACCATATAATACATATACATGTATGGTCACGGTCCATTTATGATACCATAATACACACGTACATTTACATGTACATGTATGGACACGGTCCATTTATGATACCATAATACACACGTACATATACATGTATGGACACGGTCCATTTATGATACCATAATACATATGCATGTATGGACACGGTCCATTTATGATACTGTACCATAATACATATACATGTATGGACACGGTCCATTTATGATACCATATAATACATATACATGTATGGACACGGTCCATTTATGATACCATAATACACACGTACATTTACATGTACATGTATGGACACGGTCCATTTATGATACCATAATACACACGTACATATACATGTATGGACACGGTCCATTTATGATACCATAATACATATGCATGTATGGACACGGTCCATTTATGATACTGTACCATAATACATATACATGTATGGACACGGTCCATTTATGATACCATATAATACATATACATGTATGGACACGGTCCATTTATGATACTATAATACATACACATGTATGGACCGTTGGTTGGGAATTCGTCCCAAGTTCTCTTGCACGCCTGTTTATACATAGCTGCTTGGAGATAATGGAGGCACATCCGTTGCTAAAATGCTGGCTGGGCTATCATTGGATCCAACATTAGACGGTAATGTTGTCTTTTAAAGACATTTTAAGTTGAGTGGTGGTATACAGGATATTACCATACATTAGTTTCATTATATCTTTTCGTTTACCCTGGCGTCCTTCGAACAGTTCCCCTGATTCATGATTTAGGAATGAAAAAAATATCATTGTTATCTAAATTGTGTTCGTGCTACGTCTGCTTATTGTCCGAGAATTTCGTTGATACCAGGTCTTGATCCATCCCCGTCCTCGTTAATTTTACTATTTATTTATTTATCTATTTATTTGTTTATTTTTTATTTATTTATCTTTTTTCATGTAACCGCTGGTCGGTATGATATGATTCATTGCTTCAACAATTTGTTTTCGATAGGAATTTATTCGTTTTAATTCTATCTTTACTTTTAATTAATTAACTAAGTTTAATTTATATATAGTATTAAAATCATACAAGTATAAGATATTACATTGTTTTACCTCAAATACGAATGCACTTAATACAAATAAATCTCAACGTAAATATAATTCTTACTTGCAAACATGTACATGGCTTTTCTGCTTACGAAAAAAAGTCTAGACGTAATTAACAACACCAAACGCAAGTAGGGTAACCTAACCCGTACATATTATCCGGTTTTTCTAAAGACGAAATGCTGTCCAAATACTTTTCAATGTCATAAACATTTTTTATTGTCGGCTCGAGTAGTTGCTCCCATATAGGGATGTTGTTTACTCTAGAAGTGGAAATAACGGAATGTGGATTTTTAAATATCCAAAGATGTTTTAATTAACTTCAGTGACATCGCGAGGGTTCAGTACAGGCGCAATATATCTTTCCATCATTTTTTTTTCTTCTGTTTACACTATCCCATTACAAATTAAAGAACAAATTCGTTCTCTTTTATTGAGAGATTTCTTTTCCGAGAGAGACGAACGGCAATATAAGTATATAGTTATAAACTATATTGGAGGGTATTTCATATTTAACATACGACTATATTATATATTTTGGGCTCATTCAAAGCTAGAAATTACAGCTAAGATTAATCGTGGGAATGTTTGAGTTTCTGATCTACATGTACAACATCTTGGTTAAGTTTGGAGGCCAGATATCCCAGCAGCCTATTGGCATACCCATGCATGGGAACTTCTGTTGATTGAGTTGTTTTTTGTTGTCATACATGTACGAACAGGATCATATTGAAGAGCTAATTAGAACAGGTAACGGAAATCTTGCGAAGTCTTTTAGTTTCACATATAGGTATATTGCCGATGTGTTATCTTTAAATGTGTTTAAATATCTACTCTTATACTGTATGTTATTATCTTATAAAACGAGTCAGGCGCGCACCTGTGCTTTAAATAAGAAAATCTGTACTGACCATGTCGGTCGGATATATATTCCGCATAACTCGAAATCAATGACACTACAAACTCTTCACCGTCAGCCGCTTATCTCGGTCTTCACCTATGATGTGACCAACTGCAGGGAAAACTTAAAACTGCTGACGGAGAAAACAACACAAATTTTCGAGAGATGCAGGTTCATGAAAACCATTGGAAAGTTTACAATCTCATTTTGAAACATTCCTTTTCTTTATACGATATGAAGTCCGGCGTGTTTGATGCTTGTTTTTGTGTCAAGTGGTTTCGTTGCTACCAGCACAGCACTAATTACGTTGGCGGGGGATGTATAGGTTCGGTTCGTCCGTCCGGATTCGCTCTCCGTACGACACCATTTGAAGGAATGATCGGATTTCCATGAAACTTGCTTGGTTTACTTAATTACCTCAATCCCTTTATCAGGTTCGTCTTATTCCGCGCATAATTAGGCTAGCTGGTGTGACCTTATTGACTGATTGCTTTCCGCACGATATTTTTTTAAAAGAAATTAATGGTCGGGTACTTGATTGCTGATCTCAAATACATGTAGTGCTTCTTAATGTGATGTTATTTGTTTCATGTTTTTTTTTATGCACATATATGTTGCCCACATAAAAGTAAATTACATGATACAACAATTTCATGGGCGGGGGATCTTGACGACTATGTCCTTGCTTGAGTTTGACTTAACCCAGACTTGACTAGAAGCAGAAGACACTTACTCTTTCGGAACGCTTGGTCTTTTGTCTCCTTTAGGAGTCTTCATGCAAATCAATGTTTTTGATTATATTTTGCTCTCGTTTAATAGATTCTGATTTTGAATTATTATTTTGTTATTATGTCGGTATTATTTGTTTTGTTTATGTTATATCATGTCCAGGTAGCCGTGTAACGCACAAAAATACAATCACAATTAATGCATGTACACGAAAAAAGTCAAAATATATCTGAAACTGGTTAAAGGGAAGTAACTGCAATAAGTTAGACTCATTCGATTTAAAACTTTCTCTTCCAATACGATCTTTAACATCATAACTTATAAACTATGATCTCATATGTATTGCATTTGATTATTCTTAGGCTATAGTCTATTTCAGTCGTTGCTAACTTCAACCTCTCCGTTTGAGGACCGCACTGGATATCACACCGTTAAACCGAAAGTAACACCGGAAGTACATGTAGCATAATATTTCGCGCATGCGAACACACTAGTAACAGCTGAAGAGAATCCTCAACATTAGA
This sequence comes from Pecten maximus, assembly GCF_902652985.1. NCBI lineage: Eukaryota > Metazoa > Mollusca > Bivalvia > Pectinida > Pectinidae > Pecten > Pecten maximus. The sequence goes on along the minus strand of NC_047016.1, from coordinate 27,784,590 downwards.
TTTATCTACACCTGTGGACTTTGTACCTATCACTGTACATTCGTCATACATAAACAGTGTCATGTTGCGTATACTTAGTCGATCAACAGTGAGTATGTTAGTCGTTTAAATGTTCACTTGGCATAATGCAATGGATACTGTATGATATAGTGCAGGGACTCTTCTGCTGATGATAAAATACAGGGGCTTGAAGCTGTTTATGATACAATATATACAGTATTGATGACAATTAGAGATGTTGAGAATTTGACTCCGTCTCTTCAAAGGTTTGTTTTTTACAGTCACAGGGGCATGACGTCTAGTCTTATATTAAAAATAACCAGAAATAACTAAGATGTGTCCCACTGTCCCTGGTACATTACATGAACATTGTACAAGCCTTATACTATAGCCATACCAATTCTACATGTGTATGTTTGCTATAGAAACAGTAACGGGTCTGTTTTCAACAAGCAAACATACATGTATATAAGACTACTAGATAATTCAGAATATAATAATAAAATATGATTACAAAGTTCCATTTTTCCATTATCTGTTATCTTCAAATGATCAAGATGTTTGATCTTCTTGATTCTATAAATGCAAACACTTTTTATTTCAATGTTCTCTATATGAACTTTGCAGGAATAATATTCATGTGTTCAGATTTTATCATCAGATCGAAGAGATTTAATGATTGTTTATTAGCTAGTCCAATACGTAGATATAAACTTTTCACACACATACACAAACACACACACACACACATATTTATAGTTAGACTTTGCACTTACGTACTCAGTCTAGACATAGCTAGGCAACATAACCTGTTTTCGATATACTTGACACTTCACTTCTTTACTCCCACTACATCTATATCTGACTGTGTCCCTCCTTTTTTCTTCTCTGAACATTCATACATATTTACACCTCATTTCTTTCCAATTTAATGAAAGATCTCAACAGCTTATGTACATGTACTATAGAACAGACTCAGAGATGGATGTATATAAGTTGTAAAGATTGTTACTGAATCTGATTCATATGCGAAAAAAAAAATCTTAAATGATATGTTCATGTTTATATTTTTGTAAATTTTTTATGAAATAAAGTTTATAATATTTGTATTTATATATGATTAATTGTCCATTGTTTGTTTGCAGAATGCAGCTTTCTGATTGGTTGAGTTTTTCTTTTACCTTCATGAAAAAAACAAAATTTGAAATGGTGCGAAAAACTTGTGTATTGATTTGCTCAAAAGAATCCCTTATTAAATCAGTAAATTGTATGCATTAAGTGTTTTAAATTTGAAATACAGTTTCAGAAATTAACTATGCATTGATGTCAATTATTTTTAGTTCCATATTATATATTGGTATGAAGAGAAAATTAATTGTTTGAAAAATTTTGTAAGAAACTAGCTCCCATATTTATACAGTTTGCTTCAATCAATTACATTTTGTAGAACATTTTTGTGTATGATCATAACAATTGTTTGTTCTAATATCTATGTAAAAGTCTTTATTTATTACCATACATGCATATTATACAGTTTATATACATATAGTGATATCACAGTCAGAGATTCTGATGTGCATATGTGTAAAGTGGATGGACATGCTCAAATAGTCATTTCTATTCATGAAATGCATGTACAACTGTTCATTAAACCTCTTTATGTGTTTTCAAAACATGTGTTAACTCATGGGATGTACATGTACAACATCAATAAGACATATTTTATAATTGTTTTTATAAATGTCAGACAGCAATTAAATATTAAATAATTCTGTACCTGTACATCGATCCACTAAGTATGTCCAAATAACCTTCTGATTAGTTAAGTATTCATAGTTTGTATGGTGGTTGCTGTCTGTGTAAACTGATAACAAAATTCAGGGGTGAAAATGTGTGACAGTTTAGGAATTTGTAATTCAGAATATATTACTTACTCTCGGCAGCCTCTGTATACATATAATTATCTGCTCATGACTGAGGCTAAAGTCCACAAGGATCAGAATTGAGAATAGGTGACAGTTAGTACATGGACTGTATGCATATAATATCTAAAGCATATTGAACTGTTAACCTGCAAATACATTCATTGCTATATTGTAACTTACACAGGTATGTGCTTTATATTTGTATTTGAAAATAACGATAATTTGTATTTGATTGGTTCAGCTGTTTCATTCATGTATTAATTGTTTCAGATGTTATATCTTTATGGTTTAATAAGGATATTTCAAATACAATATATCATTAACCATGGAAACAATTGGTTTATTACCAAACTTCCAGTAAATATCTTGTTCTTTTGTAGCCCTGGTTATTTTTATTCCTGATTGGCCTGAATCCTCGAAATAGGGACATGTATACATATGTTTCATGTATGTGTTCATTCCATTTGAAGATAACTAGTGCAGTGAAGGGATAATTTTTATGAAACTTCATGTTCATGATTACAATGAACCATCACTAATCTAAGGCCTAGGAGGTCATACAATTAATAATCTAACACTTTATATTATTAGATTTTCTAAATCATCTTGTGATTTCCTATTAGGGAGATTGATTGCACATGTTTAAACTTATAGTCCTTTCAACATCCTGTTAACCTGTCAACATCTTAAACAATACAATAATTAACATATATGTGTTTAAATCACAAATTTTGTTGGATAATGAGATTTTAAAAAATTGCGAACAACAAGTAAGAGTTTTACTGGTGAATCTGTCTTAGTCACAGGGTACTCTAGCATCTCCCTTTCACATATTTAGGGAGGGTTGGCCAGTATGAGATCAATATAAGAAATTTGATGGTAATAGGAACACTTGTGATCTGTCTAGTTAAGTAAAAATATGCTGTCAGATGTGTTATATTTTGTGTTTTCTGCAGTCCCGAGGTATAGTGAGAGTTGCCCAGTGTACATCCACTGCCATGACACGACCACCTCCAGGAAAGATGTTCTCCCTCCAGGCCTCACTGCCCCACCTCCCAGTGCCACCTCTAGATCAGACCCTCAACAAGTACCTCAAGTCTGTCAGGCCCCTGCTCACGGAAGAGGAATTCAAGAACACAGAACAGGTAGGTCTTGATTTACCTGTAACATATATACATTTAAGATTGATCTATTTGCAATATAAGAAATATTCATCAATGAATTATAACACCATGAAACCTGACGTAATCGGGGCTACTATAGCTCAGTCTGTTAAGTGCCAGCCACATAATTATAACCTTGGGTAAAGATCCGTTGCCCATGTCAGTTTTTCTCGGGAAGCTGAGAAATGAGCCGGCCTGAGTATGCTGTCGTGTTTATGTCCTTGAGTGAGACATTTTACCCTTATTATACCTCTACAATTAAACAAAGTTTGGAGGGTATACTGGAATCACCCTGTATGGATGTCTGCCTGCATGTCGTCTGCAAATGTTATCCAGAGAATAACTCCTAAACTTGCAAACTGATTTCAATAAAACTTGACAAAACAACTAAGGACCATATGAAGATGTGCAAGTGATTTTTTTTATTCTTTAAATTTTGGTTGCCATGGTAACGGGTCATTATACAGTTGTGTGATCGCACAACGTTCAAAAACATCGTGCGCACAAATGTGCGATGTGCAATACAAACCGCACAACTAACGATAGGTTTATAAATATTACGAAATAACTAATTATATGAAAGCATATACGAAAAAAATTAAAATTATGATATTAGATGGTCGCTATTATATATACATGCTGCATAACAATTGTTTTCATTCATGGAACATGTATGACCTGTTACTTTTTTCCATTTAAGTACTGTCATTTTGTCTCGCAAGTATTCGTGATGATTTCAACGGCCTGGTGATACATCTACATGTACATGTACCAGAATGGTAGACGGGCTCCAGTACGATTATTTTTCTGACTTAATACATAAATCACATATATTATGTATTTTTAAACAAAACAGATATGTTTCTTTTCAAAATAAGTCGTTTTAACTGTTGTTTAGTTCTACATATATAAAATATCCCGTATATATAATCTTGCCGAATACACATTTCTTCGACTTTCCTAGGCCTAGAGGTGTCCTCGACGATGTCCGAGCAAATTGTATAAAGGTCTTTAAAAATAATTTAGATCACTTATATAAATATACATCGGTATTTAGTTTCATTCCTAATAATAATTGCATATATTTCAACAAAAATATTGTAATTAGCTGCCTCGTAAAATGTTAATCGTTGTATATCTTTTACAATCATTCCACACATTTAAATAATTAGATGCTGTATTCCTCATTTTATATCTACCACGATACCTATCGCACATGTACCGTTCCAATCGCCCATCGTGCGTACATTTTCCTGCATGATCCGTATCGCACATATCGCACATCGTGCAGACATCGTGCAGACATCATGCGCACATCGTAGAACGTTGTGCGACATAACTGTATGTGTTCTGATAAAGGGCCATAACTCTTCAGTTATTGGACCAGTTTTATTCAGCCTTGGTCAAATGGGGCTCATTAATTTTCAACAAAGCCTATAATTTGACATATTAGGTGTTTTCAAAACTTTTATAATGGCAACACCATGCTGGCTTCTGATCATGATTGATCAAAATCATGATATTGGTCCATTTCAACCAAATTTGTTATACAGATCAGCTTGGGGTATTTGGGGATGCTGAACATGATAACTGTATAGGTTTTGTCATCATATCCACAAAGTAACTTTGATTTGGATTTGTTGCCATGACAACCAAGCCGATGCACAAAGTGGCTTTGATTTGTTGAAATTGAGATACTGCCCTATTTCAACTAAATTTGATATCAAGGGGGATCAGGGATACCAAATAAATATTGGCCTCATGATTGGTAAGGGGAGTTGGCATTCGAGAATGGTACAGTACAGGAAATTCAAGGTTATACATAAAATATTTAATTCACTGGGACTGAAGCTTAACAGTTGATGTACAAACTACATCTGTGGGGGTTATTAGTTATCCTCGGGATGCCAGTTCTAGTTGCTCTGGGTGGCATATGTGACAGGCTTCCCTTTTGTTGTTAGTGAGGTATTCTCCAACTACTATAAGGAGACCCCCACCCTTCCCCAAATGCGGTGAACACCACAGGTTGTTTTACTATGGTGAAGCATGCATTATAGTGAAATTTTTCAGTGCCATAGTAAAATTCTATAGCGCCATAGTAGAAAAACCTGCTATCTTCCTGTTCAAAACTCTTGAAATGACCCCAGCTATTCACGGGGCAACAAAAGAGAACATTTAACAAACATGCAGATAATTAAACTTGACTTTATCAGTACTTTATTTAAAAGATACCCTGCTATATCTATCATGATTTTATGGCTCTATGAAATGTGTTTTCTCTAGGTCTTGTTTTATGACATATATATATCATAATGACAAGACTTAATTCATTTCGTTTGGTGTTTTAAGTTAACCATGCATTTATTTTTCCACTTGACAACAATATTTATATGGCCTTATCATTCACATTTATCCATTTCTTTGGAAAACTAACAGGGTGTAAGTAAAACAAAAGTTGATACATGTATATCAATCGAACATATATCTGTCTACTCTCTGCCCATATCCATCCTGAAATGACCTTTTTACAATCTTTACATGTAGCTATAGATAGGACGTTGAACAATACTAAATCATTCTGATCATGCATAAATATAATATCAGGTGAGTATTTCTAAATAATAATTGATGGAACATAACTACAACATTGAATACAAAAAGGAAACATGATTAAATTTCTCCAAGTCATGCGGTATGTCGACCACTACATGTATATGTGTATGTGTATATATAATCATTATACATGTACATCCTTTGTATACAAAAGCTACCAGCTCACAATTGGATGTAATTACCATAATTCTACAGAAGTGCACCTGTACGTTTCTTGGTGCTATTATATTTATATATCCATTAAAATATCTCTAATACACACATATAATTGATACTGAATTAACTTAACAATAGTACATTTTCTTTATGTACCAAGTCACCAGTATGTACCCGGTGTAATAATCAATCATGGAAGCAGTCGTTTATGTGTACTTTTCAAATATGTAATCATGACAAGTTTTATATCTGACTGGTCTGAAAATTCATCTTTTAAAAATGAAATGCATGTAAGGCTGTGCATGTTTAATACATTGCATATCTGGTAATGTATTTGGTACATCCTTAAATATGTTAATAGTATCAAAAGTACTGATTACATTGTGATAGGTAGTTCATTTATTTACCAGTAGGTATACAAAGTGTTATTACCACAAATATAGATGTCTTACATTATTTAAAAAAAAATGTGCACTTATTATAAGTACAGATTAAAACATTTAGAAGCAACTCATAATATTGTTTAAATGTCTAAACAAATGCATATATTATTAAATTTCTAAGATGGAAACTAAATTACTGCCAAACATATATTCATTCAATAATTGTTTTATTTTCAATAGATAGTACAGGAATTTAGCAGAAATCCAGGACCCAAACTTCAGACACTTTTAGAGCACAGAGCAAGTCAAGAAGATAACTGGGTATGTGTAATTGTATATATTATAACTTATGAATTGTGAATAACAGTTTAATATTCAGAAGCCATCATGTATTTTACTTAAATTTAGTGACATATGTCGAACAAAAAACATTATTTAGTGACGTCACGAACATTGTTCTTCATATCACTACACCAATTAATTAGAGTAATGTGAGAATGATGAAGTGATAACTTCCCCTTTTGTTTAGAAAAGTTATATATATATACTGTAATGACAATGTCGAGCAAATAGAAATACGTGTATAGACAAATACAATGTACGCTGTTGCTTCTGTTGATATTTTGTCGTTTCTTTATATATATGTATTCGACATATTAACTAAAGACTAGATTTAGGAAATTTTATATATTGTAAGTAAAATAAAACCTATACTTCTTATCGATTATTCTGTTTGCCTACATTTGTATATTAAAATCTTATTCAGATTTACAACTACTTAACCATCACAATAGGGTATTGACATATGTATATGTCTTCCTTGGAATGTTTGATTGACATATTATTAGATATTTCATGTAACAATTTCCAGCTATCAGAATGGTGGATGAAGACAGCCTACCTTGAGTTTCGCTCACCTGTGACTGTAAATGTCAGCCCGGGCATAGTATTCCCACGTCAGAGTTACAGAGACAAGGAAGGACAACTCAGGTCAGGTTCTGTAATGTGCTAAAGCTGTATTTGATAAGTATTCTATATAACTTTACATTTTTTAAAACCTACCGGCAGACATAATACTGTCAATAATATATGTATGGCTTTTACAAAGGGCTATTCCATTGAAATATCTACCTGACCCTACCTAGCTAGGACTCCACAATAAATCACTTCTATACATGGTTCGACTACCTTCCTACTATTTCTATGTAATTTATTAAATAAATTCTATATGTGGTACCCCTTAACCAAACCTGGAGTCCTTTTTATCTTTTATGAGATATCTTATATATTATATAACATATCTTATAAAGGAAATTATATAAGATATCTTATATAATTCGATTATAAGATATCTTATAAAGAACGAGATTTCAATTTGAGATAATGAACTTGATGAAGGAGCCGAGATGAAGCTGAAACTACATATAATGGTTTGAAATAGATTTATAATTGCCCTATATTCATGTTTGCTCGAACACGACATCTGCTCTGTGCCTAGCCGATCGTAGTCGCAACAGAGGGTTGATTGTGTATGTTCCGCATACCTTCCAACAAAACGGAAGTTACCTTACAGAGGGAGCAGTCATTCTCGAACTTTAAGGTTTTGCTGGTCTCAAGCAAGTCTTGTTCTTTATATGATATCTTATAAACTTTTCCTTATAAGATATCTTATATAATTTGGTAAAATACTGGATCAACATGTACATTGCTCCGCGAATAAATGACAACTTAGCTTGCCATACTGTCATGTCACAGATCCAGTTCATAGTCGATTATAAATAGATTTGCACGAGCATGTGTGCCTGGGGCGTAATCTCGGCTATATATTCGGGTGTCTGGCTCACTCAGTGGGCAGTTGAACGGATCTGTTTCCGGAGGTGCACCACATTTCTCCAGCCATTTGCTAAGCGGGTAGACGTACATTGTAGCTATTCTTCAGTAGGGTATACGTACGTAGGCCTAATGTTAGGAAGCCCGAGAGTCAAGCTCGTGTAGGACTATGACGTAGGGAGGGGTTCATGTGCTTGCATGGTGTATATAGTTATTTGTGTGTGAGAGCGATCAAATATTTTCATCTGTACTTAGTTCATCATCTCATATTAAATATCATAAGCTTTATAAGCCTGGAGTTTTTGTCTCTTCAATAACCGACACAGTGTTCAAACCTAACAGAACCTGGCATGGGTTGATAGCACTAGACGATGTGGGACTTCGGGACACACTAAAAACCGGAGCCGGTGTGTGTTTCGCCTGGAGTCCCGCGACTCGTCCTACTACATAAATGTGCCATGGGTATATACTTTTACTTCTTATGGCAGCATTGTGTCATGTATGCTTTTTCAGGGATGTAAATTAACGTAGTCATGTCTTTCATTCTTTCCAGATTTGCATCGACATTGATTGCTGGTATTTTAGATTTCAAGCTCATGATTGACAAGTAAGTTGGTTTATGTGGTAATGCAATAGATCTCATTTTGATTTCATCAAATACATTTTTGAAAAAACAAGTATGTAAACATCAGTATGTTGCTTGAAAGGGACAAATTTAAAGGTATTATACCTAAGTGAAAACGTTGATATGGTGTATCATGTAAGGTGTGCTGGTGGTGTCACTTCTGCAATTTTATGATATGGTCAAATTTCACACCTGGTAGTGAAATAATTTTATGGATGTAAAATTTAGTTAATTAAGTGTTAATAAGAAAGACAAAAATATCCAAACAAGCAGTCCTGTTTTGGTGTACATGTAACATTGTTTACTTTTGTGTAATTATGATTTTAATTTTGTTTGTGAAAATAAAATAAAGATGGGTAATGAAGCCCAGGTCTTAAAAATATGTAATTAGAAATTTGTTTGGTCAACAGATATGTAATTAGAAATTTGTTTGGTCAACAGTCAGACTCTACCTGTGGAACGCATGGGTAAAAACCCCTTGTGTATGACTCAGTACTACAAGATATTGTCTGCCTGTCGCACACCCGGCAAGAAATGTGATAGCTGGACCTACTACCCTCCTGACAAACCTAACGCCCCAAAACACATCATAGTGGCACACAACAATCAGGTAAGTCAACAGCGACACTCTCAACAAACATAACGTCCTAAAACATCATAGTGGCACACAACTATCAGGTAAGTCCACAGCAACACTCTCAACAAACATAACGTCCCTAAAACATCATAGTGGCACACAACTATCAGGTAAGTCCACAGCGACACTCTCAACAAACATAATGTCCCAAAACATTATAGTGGCACACAACTATCAGGTAAGTCCACAGCGACACTCTCAACAAACATAACGTCCCAAAACATTATAGTGGGACACAACCATCAGGTACATTTTGTAAGTCCACAGCGACACTCTCAACAAACATAACGTCCCCAAAACATTATAGTGGGACACAACCATCAGGTAAGTCCACAGCGACACTCTCAACAAACATAACGTCCCAAAACATCATAGTGGCACACAACTATCAGGTATATGTCCACAGCAACACTCAACAAACCTAATGCCACAAAACATGATAGTGGCACACAACCATCAGGTATATGTCCACAGCAACACTCAACAAACCTAATGCCACAAAACATTATAGTGGCACACAACCATCAGGTATATGTCCACGTAGCGACACTCCCAACAAACCTAACGTCACAAAACATCATAGTGGCACACAACTATCAGGTAAGTCCACAACGACACTCTCAACAAACATAACGTCCCAAAACATGATAGTGGCACACAACCATCAGGTATATGTCCAAAGCAACACTCAACAAACCTAATGCCACAAAACATTATAGTGGCATACAACCATTATAGTGTCTTGAAGGGTAAGAACAGTATACAAACAATGTTTGTAGATGGTAAAATAGATATGTTGGTGTGTGTATGTAACAGTGTCACAGACAGTAGATAGATAGATATTGACAAACAGTTCAATGTTGTCATTCATGGTAACACTGTAAATTGAAAACCCAGCATATTAGTAAAATAGAAATGTTTCCTATTGCAGTTTTTTGCCTTAGATGTGTATAGTGGTGATGGCCAGCCCTTGTCTGAAGCACAGATCTACCACCAACTAAAGAGTTTGGTACAGGAGTCTGAACAGGTAGTGCCACCTGTTGGACTCCTCACCACTGAAAACAGGTCCACCTGGGCCAAAGCCTACAGTGAATTAGCAAATGGTAAGCAAACTGTATTCAAGTAATTACATGTATAATTGGTTCTTAAAATAGATTTTCAGAATCTGAGTGATACCTTGCCACTTGTCAAAATATTTCTTAATTTCACATACTGCACATTCTTTCTGGTGTTGAAGACTTCCTAGACATCTGTATCCTTATAATCCTGCAGTTAAGATGTTAAATCGCAACCAGAACAAACGCTTTTATACTTCAGAATTGAAGTATGAAAAAGATCTGTCAGTAGTACTTCATTTTGTAAGAGCATTTCTTCTTTATCTTCATACTAAATTCCTTAAACCTTTCATGTACATATATATAATGACAACATTTCAGCTTCATCAAGGTCTCCTCGAGAGGTTGTATGTAGGAAGGTATAAATAGTTTTGTAACTGTCCACAGATAAAGACAATAGTGTCAGCCTGGACAGGATCAAACACAGTATCTGTTTAGTGTGTCTGGACAGCAACCTGCCACAGGACATGAGTGATGAGCGAAGTGTGGCTGCACGACAAATGTTACATGGTGGAGGTGATCGTCTAAACTCAGGCAATAGGTGGTTTGACAAAACACTACAGGTAAGATATGTACAATGATAACTCCTGCATACTGTCTGTTTGAAGAAATTATATTTTTGATTTTAGATATAAGTAGGCATTACAATCATTTCCTTTTCTACCTCCAGTTTGTGGTTGGGAGGGACGGTATCTGTGGATTAACATACGAGCACACATCAGCAGAAGGGCCTCCCGTTGTCATGTTGCTTGATCATGTTGTAAAATATTGGTAAGTTTTATTGTAAAATTTGGGTAGGTTCAATGTGATATACTAATAATTTTGTGAAATACCAATAAGTTTAGCATCATATTCTGGTACTCTGGGTTGTAAGTTTCCTTTGCAATGTACTTCTGGATAAAAAGACATGTACTCATAATTATATAATATGTCATTTCATTAAATCTGACTGATACTTCTTGTCAGAAAGGAGGATTTATGAAGTATATCGGCACAAGCTAATTAGAACGCTAACAGCAGTTATACAGCTACCTTTAACTTGGCATATCTTTATAATGGAACTAATTATCTTCTAAACTAACAGACAAACATGAAAGACTTGGGAATGTGTTCTTATATTAAAATCAATTTGCATATTCCAGGAAACTTGTGTGCCATTTCTGGCTGGAGTTTTCACAAGAGATTACTGAGGCTAGTCAATATCGCTTTCATTTATTAGCATCCTGTCTTTCAATGATTATTAATACTTGTATATTTTTGTCATTTCAGTTCTGAAAATAAATCATCTGGATCCGAGTCCCCAGCCCCAACAAGTCCCAACAAGCTGAAATTTAACCTTAGTACAAACATCAAAGACATGATTGCCACAGCCCGGACACAGCTGGATGTGTATGTAAACATGTTAATTGAAGTTATCCCCCCTGATAGGCCATTTTACCACATCATTTATTTATAGATTTATGAATAAAAAGAAAATGTTCGTAGAATGAAAAAGATAAAGAGTACATCATATACTCTTTTGCTATCCTACGGCCTCGGTTACTGTACTTTAATAAAAACAAATCCACATTGATTTTCAATTCAATTCTTTTGTAATAATAATGAATCTCACTTATACTTAGATTTGTATCAATACAGGTGAATGTGACCACAGTATGTAAAAATGATATGGGTTTTGGTTTTAATGTTTGGTCTATAGGCTGGTGGACGATGTTGATCTCAATGTGTTCGTGTTCAAAGATTATGGTAAGGACTTTCCTAAGTCACAGAAGATGAGTCCTGACAGTTTTCTTCAGAATGCTATACAGCTTTCATACTACAGGTGAGTATATAAAAGTGTTTCTGTGACTTGTGGCTTAATAGAATCTTCACCTTCATGGAGATGAGACAAAGTTATTTCAACCTGAGGGGAAGATTCTTATTTTGACTCACCCATGGCTAAGATACTGTTTGTCAGCCAAATAATCTCAGCCCCAAGGGTGGAGATTCCCATCTCACCCCTGTACTGGGTTGAATTTTCCCCCTTTGCCCTATTGGCCCTCTTATATGTATATATATATATACAATGCCGTTGTATGTTACTTCATTGAAGACCATGGCTACTTTGATGTAATTGAATTTTCGGCTTGATGTCATGCTGTTGTTGTGATGTCATATTAATGGTTGTGAAAGGGGATTCTCCCATACTTCACAGGGTCATACCCTGGTTGCTTGGGATGGGATAAATCAGTCATGCGTCATATATTTCTACATACATTTTCATGATGGCGCGATGAAATCAATCTTGCGTCATAAATTTCTACACAAATTTTCATGATGGCACAATGAAAAATATACAAAACATCTTACAATTTATTGCTTTTAAGTACAGTTTGTGAGATAAATAATCAAACATGGTCAGCATCATACACTAGTATTTGGGATAAGCTATATATCCCTGCCCATGGAACAGGCCCATGTAAGATTCTTTTAGTCCAACCATCTCAATCATAGGGCGGGAAATCGAAGGAAATCTTGCTCGTGTTAAATTATGGATACACCTGACTAGGGTAAGAGAAAAAAGACATTCTCACATACTTCACTGCAGGGTGATCCCCTTGTTTCTAGGGAAGAGATTAACATCTCACATAACCTAGGGAAAGACAACTGAGACTAGCTACAGCTAGCTATGACGTCATAATAATGAATTGTCAATGTGGCATCATTGTTACAGTACTGTTTCCATGATGTCCTACAATTGTAAATGGGAAGACTTCACTCCAACCCCTTTTTGCTGTATGGTGAAAAAATTCAGATACATTTTTTCTCTGACTGCAAATCGTTTATTCTTAAGCATGTGAGAAAAATGATTGAACATGGGGTCTGTTCAGTGGACTGGGATATCTCAACTCTTACACAAGAATTTGGCTTGCCAGTACTTGGCATGACTCATGCTGCATGACCAGCCTAATTCTTACTCTCAGTTTGAAATATCCTTACAATACAGACACACGTAAGATTCTTTAATCTCTCAACACTGAAAGTATGGATACACCTGTTGAGGGCAAGAGATTTGTACAATTTAGAGATAGTTGTCAAGATTTATTGTTGGACCAGCTAGGGCTGAGACATTGTAGATAGTTGATGATAGGTTCAGATGTCATGGCATATATCTTTATCTTTGTTCTCAATAATGTGTTGTGAATGTCAACATTTTGTTTGTGTTGTAGAATACACAACGAGCCAGCACCTCACTACGAGACTGGTACACTGCGCATGTTCCACCTGGGGAGGACAGACACTATCCGCTCATGTTCTGAAGCCTCTCTAGAATTCTGTAAAGCTTTTGTGGATGACAATACACCCAAGGAGCGCAAAGCAGAGTTACTCAGGAAAGCTGTGCAGGCACACAAAAGCTACACCAATGAGGTAGTGACATTCCAGCATCACATAATCAGACCATTAGTGTGGTTTTCAACCTAATTGAAAAGAATTACTATTTATTACTATGGCTTACATATTGTAATTCATCAAGTAATTAATAAGCAGTTTATAGTCCTCTTATCTTTACAAAGCGATATTGAAAACAAAGATACATTATTAATAATTGTTACATTAAGCACATTCTGATATACATGTATATATATATTCTGCTGTACTGTGTGTTCTAGGTGATACAAGGTAAAGGGATTGATCGTCATCTCATGGGGCTAAAACTGGCCGCAATAAAGAACGGCATGAATGTACCAGACCTCCACATGGACATGGCTTATAACCTCAGTACGCACTTCAGAATGTCCACGAGCCAGGTATGTAACCTCAGTACGCACTTCAGAATGTCCACGAGCCAGGTATGTAACCTCAGTACGCACTTCAGAATGTCCACGAGCCAGGTATGTAACCTCAGTACGCACTTCAGAATGTCCACGAGCCAGGTATGTAACCTCAGTATGCACTTCAGAATGTCCACGAGCCAGGTATGTAACGTCAGTACGCACTTCAGAATGTCCATGAGCCAGGTATGTAACCTCAGTACACACTTCAGAATGTCCACAAGCCAGGTATGTAAAGTCAGTACGCACTTCAGAATGTCCACGAGCCAGGTATGTAACCTCAGTACGCACTTCAGAATGTCCACGAGCCAGGTATGTAACCTCAGTACGCACTTCAGAATGTCCACGAGCCAGGTATGTAACCTCAGTACGCACTTCAGAATGTCCACGAGCCAGGTATGTAACCTCAGTACGCACTTCAGAATGTCCACGAGCCAGGTATGTAACCTCAGTACACACTTCAGAATGTCCACAAGCCAGGTATGTAACGTCAGTAAGCACTTCAGAATGTCCACAAGCCAAGTATGTAACCTCAGTACGCACTTCAGAATGTCCACGAGCCAGGTATGTAACCTCAGTACGCACTTCAGAATGTCCAAGAGCCAGGTATGTAACCTCAGTACGCACTTCAGAATGTCCAAGAGCCAGGTACATGTACATGTATGTAACCTCAGTACACACTTCAGAATGTCCACAGCCAGGTATGTAACCTCAGTACGCACTTCAGAATGTCCAAGAGCCAGGTACATGTACATGTATGTAACCTCAGTACACACTTCAGAATGTCCACAAGCCAGGTATGTAAACTCAGTACGCACTTCAGAATGTCCACGAGCCAGGTATGTAACCTCAGTACGCACTTCAGAATGTCCAAGAGCCAGGTACATGTACATGTATGTAACCTCAGTACACACTTCAGAATATCCACGAGCCAGGTATGTAACCTCAGTACGCACTTCAGAATGTCCACGAGCCAGGTATGTTCCTCAACCTAAACTGTCTGTACTAAACAACTTCCTCATACTAGTACCTAATTCTTAAGATCTCAGGGATCTGTTGATCATGGGTGACTATATATATTCTGTTCTTCAGAAATCTTAATTCAGAGTACATGGTGTAAACTCAATATAATGTTACAAAGGAAAAAACATTGATCTTATTGCCTGTACCAAGATGATCCTGCTTCATTCCTTACTAAATAATATCTTACTGGAGGCAATTTAAATAAGATTATTACACTATGTTTTTTCTAAATGAAAGAAGAGAAAACGTCTACAATACTAAAATAACAATTATGACTGTGTTCCTTGATAAACTATATAAATCACTTTTGTGGCGAAAAAATAAGAAGTGCCATGATGATAACAGATACATTTATTCCGTTACAAATTTGTATTTACTATATATACAGTATATATATTTTAATCCATGTTTAAGTACAGGTATGTTATCCTGTCAATCAATAGATATGAACAATCAAAATTTGTAGGTCTCTCATAGTTAAACTTTACCTTGATATAAAGACAACATCTTGAGAATGAATATATAACATAATGATTTGATCTTTATTTAAATCCAAAGGTTCCAGCACACTCGGACTCAGTACTGGTATTTGGCCCTGTTGTCCCAGATGGCTATGGTGTGTGTTATAATCCACAGGAAACACAGGTATGTTAGTGTCATAATATTGATGTTAGTGATTGATCAACATGGTGTCTATTACTCTTACTACAGTTATTATTTGTATTCTGTTAAAGGGACATTCCTTTAATTCATTTGGAACATCAGAAAATTTATGTTGATAAAATTTATGCCTGAATGAAGATGATATGAGTTTTTGTACAAATAAAATTTATAAGAAGATATCAACAAAACTTTAAAAACATATTTATCATTGAAGTAGAAGTTTTCATATGAAGCTGAAGGGCGCTGATAATATATCTTGTAAACTGTAGTCTGCTTGTGATTCAATGTGATTCAAAGTATACCATGAGTAAACTATAGTTTGCTGATATTTCAAGGTAAACTAGGAACAAACTGTAATTTGCATGTAATTCAAAGTAAATCACCATGAAGTTCCATAATGATAAGTAAGGTGATAATTTTCTTGCTGAGGTTTGATAGGTGTAGTAGGACTGATGTAATTCTATAAATATCTTTATTTTGTAGGTACACTTCGGAGTATCTGCCTTCAATATAACTCCAGAAACTAACTCCAAGAACTACATAAATATGTTGAGAAAGACACTACTGGAGATGAGAGACTTATTCCAGGGCTCTATGCAGTCCAAGCTTTAACGTATTCAGTCTCTGCCTATCATAAATTGCTGCTGAATCAGAGTGAAAATTATTTGCAATTTTTGTGCACGAAGCCACCTGAGCTGTATATACAGTGATTAACTGTGAGTTAAACCAGCCCGTTAGTTTGTAAAGTTTAAATCAGTTGTTGTGTTTTAGCTTCACCCTACCCAAAGGGTAAATGGAATTATGTCCTGGTGCTACGTCCAATGTCTGTCCATCCTCCAGTGGAAACCTTCTCTTTAAACACATTTACCAATTAAAATGCTTAAATTACGATACAGGACCAACAATATGGCTGAAATATGGGCCATATACTTTGTTCACCTGAATGACCTTCACCCACTTTCAAGGTTAGATGGGTCAGATGTGCTGACATTCAACAATATCTTCTGGATAATCAATAAATGCTCAAGGTAATAGTTGAGTAGTAACATATACTGGAATAAGTGGTAACAAGTTTTGGACTCACATGAACAATCTATAAATCAGTGAAAGTCACATAAATATATTGTTCATGATAAAATTCATGACAGAGTCTAAATGGTAACAGGTGAGCAATGACCCTATATATTGACCTTTGGTTTTTACAGTGTTTGAGTGATATTGTAGAAAAACTTTTGACTTTCTAAAATCATTCCCATAGAAATATCTCAATTGTGTGTCTGGATTGAAGTAAAGATATATAGTCCCTAACATTGAGATTATTATCAGACTATGTAACACTTACAGCATTCATGAAAATATATCAGTAATTTATTCCCTATGATAATTTGACGTTTAAGTGATTCATTGTTTGTTGGTCATAACAGT
The DNA here is from genome assembly GCF_902652985.1 of Pecten maximus. Taxonomy (NCBI): domain Eukaryota; kingdom Metazoa; phylum Mollusca; class Bivalvia; order Pectinida; family Pectinidae; genus Pecten; species Pecten maximus. Next base: position 27,767,220 of record NC_047016.1, on the reverse strand, counting down.
CTGAAAATCTTGAAACGTGCATGTGAACTGTTAAGTGTATACAAGGATAGGTGAAGTCATATCTACCAGATAGGCATGGACAAGTTGAAAGCTCTTTAAACAGTGCACTCTACCTTAAATTAAACATTCATTCATGTACTTTACCTGGATGTCACATGACAAGAATACTGGGTATATGTATTAAGTGTCCTTTTTAACATTAAACAAGATTCATTTGGAAGTTTTCTGAAGTTTTAAACATAATGCCTAGTATAGAACAAGGTTGTAAAGTTCTTGAGAATGTATACATAAAAGTAATTTAGTCTACACAAAATGTCTGTACTTCCAAGTAAGAGGGTTCCTAGCTGAAATTAGACTGGACAACAAAACAACTTGTATCCTGATATATCATACCCCCATTATATAAGAGGTGACTGGACAGGGAGATGTCTACATTACCCATATCCCCTCCCATTTAATCTTACAAGTGAAATACAACAAAACTATTTTCCAGTTTAATAGGAGTTGGGAATCTGTATCATGGAATCTCGGACTATGAATGGTGCAAGTACCTAAAGGTACAAAATTTAAACCTAGTCTAGTGTTAATGCTTCTAAATCATTTCAGCATAATTCGTGTTAATGAAATCTGATTGAAATCGCATTAATATTTCTTAATATGTGTTCATCCACTGTCTTCAATGCTTGCACTTGTAAATAGAATTGAAATAAAAAAAAAAGGTGTATAAATGATACAAGATGTGTGACCTTGTATCAAACATTGGTGATGAAAACATTACTTAAATGTTTCTAGTTCAATTTCTCAAACTCTGTATGAGTTATCATGGTCGAAGTTTGAAGAGAGATAATATTGGATTGTCATAGTCGATGTTTAATGGCATATTCTGCAGCTATGATAAAATATATATACTGTTTTAATATGCTGATAGGCTATATAAGGGTCGGCCTTCACATTGTGGTCTACAATATATGTAAACCCCTGCCTGCTCTGTAGTTACACTCCCTCTAGATCTGCCAATATCATTTTAGTGCTGCCTTGACCCCTCAACTGGAATAGCATTAAGGTGTGTTCTGGTACAAAAACAACATACTTGTGATGATGAGAGATTTGATATTTTTTATCAAACTCATATTTGTACCACTGACTTAAGCTTGTATAAGACATAAATCCATGGCTGTACTAGATATGAAACATTTCATTTTTTATGGATAATGTAAGCACCCTTTAATTTCTGATTACAAAATGTATTCACTGACAGTTACATGTTGTTATATACTGGAGCAGGATGATCATATGACTGTGGTGGTTGTATACTTAAGTGGGTTGATTACGATGCTCATAATGGTGCTGGCTGTGCCCCAAAAATGCATTTTAACCTGGATGTTTCAGTTATTTGTTGCTATTTATTAATTGTTATGATTTATATTGTATAACATGGTGTTAATGAGGAATGCTTCAATGGATCAAAATGATCTTTTCTATAAACACTTTATAGTTTTACAAAATTTATATACATGTAATTATACTTTCATAAACATATAATTTCTCAATGAATGAGACACTATTAAATGACGTATTTGTTTTTACCACAAGAGTAACACTGCAGATATCATCTATAACATACTCTGTAATTAATGATACTCTGTATTAAACGTATCATCAGTAGGAAACCTTTTCCCTTGTTAAAAATAACAACTAGCATATACTTACATTTCAAATGTTCTTCTGGTCATTAGGGCCCTGTGCATTATTGAATAGCCTGGTTACCTTAATGACATATATTAAGTGTGATAATATATGGTAATCAGAAGTATATATACAATGTCATAAGCCGGTCCGTTTCACCAATGTTTCTTTGCGAACACAAATTGTCGTTTCCTTCATCAAAGACCTACATGTAAGGATGTTTTCGATGAGGGATCTTGGTTGGTGAAGGAAGCAACTCTTTTTATTCGCTCAGAAGTTACGTACTCTGTATTGTTTAACAGATTTTAGTAATTATGATAACCAATAATTATTTGTAAAAAGAGAATGTGTTTTGATTGTGTATGAGAGAGGAATGTGTTTATATTGGAAAATCGTTGTCCTTACATAATGTGTGAAATCATCAATGTTAAGTTAGAATGTGCTTCAAGCTGCCGTTTAGTAAACGGGCTTGTACTCTTGTACCCTGATTTTAGTGAAAGGCTGTAGTATCCATGCAACTTAGATTTTAAATTCATGGTGTTTGTGAATGACAACGAACATCATTAAGAATAAGGTAGAATTTAGCTTAGGATTTTTTAAATCTAGATTTGATAATACTTTCAAATTGAACAACAGTAAAAATGAAATTAATTGGAGCCTATGATTGTATCATGAATGGTAGCCTAAAGTTATGAATTTGAAAACTTGTATTTAAATGCCATTTCATTCTGAAATAAAAGGATGCGTTTTGACGAATGACTAGTTGAAATTGTGAAACAGTTTCAGATTGAGTTTAATTGAGTCGCGAACTTATTATATAACTGGTTTGTGTGAGTTAAAATAAAAATGATTTATACACGGTAAATCCTGATTTTTGTTGTTTTATTAAATCATCTATATGCACAAAAGAATACTCAAGTGAATAAATCACTAAATATTTATAAATAGAGGATATTGAGGATGTACTCGTATGACAGATAATGTCGATAGTTTTTGCTGGTACTTTGCACTCGTAGAAATACCGATATGTCACACTCGTGAAATATGTTATATTCAACGGGAAACCGATCAATTTTCTTTTTATTCTAAAAACAATTAAAACCATCGAGAAATTAACAGTGTCCAAAAGTGCGGAAATCAGTAACATAATTCGTGACGTCATCTCAGTGTTACGTTACACCACGTCAACTTGATGACGCCATTTTGAAAGGCCAATCACCGCAATTTAAGCATATCCTGCTGTTATCGGTGAATCTGCTTGAAAAGCTAACGTCAAGTGAGTATTTTGTCAAAACTAGCCGAATATTTCAGAAATAAAGCAAAATAGCCCATTTATCTATCTTCCATTGAAAAAATCGGCAAGTTAAAAACGAAAAACTTTCAGTGCAAAATCTTATATTTTCACTGTTCATCGCTGCAGTAAAAATCTGTTTTATTTGTTTCATAAATTTCTATATTTCACTGGAAAAAAATGCAAAAATTTAGAATATTTCATTGTTTATAATACACAATTTTACATTTACTGTTATAATATCGTAAAGGCGACCAGAAAACTCGAAATTGGTCGAAAACAGTGTCTGGATAGAGAGATGCAAAAGATCCACGATTCAATAAATTTGGTAATTTTCAATATTGGATTAAAAAAATAAGTTTGTGTACGATTTATTCTGAAACGTGTCAATATTCGAATGGAATAAAACGAGACTAGAAGGATTAAGTAAACCTCTGGAAGTGAGAAGTCCATCAGCGGTGTCTACCATCTATAATCTCAAAGGGAGAGTTACAGCTGTATTGCCCTCTAGGACGACTTACCAGTGATATTCTGTGCCTATAAAGTGTTGCAACCTTGCTCCAGCCGACAACAATATGCAATAAACAAATGTCATTGCGCCAGAGCAATTCCGTACCACTAGAACGGTTGAATAGTTGTCATGGTTTTATCGATAATATATGTGCCATATAGAAGGGCTTTGATGGCAATGGTCGTTTGTATACTATGTTCACGTGACAAACAAGGTGATGACAAAATATAACAGACTCATCGCTTGAGACATTTAACGGATTTTATTTGGTTCACACCCTGCCTCCTTTGTTTTTAATAATACGTAATGTATGGTATATTTTGTCAGTTTGTGTATTTATGCCCTTTTCTAAACCAGTCTTCAACAGTAGTCAAACATTGATTGTGGTTACGATATAACACTGGGCGCAACATGGCGTGTGTTGGTGATTGGGCTAATCACATGAAATATACCTTTATGATGATACTTTACACAGCATAAAGTTAGTAATAAGAACCCTTACATGTAATATGTACATAGCATGTTCCTTCTACCGTTTATTCTGTGTTCTCTGTGTATTGTTGCCCTTACCTTAAGATGATGCTTTGTCAGCCAAATTCTATGTAATTAAAATGACAACTGATGCTATGATATGTTGTTTATTAATGTTTCGCTGCAAATTTATCCTATGAAGTTTAGTCGTTAGGACTTGATCCAGTGGAGCTACTGATAGTCACTACTATACACTTAAACTTCAGTATTGCCTTTAGAGGTTTGACAAAAGATTATGGTCTCGGTTTTCGCAATAGACGGCCTTCTTTAGGACACTTTTATTTATTGTATACCTCGGTGTCGGTGTTCCGTCCTGCTAAAACCGTTGATATAGGCACTGATCAACAAATACCATTCTCTGACTGACGATTCAGATTTGACACGGAGATAGTTATTCGGATAATGCCAACCCCCTTTTGTTCGGAGACTTAATAACGAATGGAAAGGTATACACTTTATCGTACAGTGTGTAATACGGTCTATGGAGAGATTGTATCTCTGGAATTGTCTTTTTTACACGCCCCCAAAAAAGCAAAGCAATTTTCGACTGGATTAAAAAAACAAGTAGGCAAAAATCAACCTTATTTTACAATGTTTAATAGTTATTAATTGATAAATAGTCGTAACAAATACAGCAGTTCTTGAAAATTGTGTTATTTTGTAGAAAAACTTTTTGTAGCGAATATCATGTACATAGTTTGTTAAAAAGTATACCATAGATGGATTTTGTTCCAGACCAAACGGGCATACACACCATTTATTGTATCAAAACGTATGACTTTATTGTAAAATGTTTACATGACGTAAAGTGAAGTTGTTGGTTTCGGTCATCTTCAGGTGACATCGTAATCATGCTTCGTCTGCATGTCGCCGTGCAACGTCAACGAACTTTTTAAAAGACACCAATCCTTGTGGATTACATCACAATTTTGTGCTGTATTACAAGTAATGAAGAAGGTGTAATTCGACCCATAGTCAAGAGAGAATACGCTGAAATCATTGGTTCATTAGGGAGTGAAATCATTTCTTAAAAACATTTCAAGTTGAGGCTGATATGCACCACGTGAAAAAGGGGGCACATTTTATTTTAAAACGCTACTCGTCCTTCATACCGGAATAGATTCCAACTAAATGTCTGAAACGTCACTAAAAGGGGAAATCATTTTAAAAATAAATAAGGAACAGACTGAGGGGTTACAAGGGGAGAATGAGCTCAAATGCTTGAAAGGTAATAGGGGAAAGTTAGGTGTTACTTTAGGTACTTCTTCCGAAGGTTTATATTTACACTGAAACATTACTTGGCTACAGAAACATCTTGTGTATAAATCAAGTTGCTGTCAACCCGGTGGCCAAATAAACAGGGCGCAATAAGGGAAAGGAGAGAACGGGACCCAATTCTAGTTGAGGCATTAAATTTATGCTTTAAAATCTCTTAACACTACTGACCAGTATAGTCAACCCTACTGACCACAACTAAAGACTGTTATACATGATCGTCGTGAGGGCAAGCTTGTTGGACCAAATACAAACAACGATAAAGACAACACAGAGACTAGTTAGAATTGAAATTGGCCGTTTATTATATATAAACGACGGACTTGAAAATATGAATTATCAAGTCTGCCATCCAACTTGATATACAAGAAAAACATTTGGTCCTAGGTGGGGATAAAAAGCAATTATCATCTATTAGTTAGTATCGTATTACCTGAGCTTTAGTTGCACGCATTGACTGTATTGTCTTTGGTTTGGTTGTGTATTGCGTAATGACAAGTAATCTTTGCTTCATATTCATACAGATATACATTAAGAACATGTTTTAATACACACATACCCGCATGTTCATACCAAAGAACGATGCCATAAATAGACTGGAATGTCATAAGGTCTTTATTTCTGTGTATAGGTCCCCAAGGACATACACTCCATATCGTTATACACTGTGTTACGGTATTAGCAATGATCGTGTTAGATTGTTTAACTTGAAGTCGCTGTGCAGATTATATAGACCAGACATCAGGTTGACACTTGAGTTCCACAAGGAAAGCCGAACAAGCTAATGCATTGGTTAACATCTGGTCAACATCTTCAACGTGACTTTTTGGAATGTGACTGGTGTATTCAAACCAAGCTAACTGTTCGACAATCCTATGGAACAAATAAGTGAGTTATGGCATCGGTAGCATAGTCTTCGGAACTCTGTCTTAGATTCCTTAAAAGAAATGTTCTCATTATACACGTGTTTTATTTAAGTCGATATGTCCCCTCCAGCAGACGACACCAAACTTTGCTATACGTGAAGATGTGTCACTAATTATGGTAATCGGCTGTTTTAATACATAAAACATATTAAGGAAGGCGAGGGGATCTGTCGTTTGGTTAACCATTCGGTGCATTGATTTTCAATAATGATTGACGCAGTGGTAAAGCTGTTAGGGTCATATATAGAATGTGTATATAAGCTACTATGTTTAGTTACCGAATGACACACGACAAACATTTAAATTATTACGGACCTTTATGACCGAAGCTGATACGACGTGGACATACAAAAAATAACCGCGGGGGAGGAGTCTGTTGATAAAGAAAATACTTCATCTGAATAATTACAATCTCAACACTATCTTTGTGTGTGTGTACTGACAGGTACTGATTTTATAGTAGTACACTTTTGACAGATAGGGGTAGAACTATTCTCATGCTGTTCAACGAAGCGTAGCATGATTGAATTATAATAGACCAAATGATTGACGTCACTATAATGTGTGTGTAAGGCTCAATACATTGAAACTATTCTCAGACACAGTAGGTTCACGGGCTTCGTTTACAAATTATGATTTATTTATACAGGTATACATACATATCCTCGTTCTTCGTGACATGCCAACATCGGACAGACTGACAATGCATGGATCTGCATAGATAGGTCGGTTCCAACATGTTCATGACTCTTCTGCCATTGTATCACTATGGCCGAACTGATAGACTTGGATATATGTTCCAGTCCGCAGGGGGACGTTGTCAAGGTAACCAGTAACCCCCGGGCGAACCTTATGTTCTATTTACACTGCATCAGTAACGTTTTGGATTTAAGTGAACATCCTGTCGAGATAACGAAGCTAAGGGATTACCAAAACTTTCATCTACTCTCGGACGAGGAAATTGACGACCTTCTTATACTTTCTGTGCAATTCTACCCGGCAATTCTTATAGACAAATGTATCATATTAAATGACGAGAAATGTGGAAAGTACGAAAACAGATATGTGGATCTGGCCGATGCCCACATGGACTACCCGGTGGTAGAGAGCATGACCATAGGTGGGGTGGAGTACCAAGTGATGCGTGCTATGTACTTCACAGTGACATTTATAGAGGAATACTACTATGTGCCAATGTGTCACTTCAATGCCAGACTAGATAGACTTAAAACGGCTGCAAAACGCTACAAAGACACCGACACGTGTTGCACGATCCTCTGATGTCAGAGTGTTAATAAAAAACGTACTGTGATCTCAATGCCTCTCCGGGGATTCATGTAGGTATATATTTTCGCACGTGCATTATCACTAAAACTACTTGAATGCAGTTATATTTTCATCTTCAATTTTATTTTCTCCAGAAACACAAGTCTTTTGTAGCAGAAGTGCAATCAGCATATGCATATTAAGTAACAACGAAAGTGATTATATGTGTTGAACATAATTAAGTGCATGGATACACGAAAAATATCATTTTGGGAGAGATACATGTAAGACAAAAACATGTTCACCGACCAATGTAATACATTGAAGGTTCCGACCTACATACCCACGGAAAATTCTTTGTAATAGCAGTTAGATCATTCAGCAACGAAGAAATATGTCTGGGTAGTTTTATCTATAAACCTGATTTATTTAATCTGCTTATTGACGCTTGTGGAAGAAATCTAAGCAATCCTTGAATTAACGAAAACGTACCACAGAGGAACTCTATGCTCAATACCAACGTGTTAAACAGAATCAACAATAAAACATAGACATTTAAAAATCATCGTGGGCACAATACCAGCCATGGTCACATACAGCAGTGTATTAATGAGTAAACAGTTTGGGTACACCACAGGAACAGTAAGTCATGTGATTGTTATAGATAATAAACAGGTAACTACCATTTGCTTTGACCGGATCTCACAACGTCTGAAAATGGAGAAAATCTGCTAAGCATACAACTCATATTGTATGTTGAAATAGTATCTACTGTTGCTGAGCTATAATTTTGTTTACCGTTAATAAATCTCTGTAATTAAAAATTATTTACCTTTTTGCTGATAATATGTTTTCGTGAAATCGATTACGTTGAATGGGATTTTAACTAAAACTATTTGATACTTATTGCAGATATTTCTGTTGTTATACATATTTTGTTTATTAAAGCTATTTGTATCATATTATCAAGTCAAAAATTTGCTATAATATATGAATTTCTGAATTAGAAACATTAAATTTACCTATATTAGGTACTGATAAATATGTAGTGGTTTACCTTAATTTTCTCCAGTGTTACCAGTAGCACCATTTTTTACGATGCAGGTAAAACAGGAATTATTCTAGCTGAAAAATATTCTAGTTTACTTAAGGTAATGTTGTTAGTACTAGTGCTTCAAACTTAAGCAACAAAACACCATTAATATTATCTGTTTTTTTTTATAATATATTGAGTCGATTCAATAGGGCTATTTAAATCAATTATTACATTATAAGCTAGCTGTTACATTCCAACTGTATGCATGGTTTAGATCTTGTCATACTAGTATTGTAAACAAACTTATTTTCGCAAGCGATTCATTTTTGCGGGTGATTAAATTCGCGAGAATTAATCGCCGCGAAATAGTATTAAACAACGATACAGCGGGCCTTTTATGACTGTCGATCGCGAGGTGAAATCGCTGCAAAAAGGTCGTTAGACATGAAAACACAAGATTAAGTCGCCGCGAAAATAGGTTAGTTTAAGGTATATTGATGCATATAATTCACGATGGATTATACATGAATATTTTATGCAATTGTTTGTTAGTACACTTTGTATGTTTAAATGTAGGTGAAAAAAATTGTTATGTCAAAAAATTGATTGTGCTTATTTCAAAGCATACATTAAATTGAACATATGTTGTATTACCAACACATTATCTAGCCATATGCAGGTTCATTATATTACTCTAGTCATTATGTGTATTCACAAGCAAGTGAACCATACTACAATACATATGTAAATCTATCTTATGTTATTTGAATATCTATTATGCATGACTCGATCATCTAACCAGGTTCTTTACTGTGTAATCGTTGATATTAACTGATCATTTGTGAAAAATTGAATGACGAACATGTTTATATATTAAATTGTATGTAAAATATGTAACTTTTGTTTATACCATAACCACGCTTGTTTCACAACTGATATGGCACGTGATAAAATTCGTAGCAGTGTGTTATTGTTTTTGTTTACACACCGCGGTGTGTAACCACTTTCTAAGCCTCCGATTGGTCATTTGTGACCTCCAACGAATCTGATTGGCTAACCTTTGACCACGGACTATTTTTACTACTCTCACTTATCTTCTCTTTTTTTTGCCGTCTGTCTTCAAAAGATCAGCATGGACACGCTTTGATGATTTTTTGGTGCTCAACATTAGCATATTAAACTGGGTGAGAGGGGTCCCCGGGTGTCCTCATGGAAATACCGATTAATCTGGGGTTTGAGTCGTACGAAATATAATTTGATGGTAAAATAGACGACGGAAGCGAGATATTGCATCGATTATCGATTATACGAATTAAAACTGACCCCCCCCCCCCTTGATTCTAGATATGCAGTGGATCCCGATAGCAATGAATGAATTATCAAAACAATGAACAAATGTAATACAAAATGGTTAATCGCTGCCTCTAAATCGTAGTCATTTGAATGAAACGGTCGCACCATCTAACGTAACTGTTAGGCATCTTCCCTTTTAGTTGGGTGTCATTCGGTACGGACCAGAAAAAAAACAACGAATAAACACAAGTTTTCTTATCATTCCACTTACCTTTATTACGAATATATTTATCCCAAACACAAAAATTTAAAAATCATCTTGGAACATTTGTCTCATGTCACTAAACTGACGAGATTTCTTGTAAACACACTGACAAACGTAAACTAGGTCTACATAACTGTTAGGCCTATTGCTCAACACTCCAGCTCGGTTTCCGAAATATTTGTTGAAATGCACGATGTCTTGAATGAATAAATCTCAGAATGAACATTTAACATCACAATAACCAGTAATAGCATACCTACGAAATCCAGGAAAGGACCGATAATTGAATCTGACAATGATTAGTCTAATATTCAGCGGTGACGTTCAACTTCGCGATGACGGTGTCGTCTTCGAATATTTCGAGCGGAGTTATTTAAACAAGTTATACCTATTAATAAATTACACAGATACAAGGACTTTCAAACTTATATTTCGTTTTGTGAAATAATATCATTTAAAAATATAGTACAGAAGATATGAGTCGTGCATCTAAAATAGATGATAAGCTTTCGTTCATAACGACCTATATTTTGTCCCGTAGTGATTTGGTTCACGGAATTTAGTTGCTACGTTGGGAGAATTTGAACTTGACATGCTTACATTTGTAAGTAAAGAAGTTATGGGATAAACAAGTTCCCCTACTCGTGACGATTGTTTATCATTTTTATCCAACTCTCGTTAGTTAATTTTCTAATTTTGAAAAGACACTCGCTAAAGCTCGTGTCTTTTCAAAATTAGAAAATTAACTAACTCGAGTTGGATAAAAATGATAAACAATCTCCACTCGTTGGGGAACCTCTATATATATACAATGTATATACATTTGTATGTAAACGTACATTGTATTACACAATTTAGTTGTGTTCGAGAAGACATAACTTGAAGTACATTTAGCCCTGGTTTCCTCTGGCCCTGACACCATGTCCTACACCAGACATAGTACTAGTGTCAGGGCCAGGGGAAACTCGGGCTACACCAGACATGGTGTCAGGGCTAGGGGAAACTCGGGCTAACATGGTGTCAGGGCCAGAAGAAACTTGGGCTAGACTTGAAGGTACCCTAGTATTTATATAAGTAAGATATTCCCGGTACATGGTAGTAGTAGTAGTAGTAGTAGTACATTGTAGTAGTAGAAAGGTTATGTATATTAGTTAACTTATGTCATGTTAGATTAATAGTACAATGACATTTGTCGGAATTGTGATGATACGATTATGTCTTTAACTGGAAATAAAATTAATTACGTCTTTGGTGTGTATTGTACAAATGACGGCGCTATTGTCTGAAAACCAATTAACCGTCTTTATCTTAATTTAGTTTACAAATCAATACTATGTTAACTTTTATAGTGTGTTATATACATTTGTTTCCTGGGTTGCTATATCACGTCAAATTTGAACGATCTATTGAAATTATTTCAACAGCTTACACACTAAACAAACCCATAACAACCTATATACATATTATGTACATGAATAGGTCCATTATTATCAGATGTTTAAACGCTGTAAAATTATTGATGATTTGAATGATTCAAAGAGGTTTGTCGGTCTACATATTATTATTAAAGAAAGTTATAGAAATACTTCCCTTGGTACTTGCGTGAAAATCAATAAAACATAGGTGCCTGTACAAACGATTCTATTTACCTCGCTTTATTAGTGTTTTCTGATCAACGGCATTAATCCATATATTTCACAAAGGGTCGTATTTGCCTCTGACAAAGGTTGAATACAGATCATCTGGTAAAGCTTGGTTTACACATGTGAATGTTCCTTTGAACATAATTATTTTTTCCAGATACGTGTACTTTTAAAGCTCACAAAGCAATATTGGTAGATGAAATGCTGTGTCCTTTTCATTTGTATCTATATAGTAGATAGAACCATATTTTATCAAGATATCATTCAAACTCAAGATTTAATCAGTTATGGTAATCATTACTTTTCAAACAAAATATTTAAAAAAAAAAAACCGGACCCATTTCTAATGCTACTAATATACAATAGATAGCCAACTGAGATAATTTTAATACCGGTATTTATAATATTACAGTACCGATTATCTATAAACCAACACTATCCCGTGTGTATGGATACTACTTATTATAAAATTAATACCATCAACTGTATATGTACTGTAGTGTTTATCAGACTTTAATCTACACAGCTCTATCTACTAAGACGACTGGAGTAAATGAATACTAGATATATGAACTGTCGACAACAGTTGCATCATTAACACCAGGCTAAATCAGTAGGTTATCGTCTATTAGAAATATTTAAATCCTTTGATGTCGAGTCTCTCAGCGCTCAAATTACATACACAATTCAATGAATAAATCGTCAAAAATTAAACAAAACACACGTGTCATTACTGTATATTTGCATGTGTAAGGCACATTTAAACTACATCGAATTGCTTCATGTAGATAATTTATCTATTCATTTCTTTCATAAAAATAGCTTTTTTAGTGTCTAACATTACACGTTCGACAGACCGGAGCAGCTATTACGACCTGTATACAGATGATCTACTAGTATTATTTTCAAATCTTTAAATAGAACTTGGTTGTTGAGGACGATTTGCATGTATACACGCAAATTAAACAAGGAAGAGTTAGTTTGATTCTATAAATCATCAAAATAACATATAAATTATAATTCGCTCCTGTTTTAGAATTCATAACATAATTATGTAATATTCCATTTCGAAGTAAATATTAGGATATAAATTTGCACGTTTGATATACTAGTATTAAGGAGTACCTATCTTTGCCGTTCCATATAGGTATACACAGGAGAGCTAACAACGGTAGCTAAATAATCAAATTTCTATTTACGTCATCGGTTAATAATACCAGTCTTAGTCGAATATAAAGGTAAATATTGGTTACACTACGAAGTAAACACACCAGTCTATAGAATTCTTAACCGGTATACTTATATACCTTTTCTAACCTAATTATTTGTACAGTGTACTGAGTTTTAAGGATTTCCGAAAACAAAAGAGAATACCGACATACAAACACAACCGAAATTCAAACTCAAAAATAAAATTAAAAAAAGAAGAAAATAAGAACAAAAATAGATATTTTCATGGTGACCATTGTACTGAAAAGGACAATGCCAATAAGACCGGGTTTTCCGGAAGAGTAACAGTCCCCTGTTTAATCTGGGACACCCGTCACGGAAATCGTACCCGTGTAAAGTGACATTCTCAAAATGTGTGAACCATGGGGGTGACAATGGAATCACTCCGCATACAAACAAACATCAAACACATACGTCTGTTTTCGTATTGTACAGGGAAATAAGAATGGTTCCAAACGAGATTATGATGCCGACTATATAACCTTCCCATGGAATTCAGCAACTTAATGAATTTGATTACCCGACCTTTCTGTTGATGTGAAGACCATCCTTGGAACAGCCTAACCACAAAGCATGTTCTACAGCTTAAATATTGAGCACGGAACAGTATACACAACGAGATTAATCAATATGACACAATACCCATCACCCTTTTAACAGAACGTTTATCTTTATTTTTGTTAGTGCCGTAACTGAGTGTAGACAGGTAACGTCACGACAGGACAAGTTTGTATATTATAAAACATTGTCATGTTTTCTTTTTTTATTTATGAACAGCTGGGTATATACAGTATTTAGATACATATGTTCTTGATGTTGGATTAGGTCTTTTGGTTTTACATATCATTTCATCAAGTGCATTATGAAAGGTACATGTATACCGGGAATGTGTTACATGTTCATCCCTGCTAATGAAAAAGGTTCAAGGCTTATATAATGTTATTTAACATAAAGCCAAGCATTACCACTTTCTCGTTTACGGTTTCCCCCCATGTGTCGATGCCTTGGTAAATTACTTATCTAATGGTACGTTCCACCATAGAAATACAGCTGACAGTGTGTAAAGACAATATTTTTTCAATTACCCCGACTGCTGCAAAAACTGTGCTAGTATACGGCTGCTGATAGGATCAAAGATTATGGTAATATAACATATTCACTAGGGTGTTGTTGCATCTGATATCTATTGTAAATATGGACAAGACATTTCCAATAATCCCCCTAGCAGACAGATTATGGACATCACGATTTAAAATAAAAATGACATGATCACGTTATATGGTTGAAAGGCGGCCTGGTACAAAAATGAAACGCGCTTCATGATCAGCCATTACATTTAATTTATTTAGATGTAAAACACAAGTATATTATTAGACAATTGTTAACGAAAAGTAATCAAGATCAAACGAAATAACCCTACACAAAAAGCATACCTATTGATAATGTAAATGTGACACGTTTCTATCATTTGATATTTCTAGTCGTATATTCGAAGAAGCAAAACACCAACAGCTTAAGTTCTACGTCTTCAAGTTTAGTTGTTATACAAGTATTTGAGTGCAATAACATGTCAGACCAGTAAATCTTAGAAATGACTGCGCCATTCTGGTTCATGTCAGGAGATAATATCACATGATTTCCTTCGTAGTTATGCAAACCATTTTATTTTGTAAAGTGATACCGCTAAAGGCAGTTAATAGTCGTGTATCATTCCGTTTTGCATTACTTCTTAATGGGTGGTACACGTCGTAATACCGGTCAACGCACGAAGACGGACCTAGTTAATTGATCCACTTAACGCTAGATTTTTGAAGGTCGCCATGCTAGGTGTTATCACTGAGAGAGTCTGCGTGATTACACGTACCCTTATAGTAGTCGGGGCGAAATGACTCGATTTTATCCTGTCTATGATGATTGTGCCTTTGAAGTCACCATAAAGATAAGTAAATCCGATAGACTTTACATATCTATTTTAGCTTCGTGTATTTTCCTTACAGACAATATAACCTTACATGATAGACAGTGTCATCATACATTTACGTATTGTGCAAATTAATGTGAAGGCTATTATCTAGTATTTTTATTTCATACTCTTACGCCAAATGATTTATTAATAAATAACATCGTTAGGAATGAATTAAGTCATTGATTGACTTGTTCTTTAATGGAGGTTACGCAAAGTAATTCCATATTTTTTTGCCAAAGGATTTTAACATTGATGTTTAGTAGACGGATTGGAAAACTAAATATACATCCTCGCTTCCCCTTAATCCAACCAAATGCTATTTTGTAATCAGTGAGAAAAGTATTTTGTATAAGAAGCAAGTAAATTGGCGATACAATATATTGATAATCCTCGATATCAATATCATGCGCACGTATCAAAATGCATGTTGATTATTAAGCCATTAAAAGGTATTCTATTTAACGAAAAATGAAGTCTAACATTACTACAATGATCATGATATAGTGACAAAATTATCGTTAGTTTAAAACTGTAACAGTTCAACAAGAAGCATGTATCACTCAAATGGATATTACAGTGGTTATGGTAACACACCCCGATTTCAGGTGCATGACAAATACTAATGTCGGTTTGGAATCTGTCGCTCAGTACCATGCATTGCAGTCGACATGTTCTTTTACCGCACTTGTAGCTAGTCACCAAGACGATTTAAAGAATTAAGTTGAAAGTAAGCAACATTAATTAAAACAATTTTGACCTTTCTTATTTGGCCCTGATCCTCTGCAAATGGGTGAAATAGATTTTAGTTAAACCGTATTCAGTCCTTTGATTGAAATCTCCTTATCCATACATAGGAAAGCATTTATTCGTCTTCATGCACGGGTGCTTCTGACCAAACTTAGACAAATTTTGTTATATCTTCAGGAAAATGAACTATCTTAAAGAAATAGTTTTCCCCTATTCGGCTCCGCCCTCAGTACCCGGGCATCCTAGACCCATCACTTATACGAAAATGATTTCACTTTACCAAATGATGGTTCAGGCCTAAATTGGACCGAATGACATGCATGCCATTCAAACCGAAGAAAGCTTTAAGAAGAAGTCGGTTATATCAATATAGCACATTTGCCAATTTGGCCCCGGCTCTCATTTCCCTGGGGGTCACCCAAACTATCTGTGTGGTTTCGACTCAACGCCACCCAGGGATGCTTCCAGTCAAATATGAGTGATATCCAGAAAGTAGTTCTGGAGAAGAAATCGTCCATAGCAAAATCGCGAGATGGTCTTCTTTTGGTCCCGCTGACCAGCCCCTTATATATCATGCACTATATAGGGATGCTTTCAGTCAAATATGAGTGATATACAATGTATAATTCCATAGAAGAAGTCGTTTATAGCAATATCGCCAAATTGTCCCTATTTGGTTCCACCCTTCAGCCCCCTGGGGTCTGCCCCACCATTTGAATCCACATTACAAAGGGATTCTTTCAGTCATGTTAAGTTCAATTCCAATCAGTGGTAACATGTAAGAAGAAGTCGTTTAGAGAAATTGTTGACGTACGGATACAGACGAAAGACTGATGAACGACGGACGCCACGGTATGGCATAAGGCCACATTGCCCTTTGAGCAAGATGAGCTCATAACAATTACATGGAGTCTGGTCGAGAGGACAGTAATTGGCCATTCACTCACATCCGCCATCCGCAGCATCGATCAATTAAATGATGTCTTTTGATTTCATTAGCATAACATCACCCTTAAACACTCACTGTAAAGATGTCCTGTTAAACAGAGTGTCTCGACAGCGGCAGCGTTCAAAATGCCCTCTTGGATTTATGTATCATTTGCAACCTTAATTTGCTGTACTGTTGAAGTATATGTTTCGGCGTCAGAAAATATTGTTGTTGCATCCGTGATATCAAACGGCGGCAATCTGCCGTATGACTACAGACGGGCGGCTCCAGCGGCTGACTTGGCAATGCTTGAGATCAACTCACGTTATAATGGGACCCTGAATTTTACATATCTCTACAGAGATCCTGGACCGGACTGTTCAGAAAACGACGTCGGGGCAATCGCTGCCGACCTCTACCATCTGTACAACGTAACAGGTTTTGTTGGTCCAGGTAGTTTTTTTTAATCTTTATTTATTTTTTAGCATTCTTGAAGAACCGCTGCTGACAAAAGTATATCGAAAGTTCTCTATAAGAACAATTGTACTAAATTTTGATAAAATTACTACAAAAGTTGATGTGGAATATGTTTTCCATGAAGAAAATTTCGATCTGATGTTCGGGATTATTCTGCTAACTAGCTGTGAGCAAAAGTTTCCCGAATATGTTTATCAAATTGTACCGATGATACAAATAAGAAATATGCCTTTCTGTGCATGATATCAAAGACTACAGGGTTCTTCTACTTCTTATGGAGATGAATAGCAGTGACAGTTTATAGCCAAGCATAATGATTTCAATTTTCGTATAGTGAACTTTCAATTTCTTGATAGTATCATAATTCATACAGGTTGATAGGACGTTTAACAACACCCAATTATGTAACGGAGAGTGCCTTCTGATATGTAAACCGCTAGTTTTAATACTATGTCCTGTTTCACTATCATTTTCTGTTGTATTTACAATGTCGATAGGATTCATTATGCTTGTACCACAGAGGTTACATACCATCCAACATTTAACTTTTAAAAAGATTCACGAGTAAGTATGTCTTTCTTATTTTGAACGAATTCCCCAATTTGGAACCGAATGCAGTGACTGAATACAATCATGCAAGTTAATTAAATGAATATATATTGATTATATGCCGGTATTGAAAACCCGTTTGTGCGTTACATCTCAATAGCTTTAAGAGATATTTTTTCAATAGTCATTTTAAAGCACCAAACGTTTATTCGAATTCGGAACAATAACATCGATAAACATTAAGTAATAATACTCGAAGATAATCAAGGTAATGAAGTGAAACCACTTGTTGGTATTTTCTACATTTTACTAAATATATGGGTATAACTCAATCTGGAGTCAGGATAGCAGTTGTAACACTAATTGTATAATGCTAGAAATTGTTCGGATGTATTTTAAATCATCACGAATGTTAATGTGTATATGATTACCAAAGGTTCATTTTTCACAATGCTAACTAGTTCATGGCCTGACTATGACCTGAACATTAATAATTAAAATATATATCGCACTTATATATATATGCATGCTGATGTATAAATGTCTGATAGTGGATCTTATATTAATTAAAGAATGTACACATTTGTTTTAACGTTCATGAGAGGTTCATTTTCTTCGTGAATGCATGCCATATTCTTTTATTATCTAATTTACTAACATCTGCAAATATTTTTATCTTATTAACAAGAAAATAAATTATATTAAATATTTTCACATTACCTATTGATAAAGGACAATCAATTCTTTAGCATAAAACATTCAACTTAAAGGAAATAAAAAGTGAAAAACAGGCAGCATCAATGTACATAAGTAAATAAGATTAAAATGTCACTCAAATTATGTTTTTGATGAACAGCGACAACGGTAAACAGTATGTTAGGAAACCCGTCTTATAGGATTTAAATCTTCAAGCAGATTAGCTATACATGTATTAGATCGTCGACCCCTTATAATCTGAATATAGTTATCTTAGGAGGACAATTAATGTTTCAACAGAACAAATGGATAATTAATATGTTTGTGAAGCGAAAACTGACAGACAAACATAGGTTAACCGAGGTCAGCGCATACCGATTTTATTAGTTATGTAGTGATTGTATCTGTGATTGTTACTGTTACGATCAATCGGATCATCTTACCGACAGTCGTTAAACTTCTGGGATATAACGAGCTAATTCTTGGAATAATGCTTAGCAGGTCAACATAGCCAGTGTACGAAGTGTAATTTAGGATCTTGTCCCGGATATAAATCAGCGTACAAAAGATAACATCTGATCTTCTTTTGTTTCATTATAACTGTCAATACTTTACAATCGTCAAAATTGATTCAGGCAAGCCTGAATGATTCACAACTGTTGTACATGTAGTAATTTTGATATGGGATTTTGTAAATGTGCGAAACATTGCAATCACTTCAATCTCGATTGTCACCATTTTCATTCAGATACACATTGTACATATACTTGTTTTGAAATACACTATAAAATGTGTTATATTATTAGTCTTTTGTTACTCCTTATCCAGATTGTGACGTTTCGTTTTACCTTTGATGAGTTTTCGGTGGCCTCCTAGGTACTACCCTATCTTGGCTCTACTTTATCTATCTCTCAGTTTGTGTTAAAATGTGTGAATATCTTGGGTGTCTTTTGAACTATCCTTCCCCAAACAACGTATTAAGTCAGAGATCGAGTGATATTTAAAATGAAGAAGGTTCAAATTCTGTTTTGAAGTTGATATACGTTGAAATTATTGATATGATATACATACACAGATGAAAAGAACTCTCGGGATTTCCAAACACACGAACACCCACCATGTATCTGAATCACTATTAGAGATACATATTCATTAAAGCCAACACAAATAAACAATAACTCTAAATTGGGGGTGGTGTTGAGGGGTAGGGGTGTTACTTTTAGTTGTTAACTATTTTCAGGGTGTCCTTATTTCTAAAGGAGAAAATTATTTATCCTTAACTTGTTTTCTATTGAAAGGGAAAGGAGTTTTAAAATTTCAAATTTGTTTTAATCATGTAGACATATTTTTCGCAGGGATGAAAGTATCTCGGAGGCTTCCTTTTGTAAATCTTCTCGTGACACATTCCATTTGTTTATATATATCTATTTTGGAAAAGCTTAACACTTTATACAGCGAGTTCTGATAGCTATCAACTTCCAAAGAAATAATGAAAAATGCTTCGATCTGCATATCATTCAATTTTTCTGATGTGTAAATCAATATCTTTTCTCATTTTAAGACACGGAACCGTTCGGAATTGGGGAGGAGGGTGGGGGGAGGGGGGATATATGGGGGATTGAATGTCTACCTACATATAGGAATTTAAAACAGATATTTATAGATGCTAGCTAAGAAACAATGTAATAATGTAATTTTTAGATTCGTGGTCTAGATTCAATTAAATTTTAGCTACCTCCATGCACTGTAAACGTTCTTTAGTTAAATTTCAGTCGACCGTGACACCGCTCGACGCTGCATGCTTTCAACAGATTTTTCAAGAAAGCGTGCATACAGCGTACTCTTCACCTTATGTGCTGGTAAATCACTGCAAATCGAATGTATAACAGTACAAATCACTTACACAACATTTCCTTTCGAAGCGATTGTACAGCGAAAATAATCTTTACTTTTTTATATTATCTGAATCATGAGTATGACTTTAGTTTTTATGTAATAAATGTTTAAATGTCACTATTTTGGTGGTCATTTTCACTCTAATCTGTTGTCCCGAGTTTTCTTATTATGAGTGTAGATCATAAATATAACTAAGCAATCAGTAATTAAGCGATACATCTTTTCGATATTAACATATTCTATTTAATGCTACACTCAAACATGAAAAGCATATCATTTTTTTACACTAAATGGCTATCCTTTATCACGTGTAATGCAGTGCCATGAATTAAAGCACATAGAATAATGATTCCTTCATTTCAAGGCTGAAAACGTGATCAATAATAGAGAATTTTTCTTTTGTTGATTGTGTTATACATTTTGTATTTTCATACCGAGTACACTCTTCAAGAGTAGAATTCTTTGTCCTCTATGTACGTAAACTACATTTGTATATAATTTTGTAGCATGCAGTCTGGCAGTGAACGTTATAGGCCGGATGGCGTCTTCTTGGAATCTTCCCATTATCACGCCTGTAGGGACAAGTGGCATTCTTGGAGACAAATCAAATTTCCCAACACTAACACGACTGGCTTACAACATGAATAAATTCGCCAAGTTCTATCTCCAGGTATTCCGACAATTTAACTGGACTGATATCACCATTATGTACGACAACGTGCACGTGTTTTTCCGCATAGTTGGGACGAGTCTTGGGAATGAGTTTCCTTCTGCAGGTATTTCCAGTAAGGTAATCGAGTTTGATACAAGTGGTGATTTTGATCACAGGAATATGTTGTTGACTGCAAGCGCACGATCACGAGGTAAGCATACCAGGTATATTTCTGACCGTAATTTATCAAAGATAATTCCACATAGTAGAAAAATCCAGAATCATTTCCTTTTTCAGCAAACGTCATCTTGCCCCTTTATATACAGGTTGAAATATAGATAATCTGTTTAAATGCAGGCTGTATGGTTTTTAAGTTTCATTTTGTTCTTTTAATTTTATGTTATAGTCATAGCACATTAATAACTTTACAACGTGGCTCTGTATAGATATAAACATGGCAATTCCCCTGTGCTATTTATAAATTTCTTTGATAAGATGCAGCTTTTTACTATTGATGACATTTCGAATTGATTGAGTGAATAACTACATCAAATGGATATCTACTTCAAAACTTCTTTCCAGTATTTGTCATCAGTTGTCATGGCGATACATTCCGTGACATCATGTTGACCTTCTATGACCTTGGAATGGCGTTCGGCGATTACGCCGTCATATTTATTCGTCTGTTTGCTGGAGATGATGTTGGTAATATGTCTTGGATGAGAAATGACGTTAACGACGCAGTAAGTGACCATGGCATGATTTCCTTCTTCATTTTATTTCAAAATAATTGTGCATCAAACATAAAGTATATGTCAGACTCAATTAACACAATTTTAGTAATTCATTGGGGATGATCTCGAAACGAATGTTAAACAAAATTCGCTATTTAGTTTTCTTTCGATATCTTTATAAAGCACTTTAACCTCGGCTTATCTCAGTGAGATTGCAATGACATGGTCTTAAATCATTTCCAGAAAGCTCGAATAGCATACGATAGCGTATTGCTTGTTCAACCAAGACGGCCAGAAAGTTCTGAGTTTCTGAAGTTTGAGCAGGATGTTATAACCCGGTCATTCCAAGATTACAACTTTGTGTATGGCGATATTGAGGTAAGGCCAAGCTAGTTAAAGGTAGATGTGTTTATATTAACATAGATTGGTCTACGCAAAACTTACGCTTGAGAAGGCGCTTTATTTGCAACCTACTTTATCGTCAAAATCCGAATTGGAGTACTTCCTGTTGACCACAATAACAACTCAGGAGAAAAAGGTTCCCAAGTAAAGTATCTTCAGTATACATTTATGGCTTTCCTGTTTGGTACTATTTAATGTCCATCTTCCTCTGTCATTGACTGGGAGGGTCATGGTCATTTCCTCTAAGGACATAAATTATCCCTATCTGATATAGCTGCTCCATCAGTCATAATGACTTGGCTATGAGCATTGAATCGGCAACATCAACGCACAATGGTGCATGGGTCACCAAACTTTCGATTAATTACTAAGAGGAAAGACCTATCAATGACCGTTCTTACATCCTAGCTTTTCCTTCTTCTATAAAAACCATTAAGGAAATGCCTTCCATCATGATTTAAACCGCTTTACGTTATAGCATTATCTGGTTAGTTATACGTAATGGTTTTTTGTCACGCAGGTTGCGTTATCTTTTAAGTGATTATGCTTTACGCTTATCATTAGGTGATTTTATATCTTCCTGGTTTCATACATCAGTATTTCTCAACCATAATATTTACTCAGTCATTCACTAGAAGCAAGAGAGAGTTGTGTTTAGTGCGGGAACTAATATAAAGCATTTTTCCAAAACATGTCTTTTTTTAAAAATTTTTTTTATTAAATTTATTATTTCATATACACACAGAAACTCGTGTATGATCATTTGGATAATCACAGATCACAGAGCATGTTGTCATCAGGTAAAAAAGGGTTCTATGATAATAAGTTTATAACCTTTACCTACATCTATATGTGACTTCTGGTACTTTATCAACGGGGTCCGTGTAAACCTATACCAGGCATATCGCTCATGAGCTGCACTTACTTTTTCTTTTTGTGTGCGATATAATTACGGCTTTATATTGTTGTTTTTGACGTGATATCCGTTTTCCTTCATGACTTACCGTTATCTGCTCTATATCACGTCAATTGACGCCTTATCTGTTTTATAGACTGTTTTCCGTTTTACCTGCTTTCATGGAACAGTATATAACAAAGTGGTTAGTTATGTTGATGTTTACTTCTGACTTCCCCTGTATACCACAGGTAATTCCGCGCAAACTTCTAATTAAAGGTCAACATCTTTATCACGGCTTTCTACGATTCGTTTCTTATCTACGCTCAAATCCTGAACGAAACTCTCACTGATGGTGGTGATATCTTTGATGGATTTAACCTGACAAGACGGATATGGGGACGAACCTTTCAAGGTATAAAACAAATGATTGCCTGAATCGCCTTGCATGCTCGTTTGGTTTATTTGATAAGTTGACCGAGTACATTCGAAAGGGATGCGTAAAAAGACCACATAGACCTTTTCGCAAAGATTTTGTACTATCTTATATAATATATGACATGTAATAAATTATTCACGTCCCATATATTTCACATATTTGCAATGACAATTAAAACGATCAACATAACATTCTGTAAACTATCAGGTTGCTTTCCTTATGTATACGTGGTATTTCAATACAAACCATGCTGTCTAATTATAAATATAGACCAACTTACTTCCGAGGCATCATTTTTGTCGAGATTTACCTTCAGTTACATATGCGTCAAGGTACATTATATGCATTTGTTTTCTCCAAATGTGCTGCAGGTATCGGCGGGACCATAGCCATCGATAATAACGGCGACAGAGATACAGATTTTTCCCTATTGGACATGGATACATCTACTGGAGATTTCAAGGTTCCATTTGATCTTAAGCAGTATTGTTACGATTCTGTGGATTTTGGATAATTGCACAATTGAATGTTGGGTATCTGAAGACTAATACTTTTATTTCCTCTCATATAGAAACCAAAAATTATCATGTTGGTTTGGAGAATTGCACTTAATGCGAAGATCACCTCAATATATTCCACAAAATAATATCGAAGCATACTCTGAAAGCATTTGGTGTTGTTGTGTAATATGTGTTAATAACAGTTCCTATTTTTTTTTTTATAATTTTGATTTCAACATTTACTGCTCATACTTCGGCAGGTTGTAGGTAATTATTTCGGAGAATTGAAGCAATTTAAGTTTGTCGATGGAATGTCCATATACTGGTACCAAGGGAAGGGCCCACCTGTCAACAAGCCTCGCTGTGGCTTCACAGGAGATGCACCAGAATGCCAAACCTTCGGTGGGTTATCCTATATATTACATCACTACAATACCTGATGTAACACTGTCGTTTTTATACAATCACATCCAGCCAGATGTAGTTTGTGAAAATAGTTTGTTATAACCGGCTGATATTGAATAATATCAAATATGGCTTATCCCTAACTAAACGACAATCTAATTCATCTTCATTTCGGAAGAACGGTACCTTATCGTTTTTGGAGTTTTAAAGTCATTTATTTACTATAAAAATCACGAATTTCCATAACCAAATTTGTAAGTATACATCTCATCATTAACAGATCGTCTTTTTAATGACGTCATCACATGGAAGTTCAGTGGTGTTTTGTTTTTGTCTTTTATAGAGTTACCTGCTGTAACGATAGCTGGAATCGCCTTTGCTTGTGTGATTGTGGTACTTGCTATAATAGCTGCGCTTGTTTACAGGTACGTAATTGTAAAAGGCCTGCATTCTGAAATTTAGTCATTACCATTGAAGGCCTCAATGATTTTTATGATTTTTTGTTTGTTTTTGTTTTCAAATTATACACTTTTTCTACTAATATGTGTTTACCCTTTGAATACTAAACAATAAATAAGAAAATATAGGATAAGGGTGGGGCATTATTCTCTTAAATATATTTAACTTATAGTTGATTAGAGCCTTCTCAGTGAAATCGCTCCATTAGAAAATTAGAAGAATTGCAGAGGTAAAGTTATATACTCCTGCAAACAAAACCTATCACTACCAATCTGACAACGAAATGATAAATACTTAGATGAAACGATATTCAGCATGATGGTTTCCGTTTATAGTTCTGTTTACTTTCAAGGAAACTGAAACTCGAGTCCGACCTGCACAGTTTGTGGTGGAAGATCAAGACGACTGATTTGCTCGCGACAAATGTGGGAAGCCGTGTTATAAGCAGGCTATCAGTTGTTCAGGTACATTAGCGACTGGCGTTACGAGACAAGTCTCTCCCTTGTCATGTCGCAGTTGTTCAAATAATTCCCTTAGCATGAACAATGTATCACCAGTCAGTCTGATTCATGTTTTGTTCTGTCCAGTGCCAACCTAGACCGAGGGACAGTCGCGACTATTACTCGATTCATGAAAGCAGATAAACACAATATTCTGAGAACAAAAACGTCAGTAAAACATCGACAGCATTTAATATTGTTTACCTCTAACAACTGTTATTGACATTCACACCTCATTAAATTGTTAATACCAAAACTACCATGTTTTACAAGTAAGAAACCATGTGAAGGTTCGGGTGCATACTACTTTAACATTATGGAATATACATATAACTATCAATCTCAAATACATTTAATTATACTTTACATAATTATAAAGTGTAAGAGTGCGCGTATGTTATGTCGTATAGTATTACGTTCTCTAAATATCTATTCGGAGATTATTACTGTAATACGGAGCTTTCTTATTGTTTAATTACCTCATAATCTGTTTAAAGTACAAAATGGCATCCGTTTTTGATATGGAAACTTTTTACGATCTCATCAATATTAAACAATATTAGCTGCAGACGACAGATACTGAGCGAATACTCTGGGCTGTAAACGTAATATCAATAAATAACTTAGCCCTGTCATAATCATCCATCGATATTGCCATGTATACCCATTAACAGTTGTATCCCATTAATTTCGGGTACATGTATATACATATAGTTCTTATCTTGATTGACTCAAAAGGTCTCTCTACAAGATTTTCTTTTCGTTCATGAAAAGGGATAAAGATATTAAGAATCCATCCTGTTGTGTGATTGTATGCATTACAGTTCCATCAATTAAAATGATAAGTAAGCCAGTCAGTGGTAGCCTTGGTATTATACGAGACTTCTTTTTACATTTTCACCGTGATGTTAATTGAATACGCTCATTTTATTGTATGAATATACCAAACCACACGAATCCGATGTAATATGTTACCATCTTTTCAGTCCCTAGGTGGTGATAGCAAATCAAAGGAGGATGCAGCACAGATGTTTACTACGACGGCGTTTTATAAAGTAAATGGTCTTCTGTCTAACACGGGATCATCTAGCATTCCATTAGGCTGTAAATCGGTTATGCATCATTTACAGACGTGATATCACTTACATCACTTATAAATAAAAGTAAAGACGTACTATCAGAAAACTCGTTCAAGATTTGATTAGGAAAAAAAATTCTTAAGCGTGATTGTAAACGGGGGAAAATCGCGTATATGTTCGTAGAACTTAGAAGTACTAAATTATAATCATAATCATCTCATTATTGCTCTGTTTGTAATCTCAAATATCATTCATTTATAACATTTATGTTAAAGGGCAGTACTGTAGCAACCAAAAAGTTCAAAATAAAGCAGTTCCACGCTGATCGAGTAAGCCTTTTGGAACTGAAACAGGTAAAGAATTGTGCCATATTAGTATCAAGGTAAGGCATTTAGAAATCTGACGTTGTTCAGCTGCAACTACATTGGATTTGTTATTTTGTCCAACGTTTGATCGTCGCAAACAATGTATATGAAATATCTTAATGGCTGTTTAAAAGAAATCAAAGATGTCGGTAGTGTATACAATATTTTTCAGAAAGCGAAAGGCGCTCTTCCTTTACCTGAATTCCTGAATGGCCTTTTCTGGGGTCTCCAGTCATATTTTGTCCTCGTTTTTGTCGATTTTGTACCAGAATTAACATGTGCTTTTATATCGTTACTTAGTGTTATTTTTGCTCTTTGTCTTCGTGACTTAATAGCTCACTGAATCTATTTACTACTATTTTCTACAGATGAGGGACATTGCTTGCCCAAACTTGACTAGAATGGTTGGTATGGCGATAGAACCTTCACATGTCGTCCTGGTGACAGAGTACTGTCCTCGCGGTAGTCTCCAGGTAAATCTAATTCTTTGTCCGCTTAACTAGGAATCCATTAGTATCTTTCAATTTGGTTTAATCTAAATTCACTCATTCATAACTAATGACTACGTTATAATTAGGTTTTAACTGCTTTTCGTTTATGTTTTAGGATATTTTAGAGAACGACTCTATACAGCTTGACTTGGATTTTAAGAATGCACTTCTCACCGACCTCGTACAAGTAAGATCTAAATTTAAATAAATATTTGTTATTTCAACAAAAACCATTCTAAATCTGTTCTTCACAAACAAAATTTAAAGATATTTCATATCTGACACGGTAGGAGAGTAATTCCTTTTTATGTAATATATCCAGAAGATTGAATTCATGTAGTGTTGATATATCGAAAACTTGATCGCTATATTTTTATGTAGATTTAACGTCTTATGAGATTTGCGTACTATGTTTAAAGGGAATGACCTATCTACATGCATCCCCAATCGAGGTTCACGGTAACCTTAATAGCTCCAACTGCGTGATAGACGGGCGTTTTGTTCTAAAGATCACAGATTTTGGCCTGACACGCATACGCCAACTAGAGCAGAAAGTTGTAGATCATCAAAACCAAAGAGGTATTTCCTATGCAATTCTTTATTCGATAGAATTTAATAGAATTAAGATTAAGGTGCACATAATGATTGTTTAACTTGACATCGATTAAATGGGATAATATATTTTTAACAACAAGCAATACATTTGTTACCCGATATTTCACCATATCAACACATTACATATTTCAGCATTATCACTATAACTGTATCATACTGTGCCATGTTTGTGGTACACAATGTCTGCGGCAATACTGTTTCAGCGCAGTTATGGGTAGCCCCGGAACACCTCCGAAACTTGCCCAATAGAACATCGTCACATGGCGGAGATGTCTATAGCTTCGGAATTATTTTGTTCGAAATTCCTAACAAGACACGAGCCTTACGAAGATGAATTAGAACACGCCTCAGTATCTGGTAAGTGTAATCGGTATCATCTAAATACAAAACAGCTTGAAAATAAAGGATAAATCGGTTTAGTGTCTGTACAATGTCACTTACGAAATCCTAATACATGCTAGATTTATTTTCATTTTAGATGTACTTCAGAAGGTCAAACTAGGCCGTAATCCTCCATTCCGTCCCATGCTGCCTCAGACAAGTGAAAAGAGCGGTCTGGTGACAGTTCTGAAACAGTGTTGGAGTGAAGACCCGAAACTGAGACCTAGTTTCCATGCACTGACAAGGACTATTCGTAAAATTTCCGGGTTCGTGGAGTTTTTTTTTTTGAGGGTGATGAATGCAAATGGCTCTGTAAGACTCGTGTTCAAATTACCAATCTCCATTGGCAACGAATGATAGCAATATTTCCAACAGCTTATGATTATATATGTATATATGAACATATATGTGTAAGGCAATTTAATTAATTTCACGTGTAATGATTACCTTGCGTTGATCTACGTCAATGTTGTTAGAGGTGTTTTCCTTTTTGTGTCATTTATAATATTTTATTATTCTACCTAGAATATCAGCGGGACATAATATACTAGATTCATTACTTAAGAGGATGGAGCAGTATGCTAACAACCTGGAGGACCTTGTTGAGGAAAGAACCCGTGCGTTCTTGGACGAGAAGCGGAAGTCTGAGCAATTGCTCTATGAAGTCCTTCCAAGGTAAACAAAGCATTATTTGAAGCCATGATTCTTAACCATGATTATTATGACTCTTAAAATACAGCATTGTAATAATACCTGAATTATTCAATCGTTGGAATGGTATCACTAATATATATCATTTGTTTTCCGCATGTCAGATAATAATGCAATAATGATACTCAACGGATCATACCTTTGCTCTGTATACTTATGTAGAAGTGTTGCTGACCAACTGAAGAACGGACAAAGTGTTGACCCAGAATCTTTCGAGAAGGTCACTATATATTTCAGCGATATTGTAGGCTTTACCAACCTGTCTGCCTCTAGTCTGCCGATGCAGGTACGTTTATAGCGTATGTGAAACAGACTACATTACAATATACACAAATCAACATAATAATGTAACCTTAAGAACATATCTATTGTTAATTTTTAATAATACATGTACTAATACTTTGATTATATCAATTATTTTCTCTAGTTGAATATTTATAAACTAGAATGCGATTATATAAGGATTTCCCTGCAAAACAAATTTCAACATCTTATAACAATATTCGAGATAACAGAATGCATTGTCAGTTCTTCTAAGAACATATGAATACATTTCCTTGTTATGTATATGGAGTTTCATATTGACCCAACAACCATACTTTCTTTATTTCCACAGGTCGTGGACCTCCTGAACGACTTGTACACATGTTTTGATAGCATTTTAGAAAGCTATGACGTATATAAAGTACGTAAATACATTACCCCATTTCCCACCTCTCCACAATACACTCGTTAGTGCGCACCATATATATAGCTTTCGATGAAGATTTATTTTAACAGTATATTCGATACACGAAATACACGGAAATTTCGCCATTTTATTATAATTTTTTATTACGGATTTCCCTTTCGTAAATCTATGTCAATTTTATCTAATGGCTCCGTTACACGGTTTAAATTTTAAGTGGGAGGGCACTAGTATTCCTTATTCTTTTCATAAAAGCTTAGAAACGGAAGTTTCCAATTATGATTAGGTGGAGACTATCGGAGATGCGTACATGGTGGTATCCGGTCTTCCTGTACGGAATGGTTCGGAGCACGTCCGTCAAATTGCACGCATGTCCTTGAGTATCCTGGAAAACGTGTCCAAGTTTAAAATACGACACAAACCGGACGCCGTACTCAGGGCACGTATCGGTATTCACTCCGGTAAGACATTTTCACCTATTTAACTTTATTACATTGCATTTAATTATTTCAACGGAACTTAATAATTTGTGTCGAATGTGAAACTAGTCAATATTGACCGTAACGTTTAACTAAGCCAACTATTGTCATTAACATATTCATCTCCAAATATGATTAATAGAAACCCAAACACATTGTCCAATATTGATTTGGAGCAAATCGTTGTACAATATACAAAAAATGTATGCACCTAGAAAGCCATATCAATTTCGAAAACCTGAGGCAAGAAATAAATTTTAAACCATTCATGCAAAGAATTGTTTTTGTCTTTTTTATGTATCTGTACATGTGTATTCAAAGGTTCTGTTTGCGCTGGGGTGGTGGGAAGAAAGATGCCCCGTTATTGTTTATTTGGAGACACTGTCAACACAGCCTCCCGCATGGAGTCCAACGGCGAAGGTAGGAAATAGACAAAAATGTATAATCTTTCCTTGTACTTTATGAGTATTTAAATGCGGCATTCACTGGTGTTTTTGTCAAGTCCTTTAATACAATATCATTTCATCCGGTATTATCACCGCATTACAACGACATGTGAAAGAAGTTCTGATATAAACAGGACATTTGCAATAATATAACCCCAATATTACAATACCTAGCTTACTTCGAATTTGTTAGAATGACTTTTAGACAAGCAGTCCGATACATGTAGATACATCACATAAATATACGAAGTAGGTTGTGTACTTAACACATATACTTACATGTACATGTACGTATCTAATTCAATATTTATAACTGTTAGATTAAAACATATCTCATTTCGTTACAGCAATGAAGATCCATATGAGCGAAGACACAAAAAGCATGTTGGATGCTTTTGGCAATTTTCTGATAGAAACAAGAGGTGAAATCACTGTGAAGGTACATATCTTAAACACATATCGCCGTCATATGTTATTACGACAGAATTGTTATTTTTTTTTTTTTTTTTTTGGTCAAACGATTCCCTTTCAACATAAACCTCGTTGTTCATTAACATTTCACATTCATTGCAAAACAAACTTCCTTGGTATTTGTACAGAATATATTTACCCTTATGTATTTGTAAACCTAGTCTTGTATTTTAGGGCAAAGGCTCGATGACAACATACTGGCTTCTCGGAGAAGAAATCAAGGAAATCTGAGAAGATATCATTGTCACGATATACAGATTCTGTTTTGCTTAAACTTTGTTGTGGGAAAGATTTGAAATAGCGGTGAAAATATTACAGCGTTACAACCATAGGATTCCATGTGCATACATGGGTCTATATAATAAGGTGATGTTTTTCCATATCTGAACACTAATTATTAAGATTAGTTCAGTTAGACACCCATCTGTTTTCCATCGGTAGAATTATCTGTATATTACGTTTTGCTAATCACTTCAACTTTAGGTGAAAACTGAATAACGGAGCAGAGAATGATTACAAAGACCATGCAAGAAAATATCTCTCGATATTTATTTCATGACTATTGACATTGCTGTGTATTTTATATAACTTCGATTTGCTTTATTGTCAAAAGTTAATTGGCACACAATAACATGGTAGAAATACATAATATGTATAATAAATAATGACATCGGCTGAAAGTCAAAAATAGATATGCCTCTTAATCACAATATCCTGTTTATTATAAAGATTGACAATACACTGTAATATTTAAACGATATTCAATTAATTATCACAATTAATTAATTCATTAACTTTTTCAACATCACATGTACAGTGGTGCTATACATATGAACCGATAGGTACACTTTGAAAATGTGAATCACTAATGTCACATCTTTACTTATTTTAGTAATTTTGGCTAAATAAATTAAAATTAAAGTACATTTTATATTGAAAAGAAAAACATTGAATGTTTGAGGCGTAACTTCCCTGAGATATCAAAGTTCCGGCCTGGTACCCAAGGAAGTAAAAATTTCCAAATTAAAGAATAGGTTACGTCCTGCACTGCGGGCAACAAAACATTTTTTCTACAATGTTTCCTAGGCAGCTGGAGACGCAGACCCAGAACAAAATCCTCATAAACTACAAGGGCCCCGTGTCATCGATATTTACTTTAGCAAGATATGGACTACAGCATATCTGTTATTCCTGTACAGGATCTGTAAACATCGAGTTGACATTTTCATTTTTTTTTAAAGTACAGATCTCTCGCAATTAAAAAATACAGGATATGAATTATCTACCTGTAATGAACAAGACTTTACCAAGTATCTTAAAGTAGCACTTAAATGTTCATCAGTCAGGGTTCAAATTGTCTTGACACAGCAGTAACTGTACAATATCTTCAGGCTTGGACAATTGTGTACTTCCTACGATCACCTGCAAGTAGTAAACAAGCAATAAAGATACAGCAACACAGACCGACATGTTTTCTTTGTATCAAGATGGCAGCATGTTTTATTTTTGAACACTTAAACATATACATTGCAAAACGCAGACTTTGTGAACAGAAAAACTCAGAATGATAACTTTGAATGTGGCTCCTTTATTCAACCACGGAAACAAAGTTGAATTCAAATTGTCCTCAGTTAATGAGAATATATAAACATTTACAGCTTGTTTCTCCAAACTTTACAAAAGACATTTCGTATGTATATATGACTATCATACTTGTAACTAGCATAATTTCCTCAAATTTCACACGAGATATTTATCCTTTGTACACAATTCTACACAGACATCATGACCATCTGATCAAGAGTACGTGGTCCAGTATTGAAGGAGGGATCTTCAAACACAAGATGGTTACATGCAATTTTAATATATTGCTGAAAACTCTTTTATCACAAAATTTTGAAATATTCATATTTAAAAGAACACTTCATTTATTTCTATAAAGAACAGCGCTAGATAGTGTTAAGAAGTATCGGACAATGTGGCAAAAAAAAAAAAAAAAGATTATTTTTTTATTGAGACTTGTATTTCAATTAATTTAGACTATTATACAAGCCGTTTGAGCAGTAAAAATTACTCTAATACCCTGGTTTTATAACCCTGGTTTAAGATAAAGTGAATAGCTGTACCTGGGTATCACTGTTATGAGATGCAACTGTATCCCTGATAAGTTTTGCCTCCGTAGCTGTGATACCGCCAACCACAAACACAATCAGAATCTTGTTGTCACTAGGTTTAGGCTTTGCCACAGTTCGAAACAGTCTGAAATCAAAACTTCAAGTTTTAATACCTACATAAAATTATATAACTATGTTTGAGATAAAACATTCTATTATTTATTCATGCATAATATCAATTTCATTACATGTTTATAGACATTGACAAAGTAGATGTATATAGGGTATAGTTTAATGTACTGGTAATAGTTTTGGTTAAGTCAAGAACTGACACATTTTGCAGTTTCTTGTACAATATATATGGAGACATAATTCAAATGCAATTCCTGTATCATCCAGAATTAGAAGCCTAATACAGATAAGTTACTTAATATAGCTATCATAAAACCAGTGCACTAATATATAGAGACCATTCATTTACCATTATCCATCATCTGTAAATAATTCTAAATCATGCCATGCTATCTGTAAATAACTGTAATCTATGTCATGTTATCTATAAATCATTCTTTATTTGCCATAAGTAAATTGTGTTTTAGCTGATTTTAAGAAAGCTTCATCAGCCACTACTTACCCAAATCCGGATTTTAAAAGATCTGTAAATCCACTAGATATATATTCAATATCTTGAATGTCTCCTTTAGTAGTGTCAAATGCCAATTCCGTCACTTGTTTTAAGAATGGCTTGCCTTTAGCTGGACTGAGAGTTGTACTAGGATCAACTACAGAACTGTAAGTAGAAATATATCAAATGGTAAATCTATATCGTTCAATTATTAGGATCAAACAAACGATTCTCAGTAAACATTTATAAACACTACTTGAGATGTTTAAGTTAAAATCACACAGTTGAAGTCGTTCAAATTTTGGAAAAGAAAACCAATTCAATGATGTTCACGTTTGTAAATTGTATGTTCCTACTGTGGAAAAGCCGTCTTGTAACTTTAAACATACATACCCTAGATATTTTAAGTTCTGTCTGGCTAAGCTCATCCCATTTAGCTTATCAAACATGTCATCTATGATGGCAGATACAATCTCCTCTGTTACCAGGTCTCCCACTGGTCAAACAAGGCAGATAATTTCATATAATTTGACTGAAGATAAATTCAACATTTTTAACTGAATTTTTCGTGTGAAAACACTTGAATTACACTACCTAAAAATTCTATGAGTTGTTTCATTCCTTTAAATCAAAATTTTCTCTTGCATGCAGACGATATCTTCATATCAATCTTTATCTAGATCTGTCATTCAGAATATTGAAGTATGTAAATTATGTTACGAGCAATGTATTAAACATGATGCTTATTTATTTGAAGATTGAAGAAACTAAACTATTCTGTTTCGAAACGTTTGCCATACATGGTATACATTTTAGTATTAACCCAAAGCTGTAGGTTATAAGGTAATATAATTTGTATTAATTAATGGAGGCAATAAACTGTTCTCACTAACCTAAGGTCTGTGTCATTTTGGGCAGATAATCCTTTCCCTTGGCTATTCTCTTCACCAGTAATTTCTAGTAATATACAACAATGATATAATATTAAATACAGTTTTTATGAGTTAACATTGAAATCTCACATTGTATTCTTTCTTGTGTTAAAATCTTAAGATCTATGATATTCATGTGAAAATTATGTCCTGTTTTCTGAGAAAAAACTCTCAAGGCGAATAAATGAATTTAGATAATAACTTGCATTGTTTTGTTTTCACTGCTATAATCGTAATTAAGATTATGATTATGACAGTGAAAACAACTCATTATAATCATACAAATATTAATTACCGTACCTACCAATTTTCAACACACAAAAATGGCATTTCCCACAAATATTTAAGGTAAAAATAGTTGTATACATTTTTTCATTACATATTTCATAGTTATATCAATTAAAACAGACTTCGTTTTTGGGAGCATATGTTGTAAATCCTACGCCTTTAAATGCAAAATATAAAATTAGATTTGAAATATCTTAACTTCCCTATCTCACCTTGATATCATCCTCCTCATCCCTGTATCTCGAGTCTACTCCTAAGAGTGAGTAGACATACACAATCTGTGTTAAAACACTATCCAAGGACTGACACCTATAAAACAATATTCAATATCATCTTTAAATATAAGTTGCGTACATAATGAAAACAAGTGTTTTTTATCATCATTGCATCAATTCAGAACAGTTTTTTATAATACCTGTCCTAGTACTATTTTGAAATGCCAGAATGGGCTATTACCCAGTACCTAATATTTTTAAATAAATGTTCTTAATATGATTATTATATCATGAATTGGAGATATACAATGCCTGGTTTTTAAATCAGCTAAACATTATCAAACGACTCCTATTAGAATTGACATTACAAGTACAAAATAATATACTATCAGTGTTTAATTAACCTTCAAAATTTCTAAATTTAAAAATTAACATGCAAATCAATGTAAATGTACTGTAAATAATGTATCAATATATATGTTATCATATAACGTACACTTCCTGCAGTGGCTTGTCCTGCATGGCCTTCAGATTACTCAGGAGGACAGATAATGGCCCTTGTTCCTCCTCGCTCCCGATGCTCTGCATCATCAACTTCTCTGTTGAACCCTGTAGCTCATATTCTTTATTTTGAGAACTCTTCAGACACTGACAAGTTGCCATGGCAACTTGAACTGTTTCTAGGTGATTTGAGATTGCTTTATAGTTTCCTCTGTATGATAAGAGAGAAAATCTTTAGTCAATTGTGATTAAAACTAAAATTTCTGGTACATCATACATCATATGCAAATATAATTACATACCAGAGCCTATTAACCAAGGTGTTCCAACATTAAAGAATTCAGTCTTCTATCAACATTATCTCTATAATGGGGTTATTTGGAGTAGAAATTTTGCAGTCATAAAACATGTATCCTTACTTAAATAGCTTTAGGGTATTATCCAGTTGTTCTGCTGTGACACGACCAGGTTTTCCTGATAACTTGAGAGGTAATTTTTCTGTCGATGCAGCTTCTACAAGTGACCTGTTCACCTCCATCAGTCCTTCCTGTTGGAAACAAACTCAATCAATATACATCATCCTACAGAACTGGTTGTCTAAAGACAAACTCAAACTTAACATTTTACATTTTAAAACACTTTGTCTTAAAATTGTGGCATGAAATTTATGATGGATTAAAGTTTAGCTCAGTAGGAATTATTTCATAAGATGTAAGTAAACAAGATTTACAGATGAGAGGCTTTTTATTATTTTTACAAATAGTTTGGTCAAGTGTACTTTGTACACCTGGTACATTACATTGAATTATATGCACTTCATTTGTGAAGATTTCTACCAGTTGGGCACATTACAAACCCAGTACAAATATGACTATTAATGTACCTTATCATGGATCTATACCTGACCCTCTGGTAAGAACCAGCATATATAGAAGAAAAGCTTAATACCTTTACTTTGGAGTTCAGAAGTGGAAGAAGATGTGAGTGAGTTGTCTGCCCTTTACTTCCTGCCAAACTCCCTGGTGCTATCACTTCCTTGGATTCACTACAACAAAGGGAATACATATTGAACCAACATGTCAAAATTAACTATCATGTCCATCAAGTTAATTTACATTGCAGGTGTAGATGGATCTTTGGATGGATATTCATGCCAAGTCTAAATACAGGTTTTACATTGTTATATGGAAGCAATATGTGAGAAGAAGAAAACCTTTTGAATTATCATACCTCCAACAGAGAAGAGTGGTACACTCAGTCTCAAATCTGTATTGCATCAATTATACATGTGTATAATAATACATGTATTTTTTTTTTTTGTAATCTAAGAAATAATTGTAAACTAATCAAAACCAACAAGCCCATGACATTTAGGATGAGAATCATTTCAATTTTTTTTCTCAATATTGTTAATAACCAATGAACACACTAGTTTCTGCAAAATGAAGGAGAATGGTCATATACCAGGTATAAGGGGGTGGGGTTAATCTGTTCTACCAAGACCTTAGTAGATATAACAGAGAAGAACATGAGAATTAATACAGTTTGATTATTATTAGTGAAAGATGTATAAACCCTACCTGTTAACCCTACACAATGGTGTCATGTCCACGTTTACATCGTTGCGGTGACCAGGTAATCGCTGTAAAATGCTGGTTACTTTGTCCATCAACACCTCAGACTGATGTTGACATGGTGTCATAAGGTCAAGATGACGGTCAACCAATAACAAGGAAACCTTGGTTTGTGCAGACTAAAATTGTAAAATATATTCATTGTTCTTGAACCACAAGTTCATTGTAATACAAAAGGAGGTCAGGAACAATGCATTGAAACCAAGAGGTTCCACACTTTTATGTGTACTTGTTTTAATTGTGTAATTTAAAAAAAGAAATCCAATAGAGCATCACAAGGCTCTGAAACTTTTCTATACTAATTTACAACTACATGTAAATCATGGGTTTGGTTTATTTTGGTTAATGTCCTGTTAACAGCGGGTCATTCAAGGATGTGCCAAGTTTTTGAGGTGGAGGATCTGCCAGAGTATTTGGAGAAAAATCACCAGCAACTAGCAACTGCCCCATGTGGGGTTCAAACTTGCAACCCAGAGGTGGAGGGCTAAAGATAAAGTGTTGAGTCACCTTAACCTCTCGGTCACCATGGCCCCATTATAACTAAATCATATCTTAATGACCTGCATACATTATACACCTGCATATTAAATTATATTAATAAGTAGAAATAATTTTTTTGTCAGAATAAAGGAATGACAGAACGACATTTTCAAAGGTGACACTGTATGCCCCCAATCCTGAAAAGTACATTTAATAAAATTAACAGTCATGAAACACTGCAGATAATGAATTCATAGTGTATCCAGTTCACCACTGAATTTTAGCATTTTCAGGAGTCAAATTATTTTTCTCAGAAATGTAGAATCAAATGAAGTCAGTTTGACATGTACATGTACCTTCAAACCAAAAAGTCAAATCTAATTTTTGGGATTCAAATACTCTCAAGGGTCAACTGCATGGAAGCCATGAAATTAATATATTACATTTTTTCTTTAATCTAGATTGATTTATCTGCTATATTGCATTCATACCTTGCGTCTGATTTTCGCTGGAGGATAACTAGCTAACTCTGTTGCCAAAATTTTACTGGTCTGACCGACAAAGAAGCAGTCCTCCTGGACATCTAGCTCTCCAAGCATACTGTCTATACTGCCAACTAACATCTATAGCAGACAAACAAAATCAGAATATATATATATATAATTCACATAGATTATCAATACTTTTTAATATATAGATTTCTTTGCTGACCAATTGATTTTCATATGTATTCTAAATCTTAGAGATATTTCAATTAGGGACGTATATCTCAATCAATTGTAGTTCACAAATTTTTAACAAATATAATGTAGTATCAAAATTATTTTATTTTAAAAAAAGAATTGGTATAAATATTCTGGACTCATGTATAATCACTAATTGTGAAGTATTAATTGTCTTCAGTTTTTTTCAACATAAAAAGACAGAACATACCTTGTACTTAATTTGTAAAGATTTAGGCAAATGAGCAGCTTCAACATCTTTTAAGCTTGAAAAGTTCTTATGATCTCCCTTTGGAAAAAAAAAAATAAATTAGAAAGTAGATGATAATGTGAAGTTCAATAGAATTAACAGAATTTTTTCCATATATATTTGCATAGAAAACAAATCATATATCATGCTAGTCTGAAGTAATTTACATTACGTTGGGTATATATGTTTGTCTGAGAAATATTAAGGAATTTGAAGTCAAAGCTGTACATTATGGTAATCTGCAGTCTATTTAGACATACTGAACGTTATACAACTGTAAAATGATATGTACAGTACACACTGTATTTCGGGCTGTTTTATCAATTCATTTAGTACATGTTTTCAAATGAATGAATAAAACATTTTTTTAAATGTTAATAATTTTTTGGGGGATTTTCTTGTTACCAGGTAGCTTTATCGTAAGAGGAGGTGATATTTTCATTCATTAAGAAACAAAAATCATTATAAAATCGAGTGAATGTATTGTAAATTTCCTAACAATACATTATAAAACAAAGGTATTAGATAAAAAAAAATTGTATGTTTATCAGTTGTCCTGCAACTAGATCTAGAGACTTACCCTCACAGATTTGTACTGCAGTGACAGGCGAGGAAGATCTGAAGACACCAGTGGAAACAGTCTGCTAAACGATGGAGTCACAAATAGGCTCGGTGTCAGGCAGGTGGCAAACAGTGGCATGTGGCTTACTTCTGCTGTGTAGTTCTTTTAAGTAAGACAGCTATGTATTAACAGATATAGAGATCTCTTCTATTTTTTAAGAAGTCTTTCAGACAGCATTGGTGATTATTTGAACATCATCTGCATGTACATACCTGAAATTTTCTCCAGTCATGTGTACACAAAAAGCCCAGATATCATGAATATACAGACTGTAGTTCTATAGAAGGTATTGGAAATATGACTGAAGGTTTTATTTCAATCTTATTTCAACAAATCTTACAGCCTCCTTTATCACAACTACAACAACGTTAACAGATCATGTCTTTAGGTTACACGGTTCTGTTGAGCAGGTTATAATTTGAAACATTGATGACAGAACAAT
The DNA here is from genome assembly GCF_902652985.1 of Pecten maximus. Taxonomy (NCBI): domain Eukaryota; kingdom Metazoa; phylum Mollusca; class Bivalvia; order Pectinida; family Pectinidae; genus Pecten; species Pecten maximus. The sequence goes on along the minus strand of NC_047016.1, from coordinate 27,727,471 downwards.
CCACAGACACATATATATGCACTGACCAATAAACCTTTACAAGGTGAAAATGTCATACTTCAGCTTTTAAGGACAATATACCACGGTCGCTATACATGTAATTTATATCCGATTATAGATGTTATCTATCTTTATTAATTTCATCACATTTACGTACAAAATCATACTGACTGAATTTAAACAAATAGTCATGAACCGTACCATGTTTCCCATCCACTCCAGTATACTCTCTTCAAATCGTTCAAATACAAGATTTTCATCTCCATCAAATGTCCCACTGCGACTGAACAAGTGGACACATGGATTAATAGCAGTGATAACTACAACGTACTGAAGCTTGCTGGCCTCAATGATGTTCTGTATCACCCGACTGGTAACTTCCTGTAGCATGGAGCTCACAATAAAAACTGCCTTCTTATATGCATGATCTACACTCTGAAATGTTAAAAAATCAACTCAACCAACATGTTACATGTATGTACTATTGGAACTATTATGACTACTATATATTCTTTTTTTTTTTAAAGTACATGTACATGCATCATCAAAATTACACAATCACAATTGAATGGCTTTTTGTAGACATATGGTGGCATGGCCAGAGGAAACTTGGGCAAGGCTTTTTGGAGAAAATAATATGTTTGCATGAGCAAAATATGAAACATAAAACACATGTACAGTGCATTCCACTTAATCGGGTAACGCTTAATCGGGTATTTCGTTTAATTGGGTAAAATTTCAAAAACCAAAACCATTTTCTCTTAAATCATGTTAAAAAAATTCGTTTAATTGGGTTGGAAAAGTCGTATTTTTCGGTTATTCGAATAGAACAATCGGGACAAAAAAATAGAAATGCTCCGATTTTCACGAAAGTCATCGCGTATTTCTTTAAGTTTTAGACATTTATCAACAAATAGTGTAATTTTGATGGTTCAAATGTCAAAAAACAGTTAAATATGTGACGACACCGATACACAGGTGAGTTAAAAATCAGTAGCGAGCAGTAAAAGGACAGACGCCCGACGTTAGCTCATAATTCCTATTCAGGTTAGGATTAGAACTGGTTAATAAAAAACATTACATTGGATTTCGTGTTGTTTTATCAGTGACTGCCAGTGTCAAGTTCGTATAAATTTATACCACAGGAAACGACCTAAATAAACTCGGTTTCTCCGATCTCTGTGCTTTGGTAATTGGAAATAATATGGAATATTTTAAACTTCAAAGCGAACATAAGAATGTCTCTATGATAAACATAAATTATTTTAGATGTAATTGTCGGCGAGTCCTTAGATCGTATGTCAAATTAGGAACACACGGATGAAACAGGGATGTATGACCCCCCGATTTGAGGTGCTACGATTGTACTGTGCCGCGAATAAGAAAATCATTAAGGTTTTGTTATTTTAATACACACATTTTTATACAATTAGTAATAGTAATCTGACAATTTGACATCAGTAAAAGCACAAACAAAAACACTGTTTATTAACAATAATAACGCAAATATTTTCATCCAAAATCGACCCAAGTCTGACTACCATTACGGACCAAATCCAAGATGGCGACAAGCATTTCGGCTTATCGGGTAAGTCGGTTAATCGGGTAAAAAGCCCCCGCAAATAGGCAACCCGATTAAGCGGAATGCACTGTATATATACAATTATGCTCAAGAGTCAAGGCTACATTTATAAGTAGCTATATATCTGATGTCCTATGATATATCTGATGTCCTGTGTGTTACATACCTCAAATGATGAGAATTCCTTGACATTGATGGCCCCAGCCTCCAACATAAGGGTCAGACCACCATTCCAATGCAGGTTCTCGGCGACAGCATCATCAGTGAATACTACTGCTCGGTTTACTTTCTGACATATCTTCTGCCACAAGGAAAATGAACTTTCGTGTAAGGAACGCATCCTGAAAACTAATACTGAAAAAAAAATTCAATATTTTTAAAAAGTTTTTAAAATGCTTTTATAAGATCAGAGACATATATAGTCTATATATCTCTAAGATAAATCCTAAATGGCATCGCTTGATAATAAACTGAAATTGATGAATTAAATATACAATGCTACAAATTCAGTAGCATTTAATAGCAAAGCATTTATTATTATTGTGATTGGTAGGCCTACATTTGTAGTTGAAACAAATGGGTTTTTTTTTTTGCAATATTCATCTAGAGTTATCTCAAGTGTGTTGTCTGTCTACAACAGATTGATCAATAAGTTGAACATTGAGATTTACTAGGCCTAATGCCGATGCCTTTTGTTTTAAGTATAGATCGTGTACTAACCTATTGACGTGCAACAACAATCGAAGATTTTCACATAGAAATCATTATCATGGGAGACATATGATGTCTGCTACGTTTACCGGAAGTAAAGTAACGATTTTTGTTTTGCCATTTCGGATTGCTTCGGACAACTTCCTGTATCCATAACGGAAAAAGTGGAAGTGGCTGAATGTTATGTTGGAACTCTTCAGTCTGAATTACGTAATTCCAATTGCTTTAGAGAAAGTCCGCGGAAACATGAATGGAAATTAACTTCTCTGTTCCGGCTGCTCTCCCTGCAGTGTTGCTGGTTTTGGTCACAGTTCAGATTTAGAATCGCCATGATATCATGAAAGAATATCATGCTTACTCGAACGGATACGTGTATACATGTATGTGCACCCATATGATCCTACTTATGTACATTGTACCTGTATGTTTGAACTAGGCCTAGGCTTATCACAGTCACTGGCGTGCGTTTGTTTTCTGTCGAAAGGGAGGTGACATGATGGGCTGGCTGAAACAGGCCCTTGTGCTTTTTGTAGCAATTCTCTTTTATCAGATATACACACGTTTCAGGGAGACTTCATTACCACCAATTGTTGAAGGCAACTTTCATCCGGATTTCCGAGAGGTTGCAAATGTATTCAGGTAATATCATGATCAACGATAATCGCTTTTAGAATCTATATAACAAACTAGTCAACAGACAAGCAAGTGTGCCAATTAAGTATGCACGCAAATATATCCTTCAATAAGCTTTGAGGCCAACTAATATTTTGTAATTACCAATATAGAATTCTATATATAATATAAAGCTTGATAAAAAAGCCTTTGAAAAAACGATGTGGCTGGAGGGATGGCAAATATTTTCTTTAAAAAAGTAAAGTAAGGCTAGAGCAATGACAACGATTTTCTAAAAATAGTAACAATGACCTTATCCTTGACCAGGCACCCTGAAACATGAATCTATTCAGGGTACATTTGTATCTCGTACTAGCATTAATCGTAAGGTTTGAGAACAAGCTACATTTGTAGATCTGTCTAAACGATAAAAGTTGTTACAGTAGCTAGGCCTAGTGCATGTTGACAAAAGTACTTCCAACAATGTTAAGGGCACTATAGGAACTTGGTTTTGGAATTTTGAGTAACATGTGACTTCAGTTAACTACCACAACACTATAAATTCAATCATACAAAATGTATACAAATATATTCTGAAAACTTATAAAAATTGGGGTTATTCAATTTCATTGTGTTCGCACAATATCATCAGATCGAAGGGCAGGATCAGCGGCCTCTTATGTTATAACAGAGACTTGTATATCACAGTGATATACAAGTCTCTGGTTATAATTATAGGATGACTGACAAAATACAAACACCCGAACACACCTATATGAACAAAACGTGTATCCACTCTCCAATTTCATTGCGAGGGATTTAAAAAAGATCTTCAGCACATACATTTATGTACATTGTACCATGCAGGTACATATACACACTATTAATGTTTGTGTAGTTAAGAAGATATCTCATTGTATAGTTTCACATTTGTTAGCATAGTTCTGATGCATCAAAAGTGTATAAACTAGAATATCAATGAAGCCTGCAGATCGGAATCCTTATGTAGAAAAAAACCCAATGAAAATAAGAAATAATCATTATATATAAGTCATACTGTACATGTGAATATGTCCATGTAGCCAATTCAACCCATTTACTTAGTTTTTACAACAAAAAAACAACACTCTTGCATGGATTACAGAGGCACTCTCAGTCTCTCATTGACAATGCAATATATATATACATTACAATATTCACCAACTTTAATTTGTTAAGTTATTCATATGTTGGCTGCTTTAATGAACCATTTTTCTTAACAAACTCACAAACATGTAGTCTCTAGTTTTTAAAAATAATTGCTGTCCACATTTTATTTTTTTGTAGAAAGCTAGTGGAGAGTGGGCATGAGAAGGGGGCATCATTTGCTGTCTACTACCGTGGGAAGCCAGTGGTGGACATGTGGGGTGGATATGTGGACCAGGAGTCAGAGCAGCGATGGAGAAATGACACCATAACTCTCGTCTTTTCCTGTACTAAAGGAGTAGCTGCCATTGTAGCAGCTATGCTTGCTGACAGGTTGTTTTTTTTTAGTTTATTACTCCAAGTCCAATTCAAACCTGACAAGAAAACTTCTCAAGCCTATATTATACCAGCTTAATCAAAGGCATTTTGGTTACAACATTTTGGAAGTTATATATACATGTTTTCATCATTATTTACAGAGTAATTAGTTATTGTCGATGATTATAATTTTTCCCTTGTTTCAGAGGATATCTTGATTATCAGAAATTGGTTTCACACTATTGGCCTGGCTTTGCTAAGAATGGAAAAGAGAACATTACTGTTGAAATGTTACTGAGCCATCAGGTAAGGATTGGTAATGTTTTATCACTGTCAGTATATAATGTAACCTTAACACATCAGGTAATGATTGGTAATGTTTTATCACTGTCAGTATATAATGTAATAATAACCTTAACACATCACGTAATGATTGGTAATGTTTTATCACTGTCAGACTGTCAGTATATATAATGTAACCTTAACACATCAGGTAATGAACCATTTTTTTTTTATTCTCAAGGTGAATACATGAATTTCAACCAGGGCTTTTAATTTTCTCACAGGTTTGGGAAAGGGCCTTTTTGTGTCATTGTGGGAAGAAAATTGGTGAATTGGGAAAGATTTTTTCAGGAGTAAACTGCAAATTTTGGGAATTTGGCTTAAAAATGAAATAATTTCAATTGGGAATGGGGCCCATTAACGGCCCCAAAAAGCCCCCAGAAAAAGCCCTGTCAACAATATCATACGTTTTTCTGTTTTAACTGTCATAATCTTAATTGAAGAGATGTAATGGCAATTGATTTCTGCCAACGATTATTATTGTACCAATAATGATAACCTATCAATTTTCTCACTTAATATTCAAGGTAAAAGACAGTATTATATTTTTTATCTATGTACTTTATATTGATAGTTATATCTATTAAATCAGACAATGTTTTTATTTGTGGGAAATTATTGTAGATCCTAATCATTATATGTTTAACATAGCGTTAAGAATAGTAAAAAAAAAACACTTATTCAGTTATTCTATCAACCATCGTCAAAGTCCTATACATGTCTAGCTACCAAGTTGTTTTAAATGTTACTTATAAATGTTAACAAATGAAATCAATTTTAGGCAGGCCTTATCACAACCAATGAAACAGTTCCTCTACATTGGTTGAACTCTGACCCAGAAAGGCTAGAACAATTCCTGGAAAACCAAACACCAACAATTGAACCAGGTAGATATATATAAAACAAAGGTTAACCTTTTGACCCTAGTGTTTTTACCCCATTGTTATACTGGTTCATGTCAGTTTCACGACATCATCTAAAAACAAAAATCCAGTCTCCATGATGATTCAGTCTGATAACTTTATTGTATCTTACAACAATCAACCTAAGTGCCATGAGATGAGTTGAAATATAATGCATGTAAATATTGTATTCAATGTCTCCAAATGTAAAAAGTTTGCTGGAAGCCATGGGGAGAGTTTATATAGGCATAGCCTGTTGTTCAATCATTTTGTTGAACCATTCAAATATACTTGAAATGAAATGATGATTTATATTAATTGTATTTAGTTTTCAGGTTTACATCTTAAGGTTCATGTAAATAGTAAATCAAATGATATTTATCCAGATTAAAAATCACTTTTCTGTTGCAATTAATTATAATTATAAACAGAAGTAACATGACTAATTGTTGATATGTATCATGGCTATCAATGGGACTTGATTTTGACATTTAATTTGTTAACCTACCTGTTAATTTCAGCAAAACAGGCATAAAAAACATGTTTTAGGAGAACAAATAAAGCTCAATCGGATCAGTCATATTGCACAAAATAACCATACTGTTATAGTCACAAGTGTCTGTAACAGGTAGTGCGAGCGCTAATTTGACCAGATTTTACTTTATCAAATCATAAACGTCAATTATCTTTTGACCTTGAAATGCAAATGGCGGTAGTATGCTGGGTACACAGTAAGAAAAGACGATGTATTTGATTGTTTTTGGAAAGTTAGTATTGATGATAGTTCTGATACAAGATTATATATGCTAATCATAAATATCATTTGTTTGGTATTTTGTAAGATGTATTTTGTACATGTATTTGCAGACCACTTTGAAAGGATATGTATTGTGTTTTTATATGGTATTTATACCAGGAGGTTAACTATCAGGAAATGTTTTTACAGGTTCCGGTATTGTGTACCATGCTATCACATATGGCCTGTATCTAGACCGTTTGCTACCCAAGATTGACCCCAAAGGTCGGTCTGTGAAACAAATGTTTGAGGAAGATATTGCTAAGGAATTTGGTAAGTCTGATGATGCCTACAGCAGACAATATCTATAATGAAAACAACCCATATACTTTACAGGAAATGCTTTACAGAGCGTTTTTTTTTTTTTTATCGTGGTACAAACAGTTGGACCAGTTAGACCAGAGTTGTTCATTTATGAAATAACAAAGGAGTTCCTAAGGGCTATTGCATTAAAATATCTACCTGACCTCAGGACTCCAAAATAAATTGCACCTATCCATGGTTGCATTTCCTTCCTATTACCTCTATGTAATGTATCAAATTAATTCTATGGATGGTACCCCTAAACAAAACTTAGAGTCCTGGGTGGGTTTAATGTTTTATGGGTAAAGTCCTAATCATATGTTGCCTTATAGGATGAGCCTTGACCAGGCCAGTATTAGTGTTTGAAGGCTCATTATACATAAAGTATTAAAATCAATAAGCGAACAGGCCCCTGGTCAAAAAGGATAACTTCAATATTTTTTTAAAACACTGGCTTTACATCAACTACTGAAACAGTGTTTGGGTTATAGATGTTAACACAATTTTTTATAATTCTGTAGTACATTATGCATATTTATCATTTATATTGTGTATTGGATCAGAACCAAAGATTAAAAAAAGGAAAAAAAAAGATGTTTATTATAATGATAGTGTTTTAATTATATCACTTGTGTGGGTGGTCCTTGTTTGACAATCTAGCTGAAGTCCTCCATATATATCCTTCAATAAGCTTTGAGGCCAACTAATATTTTGTAATTACCAATATAGAATTCTATATATAATATAAAGCTTGATAAAAAAGCCTTTGAAAAAACGATGTGGCTGGAGGGATGGCAAATATTTTCTTTAAAAAAGTAAAGTAAGGCTAGAGCAATGACAACGATTTTCTAAAAATAGTAACAATGACCTTATCCTTGACCAGGCACCCTGAAACATGAATCTATATTAATATTCAGGGTACATTTGTATCTCGTACTAGCATTAATCGTAAGGTTTGAGAACAAGCTACATTTGTAGATCTGTCTAAACGATAAAAGTTGTTACAGTAGCTAGGCCTAGTGCATGTTGACAAAAGTACTTCCAACAATGTTAAGGGCACTATAGGAACTTGGTTTTGGAATTAATATATCATCATTTTGGAACAGAAATAAAATTTTATCACAATCAATTTGGGGACCTAATATAATGAAAATATTGAAATACAGAATGTATAGTAAAGGAAAATATAATGCAATAGACCAGCTTTTATGAACTTTTTACACTATGTTTCACCTGTGAATTTCAAGGTTTTGGTCTCACTTGAGACTGGCAGTGAATGGAGAAATTTCACACAAGAATATTCAGGTATTGAAGTCTCACAGATTTGAAAAAAAAATGTAACCATATTAACAGGACAAATCAGGGCTTTTGGGGGCCCTTAATGGGCCCCATTCCCAATGGAAACAATTTTATATTTAAGCCAAATTCGCAAAATTTGCAGTTTACTCTTAAAAAAGTCTTTCCCAATTCACCAATTTTCTTCAAAAAAATGAGAGAAAAAGGCCTCATCCCAAACCAGTGAGAAAAAGCCCTGCAAATGCATTTAAAAAGAAAATTTTCAACATTTTATGTTAAACAATAAACATTTATCATACAAACCATTTGTTCCATGTCATCAGCTTGTACACATTTGTTTCAAATACAGGATATACAAATATATTACATGTCATTATTTCATTTTAATGGAAATTAATTACAGAACATTCCAAGGTGAAACATGTCGGTCAATCGACCCCTATTAAAACAGTAAGTCTACCCTAGCATGCCTTGATCTACCACATTTTGGCCATTACAATTCCAGATATAGATTTTTCTATTGGATCAAAGAAATCAGAAGACTATCGGTTTGCTCCCCTTTACATCCCTTGATGTAACAAGCATGCTGTTGAAGTTCCTTTTCCTGCCTTCTTACTGGGATGTGTTGTTAACTATTATGTGGCCTAACTCTCTTGCACTGACCAGCATGACTGCCATAAAGGAAAGTAAAAAGGTTCGTGGTATAACTTGACAGTGTGATATTTTATTGTTAAGAGTTTGAAAATTTATCATGATTTTTTACCTCCCATTAATAAACTTGTTCATGTTGTCTGCATCACACATTCAGGCACTTCCCCTAGCTCAGTGTCTTGTTCTGTCTGCATATGTGTAAGTCTATTGGTAACTCAAACACATGGCAGATGGCCGGCAGTGCCTACCATATGAATTAGCCAAAGCAGACCAGCTTTTGATTAAGGTACCTAGCACTCCTATACAGAAGCCTTAATCTGCATGAATGGGCAACCTACCCAAGACATACTGCTCATAACCACAGTGCTAGGCCTTCGACCAAACGTGTACAAGACACTGAAACATCAGCATGATTATCATGCCAGTAATTTTCCAGAACACTCAATACAACTCTACTGAAACTGAAACTCTCTACACTCGTAAGCCTACATAGAGTCTACAAAGCAAAGGTTTCACGTGCATATGCCTACAACTATTGTACATAAACAGACATTAGGTAGCCACATTATCCAAGTACTTGTTTGCCTGATGACTTGCTCCAAAAGAAAACAATATGTTGCAAGAGCATAAACATGAACTTAGGCTCCGTACAAAAGAACATCCACACCACATCGGACAACACAGACAACACAGACAGCCCAGTAGGTCTCCATTTTAACCTCGTCACACTTTAAAGAAAAAATGCTGCTATACACACTATTAAACTCTAAACTTGCCCACGTAAAACTATGCATCCTCAGTCATTCCATGTTTTTACCTGGTTTTTTTTGTGTGTGTGAAATGTACAGGAAACAAGACGGAATAGCACATTTAACTAATAACTTAACAATATATATGTATATTCCGAATTATGAATATAAAATCAGGTTAATGCAATCTTTCATTAACCCGTTTCGATTTTCCGACTTCCCTTTCCTGATTTCCACACTTTTGCCACCTAACATGACTGACAAATCCTAGAAAGACACATCGTCTGTATGATGTCCCCAATATCACAGACGAGTTATGGAAGGCCCAAACCGCTGTACGATGTCCCTACCATAACTAACGAGATCTAGAAGGCCCAAACCGCTGCACGATGTCCCTACCATAACTAACGAGATCTAGAAGGACGAAACAGCTGTATGATGTCCCTAGTATCGCAGACGAGGCCTAAAACAGCTGTACAATATCCCTATTATCACTGACGAGTCCTTGAAGGACAAAACAGCTGTGTGATATCCATAGCATCACTTAGGGGTCTTAGAAGGACGAAACAGGTGTATGATATCCCTAGCATCACTGACGAGCCTTGAAAGAAAATACAACTGTACGATGTCTTTAGCATCACTTGACGAGTTTTAGAAGGACAAAACAGCTGTGTGATATCCATAGCATCAATGACGAGTCCTAGAAGGAAAATGCAACTGTACGATGTCTTTAGCATCACTGATGAGTCCTAGAAGGACAATACAGCTGTACGGTGTCCCTGGCATCATTTGGCGAGTCTTAGGACAAAACAGCTGTATGATATCCATAGCATCAATGACGAGTCCTAGAAGGACAATACAGCTATATGATGTCCCTAGCATCACTGACGAGTCATAGAAGAACGAAACAGCTGTATAATTTCCAAGGCATCACTGATGAGTCTTAAAGGAGAATACAGCTATATGATGTCCCTAGCATCACTGACGAGTCATAGAAGAACGAAACAGCTGTAGAATTTCCAAGGCATCACTGACGAGTCTTAAAGGAGAATACAGCTGTATGATGTCTCTAGCATTACTGACAAAACGAAGTCCTAGAAGAACAATACAGCAGTATGGTGTCCATAGGATCACTGACGAGTTTTAGGAGGACAGTACATAAGTTGTACGATGAAGTTTTTATTTATGATTCAATATCGTATACATGTACTGTTAAATATGCTATACCCTTGGTGTTTTTATATTCTTTTAACAATATGTTATTAAGGGATCTATAAATTAGAGATTTTGTTTGAATTTGTATGCAGGAACTTGGTCATTTTAGAGAGTTGAATCATGGTTGGCACACTAAGACGTTCAATAATACAAAATCCCTGTTAATTTTAGTGTCTCCAAAAACTTGGATGAAGTTTATTTCATTTCTTCTTATTGTTTAAGAAACCTTTCTTAATAGTATGTCATCTTCTAAAAATATTCTATTGAAGAAATCAAATATTTGGTAAAGAAAAGTGCATGTGAAACACATTCATTGCTTGGTTGATTTCAAGGTCAGTTTTAAATTAGCACTTCACCATTATGATAGCTTCACGTTCTCTGAATATTTTATCTTTTAGTTTAGTTTAACACTGTGTAAAAGGGGTTTTTGAATACGCATATATTATTACCCAGTTCCCACGGAAGCATTGATTTAATGTAATATTTGAATTAAAACTTAAAAATAACTACGCCAGAATTAAACGAGAAAGGACATTTTACAAATTGTATCGTCTTTTATTGAAGTAATACAGTTCCAATATGTTTGTCCAATAGGTGGCGATGTTTAGGAATCCTGAGATTCGTCAGGTCCCACTTGTATCCTCTATGGGTCACGGTAATGCTCGCTCACTAGCCAAACTTTACGGAATTCTGGCTAATGGTGGACAGATTGATGGAAAACATATGCTGTCACAAGAAATGATCCACACCTTGAATACTCCGGTTGTTTCTAAAAATAGTCTGGATTTACACAGGCTCTCAACATATGGACTCGGAGTCATCTTCTTTGACAACCCGCAGGTACGGAGTTATATTCTTTGATAATCAACAGCAAAATGTACCAGAAATTTCATAATACAATTTTATTATATATTGAACCTTCCTTGTATGATGTTATCTATATATTCAATGTGTCCCAGTGATAATTGTGAAACAGCTTCCTTAACCTATCCAAACTATGTAGATGTATACTAGTATATTGCACTCTAAAGTTATGATGAAAGATCACCTCAAATTCTTAATGAAAAGACAACAGTGTTCGGATAATGGCGTCAGAACCATGATTTCATTAACGTTGCATTTTCAGGGTGGCAAAGTGTTTGGACACACAGGTTATGGTGGACAGATGGCGAACGCTGACTTGGCACACAACTTAGGTCTAGCCTATATCACAAACCATCTGTCTGAGTATACTTTTGGGGACGATCCCAAGTATTTAGCTTTACAAAAGGCCACTTACAACTGTCTTCAGAAACATTCCAAAAGATATGGCAATTAAATCATCAAATTATCGTTTTAAAATGGTCTTTTTCCTTGTTTAATTTACTTAATTAAAATGAATAACATGATCACAAATATTGCTGCCATCTAACGAAGGAAATGCTTCATGCGTTAAATAAGGTTAAAGCGCAGTTAAAAATTCTATATTGATATATTTATTTTTATTGTTCCTTTTGGCAAAAGGATACTAGAATTTGCTTCTCTTAATGATTATAATTACTCCCAGAGCCAAATAGTTAATCATAAAATTAAAATAAAAAACATCAATTGATGCCTGTAGGTTTACAACAAAGAATAACGACACGATAACAAAACCGAGGGAAAATACGAACACTGATATTTACAAGGACAACAGTGAAAAGTAAAAGTAGAATACGACCAGTTGTTGTGGAAGGGTAAGCGTTTTCTGCTTCATCTACAACACTCGCTGTACAAATCTAGGTCAGGACGACACCCGCCATACAAATCTAGGTCATGACGACACCCGCCATACAAATCTATGTCTCTACCACAACCATCATAAAAAATCTAGGTCATGACGACACCCGCCATACAAATCTATGTCTCTACCACAACCATCATAAAAAATCTAGGTCATGACGACACCCGCCATACAAATCTAGGTCATGACGACACTCGCTGTACAAAGCTAGGTCATGACGACACTCGCTGTACAAATCTAGGTCATGACGACACTCACTGTACAAATCTAGATCATGACGACACCCGCCATACAAATCTAGCTCACAACGACACCGGCCATACAAATCTAGGTCATGACGACACCCGCCATACAAATCTAGGTGACGACGACACCCTCCATACAAATCTAGGTCACGACGACACCCGCCATACAAATTTTGGTCATGATGACACCCGCCATTCAAATCTAGGTCACGACGACACCCTCCATACAAATCTAGGTCACGACGACACCCGCCATACAAATTTTGGTCATGATGACACCAGCCATACAAATCTAGGTCATGACGACAACCGCCATACAAATCTAGGTCATGACGACACCCGCTATGCAAATCTAGGTCATGACGACATCCGCTATACAAATCTAGGTCATGACGACACCCGCCATACAAATCTAGGTCATGACGACACCCGCCATACAAATCTAGGTCACGACGACAACCGCTATACAAATCTAGGTCACGATGACACCCGTCATACAAATCTAATTCATGACGACACCCGTCATACAAATCTAGGTCATGACGACACCCGCTATACAAATCTAGGTCATGACGACACCCGCTATACAAATCTAGGTCATGACGACACCCGCCATACAAATCTAGATCACGACGACACCCGTCATACAAATCTATGTCTCGACGACACACGCAATAAAAATCTATGTCTCTACATACGACACCCGCCATAAAAGTCTAGATCGCAACGACACCCGCCGTACAAATCTAGCTCACGACGACACCCGCCATAAAAATCTAGGCCATGACAACACCCGCTATAGAAATCTGGGCCACAACAACACCTACCATCAAATCTAGGTCAAGTTATGTGGATTTTTATTTTATTATTATTTTATTTAAAAGAAAAACTAGGATAGAAGTAGACTTGTTTCAAATGAGATCACGATGTGGAGTATAAAACATTATGGTCTTCAAGATCGTGCAGCAATACAATCCTTGTATCTTTTATCAGGACTTGTATTTGTCACAAAAAATCATTATACAGAGTAATAAGTCCTTTATATTGAATTAACTGGCACATATAAACAAGGTAGTGAAGCATGTATGACACTTTAAGCTCTAGGATGGAAACTAAATTCATAATAGGGGACAAAGAAATCGTGCTTACCATACAGCTTGTATTAAGTGTAAGCTGAAGCTAATGTTGATGATTAATTCATCATGAAGTTTATTTTGATGGATTCTGCACCATCAATTACACGCATACAATAATAACGGTAATATATATATTTATATGAAAAAGGCAAGTAAATCGCATTTTCCGTTTTCTTTAATGTTGTACACCTTAACCAGAAACATGGGTACTGTCCCTATTACGGAAAACACCAATTTTAAAACTAAGTACATGTAGTGACTAAGTAGTTTTTGAAGGTTGTATACAGGATTTGTGTCCTGATATTATATAAGATTTTTTTTTCATCTTTGCCCTTGTATCGCGAAAATATACAAGAACACATATCCAAAAACTTAATGAGTTCTAAAACTAATCAGAAGCTTTTGAAAATTACTTTTTTTCCATCGAGTGATTTCGGTTTCAGCAGTGAGTCATAAAACCAATCTATTGTTATTTTTATATACATTACAGTAAGTGGAATGGTACATTATAACATTTTTTCCAATCTTATTTTTTTCCCCTAAAAATATCGTGGTGCTCGAGTATATATTGATACATTCAATGGCCGAAAACGAATTGCAGGGTAACTTGAATGAAGTCTCCTCTGGGTTAGCCTCCTGTACATCCTCAGTCACTGCTTACTTGTGACATATTTTTCAATAGGGTTAGGCAAACCCTGACTGAATAACTGTGCTGTTTTGATCTTTATTAGAAGTTCCACTCATTTAGTACAGTCTTTTTGTATACACTCCTCCCAGTCTGGCCAGAACGATTCCTTCATCCGCTCACAGTAGTCACATAGGTTAGGGATATTCTGAAAGTACAACACTCAATTATGCCTAATGTACATGTACAGAACAGTTTCCCACGATATAAAGTTCTTATAATAATTAGATTGAAAGATTTGACATGGCAACATATAGCGATTTCATTTATCACTATTTTCCATGAAAATTCAAGAGTGGAAAATATTGACACGACCTTTTAATAACGTAAATATGTAGATTATGCTTGGAATTTGTATTTATCTTTCTTCGGCAATTATATATTCGAGACGTAACTTGCTATCACTGGACATTTGGACAGTAAGTAGAATCATCCCAGGAGTCGTAAGCAATCTCGCTTAATGTCCATAATGGGAAACATTATGTAAAGCTCTTATCCTTTCCATCCTCATTATACGTATTTGTACATTTATTGATAACGTTTGAGAACAACACTGGTACCAATTAATTTCACCTACAAGGAACTTACATTAACAGCATGACTTAAGAACCTGTATATAAAAAGACAATTAAATGCACCAGATATCGAAACAATGACAATAGGTTTACACAACTTTTTGGAACAGCAAACAAAAGGTATTTATCAACCAACGAGAGATTAAAAAGTGATGGGTAACGTAATGGGATGACCTTTCGTAAATCTTAATTTGCAGTTTGTTGATTCATAAGATCCTAAACAAAGAGGTCTTTCAGTATAGTTCGAAAACTGAATATTGCAAATCTGCAACATAATTACAGTTACATATATATATATACATATATGGGATACCTCTAATAACCGATTCTAATCCACCAAATAACGCCCATCTGAGTTCCGCCAGTATTCCAAATATTGCACAATCGAATTTGCATGCTTTGTCACCAAAGAAGAACTTCTTTGAACCTATGAACAAAGCCAATTCAAACATGACATCCCGGAAATGAAGAAGATCATTGTCGGTTATACTTAAGCGCCACATGCTTCAATACACTCCCGCTGTAAAAATACTATATATCGGTATATACCATACAATCATTTTGTTACGCTTTTTTACTTGCATGTTATATTTCTATCGAGTTTACAATTCGTCCCAATAAGCACCCTGTATTAAAAGTATCTCGATGATGGAAGTAACATCCGTGATTCCATGGATTTCAAGGGATTCAACTGATTCTTGAAACGTTCATTGTGTTTAAACTTTAGCCTTATGCAACCATGCACGGGTACGAATTTAAAAAAAAAGGTTTGTACCCAAGAAAAAAATTGATAGCAGCAAAACACGAAATGAAGTATGTACACACGAACACTTCATGTTATATAGTAGTTTGAAACCACTCTGGCGTTAATATTCTTATCCTTTGATGAGCTTATAGAAAATAATGACGTGATGAATTGAACAAAAAAAAGAAGAAGAAAAAAAGAAACCGTTACCGAGGAAGTTGGACAGCGCCTTGAGATCTTCCGACATAATGTGACGTATTTTCTCCGGTGGGTGACGCCCAATCCCTTGCCCATGCAGCTGCTTCAACAGTCTGCTTTTATATATTGGCCTGTTAATATGACCAGAACAAATACTAAAATAGATATGCATGTACATACCAAAGTTGTATCAACTTATCATTAAGGGCATGTGTGGAAGATTTTGATATACATTGTATTTTGCTTTGTTTTTACCTTGATGAATGCGATAGACATAATTATTTTCTCTTTTTTTTTTTTGCCGATCATGAAACAACTTGCATTTGTTGATAATTAAATTCTGATGGTCTCATAATATAAATGTGTTGGTAAATCTATACCATAAAATACGAGGAGCTCCGGCCTCTCTTAAAACAGTGCAATTGTCATCAAGAATCCATCTGTCTGCTACCATGCACCTGCAAAACAAAAATCTGGAACTATTAAAAATACCTCTACTAGCATCCCCAGATTTAAAATGAAAAATAAAATGCAATAACCAATGTAATGATTAATGCTATACGTATACCTCGTATCTGTTTCCCACTTATCTGTGCAATCTGTTTTGCATTATTATTGTAACTTGACAAAAAAATAAAACAAAAACAAAGACGGTCACTTGAAAAATATACCATACATCATGTGCATGTACGTCGAAAGCAATAAAAAGCAAAATACCAACTATTGTATTTAATCATATGGTTATTTAATGTTTACAGTAGTTCTGTATAAACAAGATGGTTACTGCTTCGGTTCTATTGTAATTCGAATTGACTCCAAACACAGGCAATCTGCTTCTGGTTAGTATTTATAGAAGAATATATATAGCTCCTACTCATAGGTTAAACTGTTCGTGAGTCGGGCACATTCCATCTTCAAACAGAAATAGGTAACGTTTCGTATAACCTACCGATATCATAGATATGGTCCGAAAAGTCCCTTGTTTTCTCCACAAAATGCTTCTCGGAATTCTTCTGCATTTATCATATTGAGAACATTAAGACAGTAAAACTGTGTAAATACATATTCCATCGTGTGTCGGACACATTTAATTTTGATTGTAAGTCGGACACATGATTTACAATATGATATGAGGGGATATGAATTGATTTGTTTGTGTTTATAAACAGGTTAGTACATGTGTACATGCAGCTATATTGTAGTATTATAGAATTGATGTTTAAACGGCAACTTGCGTGCTTTATTTAGAGACGTATGAGAGATCGTTATCATATAAACACCCTTGATTTCATATCGTTAATGCATTATTGAAATGGTTAGAAATATCCCTATTGCATTGTATCTTTCTTTTTCTTTGACGAAATATCCTTCCAATCGGTTCAAATTTCCCACTGTTGATACTACATCAGTAACACGTTTGAAAAGACCGGAAAGATGGCAGCGGATAAAGAAAGATAAATCTAGGTTCAAAAGATTCACACACGGAAGTAAAACCGAAAATGTCTGACTCTAGATCGCGTCCGGCTCACAATCAGTTTACTATACTAATCAATATCAACAAAGTATAACACTCGAAAAGTCGGAAGTGGGGCTGAGATTCGATTCACTTTTAGAATCCTTAAATATCAATGCAAGATTTAAAGACGTAAAAATGGATGAAAAACGGTCGTAAATGCCGACGATGCTTCGACTCTGGGACGGAATTATTCTGTATATTTTGGAGCGCTATGCAAGGGACAATCTGACTGGCCGACAACAAAGAAAGGCAAGTTTATGTTCGACAGTTATTATTTTATATGATTCTTTGATGATGCGTCCATGGTGTGGGTTTCTCGATTATTCCATCATTACTGAATACATTTTAATGGTTTTTGTTGTCGTTTCACAAACTGTGTTAGAGCGAATATCGTTGAAATGGACAGTCCCTATGTCGTTTCCTGATTCAAATCGGTAGCGTGTGTGACCACCCCAGTCATCAGTCGCTACTCTTATCCTCCTCAACATTAACTCAATGAAGAGGTTGATTGCCGCCACTCCTGAATAAGGGCCTACGTGTGTTGAGGGGCGTTATGGGACGTTGACGCGCTTCCTAACCCCTCTGTCTAGTTCGTCTAACAAATGCTCGATTGGGGACATATCTGGACTGTATGTTGGCCAATCGAAAGGTGGAATGTTTTTTTTGTTTTAACAAGAAATTCACGACAAACCATAACAACATGGGACCTCGCCTTGTCCTACTGCAACGTAATGTTACATTGATAGATGTGTGGTCTCAAGACCTGATCCCGATATCTTACTCGATAATCACCAGAGGTGTTTTCACGCCTTGAGATATCCCTGCTCTTACCATAACAAACCCTTCCCCGAATCTGTCGGTTTCCGTTTCGCAAGCGTCAGATTATCGCTCACCACGACGTCGCCCATCTGATTTGTAAAGCATAAATCGAGACTCGTCAGTCAATAACACATGCCTCCAATGGGCCAAACGAAACCGATTAGGTGCATGTGCAAGCAGCCACTGCAGTCGACGTTGGCATCGCCTTTTTGTAAGTTGAGGACCAACATAGGGACGTCATTGCCTTAGATAGAACTCTCACAACCGATTTCTAACCGTTCTAGAACATACTTGCCGACCATGAGTGCCGGCAACTTAACTTGCCGTCTCCGTCGCCATCTGAAATCGGTACGGAGGTGCGAGAGACTTATGCCTCTGTCTTGACGTCGCGCCGTAATGCGTGGGCGTCCGCTCCTAGGACGGTCACCCAATCTCCTTGAGACTATGAAAAGCCCAACTTAATGGGATTTGTTGTCTCATGTACACTATATTGCTTGACTACATGACGTTGCGAATGCCCTTGCATTACTCAGGGCAATATGGTCCTATCCCTATCGAATTTGCTCAGACGCGACATTTCGCTGTGTAATCGCTTTGAAAATAAATGTGTAACTGATCTGTACTATTCCAATGTTGGATTTGTAATGATTTACCAGCACATATGGTACAAGAGTACCCCATCTTCGCTAGCCAAGGTTTCTGATAACGTTAAACTCCACGAATCCTTGGTAGATAGTAGTCATTTCTGGCCCTCTAGTGGGGATTCGAAATTATTTTACGCATGAAATTTTCGACCAATCAAAACGAGCGTAACGCTCGGTAACCGATGTACTTAGTCGGTGTTGTTTACAAACACACATTGAGGCTTGTCTCATTTTGATGAGATATGTGATCGATAAATTCTATCAAAATGTCAAACACTGTGAATGTTTCCCTAAAGATTGTACGTCTCTGTATTAAGGTAAAATGCCATGACATAGTCGACAATTAAAGTATCTCTGTACTAGGGCGCCGCAATTTTTGTTTACTGCGAAACCAAACCTGAATGTAACACGGGATTTGATTGGATGCCCTGGGATTCCAGGGCTCGACAGTTTAAACACGACTCGATCTGCCAAGGGTTCATGGAGTGTAACCTAATCAGAAACCTTGGCCAGAGAAGATGAATAGTAACCTGAATGCACGCTTTCTTGAAAAAAAATCTGCTGAAAGCATGCAGCGTCAAGCGGGGTCACGGTCGACTAAATTGTTACTAAATAACATTTCCACAGTGCATGGAGTAAGCTCGGTGTGAAATTCAATTTAGTTTAGACCACGTGCATAAAAGGTATATTAATAAAACCGATCTTGCGTTTCCTTTTTTCCCGCTAATATTCAATTGTCGACCAATCAATAGCCTACTTCCGTTCCACAGTCGTGCATTGTCTTATCTTTAAGTGCACTTTGTTGTAAGAGTAAGGGCTAATATCCTTTTTTCTATACTAAATAGAAGCAGACGCCTGTGCTCCAAATAACAAGGACATGACTAAGCCGGGGAAAAAGAAACAAAGCCGGATAAATTTCCCAATATACGTTCACCATTACCTCTGTGGCGAAATACATTTCAAATCGACTTCAAAATAATAGCATAGCTCAAATAATTGTGAATTATGTCTTTCAAATTTTCAGCAAAGCAGAGCTTTCGTGGCAGCCATAACAAAAAATTCAAATAATCTTCAGAATATAGTATTAGTATTCCACGTGTCAAGGAAATCAGTTTAGCAAAGCGGCCAATTGGATTCCAATTACTCATCCTTCGATACTTCTGTTTTTGGATTAATCATTTAAATAAATATATTTTGAACAATTTTTGGATGAATTACATTGAAATGTTCCAATGAGGAATAAAAAATGATTTTACTGATACCGCGATTTCCACGTGAGTTATTAAATATAAAGTTGTATGTAACCTACCAGTAAGTGTTTTCCTCGACCATTTTCTGGAAGGCCCTACCGATTCCAATTTGCTCCGGAGACAGTCCCCTGTTGAGGTCGAATTTCTTCTCCTTACTGAGGAACTCGAGGATAAACTCGCTATCTGGAACCTCTTCT
Organism: Pecten maximus; assembly: GCF_902652985.1. NCBI lineage: Eukaryota > Metazoa > Mollusca > Bivalvia > Pectinida > Pectinidae > Pecten > Pecten maximus. Next base: position 27,707,037 of record NC_047016.1, on the reverse strand, counting down.
CCGTTGTACTCCATGAATGGTATTTTCCCTGTTTTTCGACTTGTGTTTAACAAGTTATGTTCGTTCTAAAACAGTCATTTCAAAATGTACCAGATTGGTGAAGGAGACCATGTAACAAATTCTGCACACAGAATTAGCCATCAAGCGAATGTTCTATTACATCCAGAATCCGTCTAACTGTCCAAAATGGCTATGGATTTTATCGTTTTTACATAGAAATTAATAATGACTTTACCAACAAAAATGATTTAGTTTGTTAACATCACATTTATAACATGAAAACATAAACTGTTAATGATATTGTCTAAAAAATAAGTATTCAGCGATATATTTTCGTTGAATTTGACGCACAATCTGTGATCTAGTGAGGACCGTGTTATTGACAGATCAAGGCTGTCGGCTTCATTCATTTTTTTTATATGAAACCGGATTATAAAGCATTGGTAATATTTGAAATGACAGTGGTATTTAAATGGACAGGGACATCTCAGCCTGAGTGTAAAAAGTTGGCTGGCCAGCTCTCGGTTTTATATTATCTTTTATTTGAATTTAGAAACGTGTACCTGGAGTGAAAACAGCTGTTTATATTCAATTAAAACTTGAAATACACACAATTAATTGAAGTCCTCGTCATCACCTTATAATTAATACATAAATATACATGATAAAAATCATTAAACTATGTAGGAAAAATAATACCTGTTTATCATTTCGTTAGTAATAGCATAATTTACGTACCACGTATGGAATACCCTCCATCCGGAAGAACGTCTCCAGTTTTATAGCAAAGGGGGTGAGGCTGGGCACACACGGACCACGGCCTAACTGATGGATAATGATGGTGTCCTTAGGGTACACCTTCTTACTAAAGAAATAAGATACATTCTGTTTACACGAAATTTCTCAATAACATATGGATATACATTATAAAATGGATATTTCTTCGTAATAACCTTGAATAATGATCTAGTACATTGCTTTTGCCAGATTTGTTGGACTTCAACCAAGGACTATGCCAGACAAATATAACCGATCCTAGGCCTTTGGCTTTGCTTGTTGTGCAAAAGTTGACGGCGGACGGACGACGAACACCGTATCACGGCCAAATCATAATCGCCCTTCAGGAAGGCGAGCTAAAGTGCCCATAAAGCTCACTTAATTTGCTGCTCTCTTTGAAGATCAATTACAATTCATGTGAATTCCAAAGCTGATTAATGTTATGGACGTCGAATTTAAATCCAAACCCTTTATTTTCAGTAACTGTCGCATGTCGCACTGAGGATTGTTATATATTTGACCTATGTTACTTTTTAAAATGCATCAATTTAATTCATGTGAGAAAACAAAAACCATTATATTGGCCTGATATGAATATCCTAGCTCTATTGTTTACTTAGAAGTCGTTTAAGATTTTGAATATTCTCACAAACGTTTATGTCGTTTCATTTCATTTCCCACTAGAAAACAGGAAATCGGAGAGGGTCGAAAAGAATAAACAGCATAGTCCCTCATCTCGGCATGCTACTGGCCCAATATCATGATTAAATGCCCTTTTTTCACCGAGAAAAAAAATCGTTTATAAGATTCACATTTGACAACATTGATCCTACAAAAATCACGTAAATGCAATTCATTTAAACAGAACTTGGTAGCCCTTCATTCCTCAGTCCTCATATCATGACACGGAGCCGCTTGGTTACTGGGAAGAATTAGCGCATGCATATATTAAATCATTTGACATTTGTGATATTTGACGTAGGCGAGGGTCATACTGTACACACTCAACCAGCATATTACTAATCCAATATCAATATCACTGCATATTACTAATCCAATATCAATATCACTGCATATTACTAATCCAATATCAATATCATTGGTCTCTTAATTCATTATTGGAATTAAGACGTTTAAATATTTAAATTTGGCCTCGATGACCCTGAAATTTATAGAAACAGGTCTATTAACATAAGCCTGTGCGTCTTGGTTATTGAGAAGTCACTTTAAGTTTTTACACATTTGACTCGTATGACGTTGGACGTTGGTCAATGTCATTTATTTGAACAAACCAGTTGGTAGCTATTTATCTCCGAATACCAGTCTCATAACATTGGTCATTTTGATTATTAATAAGACGTTTAATGTTTCTAAACCGTTGCCCCACGTGATCTTGGTCAAGGTGGTATCTTTTAAAACAGGTTGTAATTCTTCATTCCATTTTGCTATTTGCAAAATATCATGACCTTTCACCCTGGACATCTTCGTTATTGACAAAAAATCTTTTAAATAAATATATTAACACAATTTAACCCGGTGTTCTTGAAAGGTTCACAAAGTTAATTAATATCACTTCACTGTCGGTTATGGAGAAGTCATTTTAAAGATTTTAACACAGTAAGTTTGAAAGCAAATCAATGTCATTCATGTGTTTGCTTTCTAAATGCTTATGTAGCCCTTCGTCACAGCACGACCCTAGATCTATTGGTTATTGAGAAGAAGATGTTTAAAAAGAAATGTTGACGCTGAGTGGACGAAGGTTTGATTAATGTACTGTCTGTCGACCACGTTATGACCCTGACATTGCCTAGTATATAAACAGACCGGAAAACGCAGTGAACCGCGGCAATCACGTAGGCAAGCACACTCATCCCTAACCTGTGACTTTTATTTGATCCATTTTGATAGCCTGCTGTGTCGCGAAGTGTGGCAAAAGATAATCAAAACAAATAAGTGGCGTGGTAAAACCGGCAGTATGTATGGATGGGGAATTGTAGCTCGGCATAACATCAACATGGGATAGTACGTGCGCCATGCGGGTCTTTAAAACATTTAACTATTTGGGTTGGTACGGTACGTCTGATAAGATTAATGTAATCATCATCACGGTTCACACACGTGTGGATTTACCTATTTACTATATTATACTATCGATACGTGTTGCCACATATACTCTCATGTAGCTGTTTCAATATGTCTGACTAGGGATACATGTTTGTCATTGGTCGGACTTGTATGATATTTTTCTGAACTTGATCTTTAGCATCATAGCACCACAAAGCTTGGTAAATGCAAACAATGTCTGCATTTAGGCCGTGAACAATCGCCATGTGCAATTATAAGTTGTCGACATATTGATAACATGTACACGGTAAATGGGTTCGTTTGTGATCATAAGTAACACATAACAGTCACATAGCTACAACGCTAGCCTAAATGGCTCTCTTATCAAGGGCATATACATATATAATTATACCTGTAGGTTAGATAGGTCCAAAGTCCCTTCCATGCCGCTGTCAGTACCAACCCCGATACCACGGTAGTGCCAACAAGCTTCACACTCATTGGAATGTCTGCCATCACTTCTGTTACTTTAGACAGCGCCATATTGGATGTGTGATGTATTCGTGAATTTCTCCCAGTGTACATTGCGCTCCGTAAATACAGCTAAAATAACACCGCTATAAACGACAGACGCCGTTTATGTACCAACTTATCAGGTTAAATCCTGATTTATTCTTTTCAACTCTTCATATTGAATATTTTATTTTAGCAGTATATCACAAATATGGCCATTTCTGCGAATATATGTGCCCGAAGAAGTTTGACAGAGATTGTGATTGGGAGATTCTAGCTACTGCTCCGCACCGTTGGGATACGCCATGGCGAAATCTAGATACACAACTAGCTATTTGATTGGTGTTAGATAATTTCAAGGAACGTCAACCAAATTCAAAGCAGCAATTCTATCTAATAGTATGTCGAACCCGAGATTCATTCGATGTACATCAAAGGACCAAACTTATCTTTTTGTTTTATCCACCAGGTGGCTGTGACTGAGTCTCTGATTTCAGATTGTCTACGTGATATATTCAAGAGGGGGCGGGGTATCCCTGGAGTATCGAAGATGTGAACATAACACCTGTAGTATCGTGGGGTGCAGAGAGCGAAAACGAACGTATCCCTTGAAGTATTGACGACAAAATTCATGTGTATTGAATTAGAGAATTTTGAGAGGAATGATTTCGTGAAATATTTTGAAATTCGCACGTTTTGTCCTCCTTCGCTTCTCCCAATGGCCTACATATAACAACGCCACCATATTGCCGGAAAAGGACAACGTGAAAGAAAACAGGGGACAGGTCGAGAAACGTTTAAACATGTCCGATACTATAAAGTAATATCATATTCTAACACTAGTATAAAACCTATACTATTAAAGTAAACGAAACTACTGGTCTATGTATTACACACATATATTATTATATATATGTTCGGTAATGTGGTTCATTGAGAAGGTTGACAGGCTTTCACTAATTAATCTAAACCTATTCTAATATTCTTAATAATTGTTTCAATTTGTTTGATATTTTTTCCAAATTTCCGATCGCCAACAGTGATAAAATCATTGACTTACGTATGTCAGTGATAAACTCTGAATATTAAGTTTTATGGACATGTATATATGGTTAGGGTTAGGGTTAATGCTCGTGTCTTTTCAAAATTAGAAACTTAACCAACTCGAGTTGGATAAAAAAAAATGATAAACAATCTCCACTCGTTGTGGAACCTCTATTTATTATACATCTACGGAGTTCATACGGCTTGTGTTGTTGATAGGGTGTGATAATTAGATTAAATACGGCCTGTGGTATTGATAAAGAGTGACAATTATATTATATACGGCTTATGCTATTGATAGTGGTGATAATTATATTAAATAAAGCTTGTGTTACAGTGTATTGATAGGGGATGCAAGTTTGTCTAGCCCTGTGGTTTCAAAAGGCTAGTTTTTTTTACAAGACCAGACACGGGTTTAACCTTGTGTACTCATATTTGGTTAAGTAATCGTCTTTTGCATCCTCTATTTTCCATTGCTCTTCTTTCGTGTCAAATGATTAATTAAAATCTTCGCATGAATTATCAACGGTCGATTTTATTTTTCACCTTATGAGCATGCAAACATTCTGACATTAACTTTTCCGCTATCAAAGACATTAACACAACGTTGATACCCGTAGGCTATCCAGCAGGAATAAGAGTTCTCGTCAATATGAACTACAGAATGGTACTGCTCAAACAACCAGTACAATGAAACATCTGACAAGTATTCCCACATGGACAACCTCTAATTTGAGAAGTGGATACTATTGTGCGACGTGATGTCTTGTGCCTCCAGTGACACCAATATCATACGTTTGACAACAACAAATGTACACAAACAAGACTGTTTACTCTTAAATCACGAACAAATTACAATATTGAATTTTAAGTATTTAAACATAGCTCTTGACAGGACACTGAACAATCTCAAACCTGTCTTATTAAAATATCATGGGGCAGTTTTTTCCCACATACGAGTGGCCGATTGAGAACTCTTGACTATCTAGTACCGCTTCTCTGTATACACTTTTCCCAGTCTGGCCAGAAAGTCTCCTTCATCCGTTCACAGTAGTCACATAGGTTTGGATACTCTGTAAGTTCACAACATAATGTAAGGCCATTAGATATATATTTTTTTGTACTTGATTTTCATTTGTTATAGTCCACTATTAAAACGTTATATAAAGAAACTAAATGGGACATTTACAGAGTTCCTTAAACAGTTGCGAACAATTGGGATGGATGCTGTTGGTACTGAACATCGAATGTACATTTCAGTCTATTTTTTATAATTGAAACGTCTTAATGACCTATTGATACATCTACAAAGGATTAAACACCTCGAAACAATGCACTACACTTGTTCATGAATACACAAACCATTGCACGGGACTTTGACTTTTCAGTTACAATAAAGTCAGACTCGAATCTTTTGTCCAATAGTCAGCAGTTACGTCATTAGTTTACATTCGTATATATTAATTAAAACCATTCTTCGGTACTGCAATTCATAGAACCAATATCACATTCGTTTAAACAAAGTATAAATTAGCAGAGATCTTAGTTTCCCGACAGGGGGTACCAATGTTAAGGATTCGACTACACAGAAAAGAAAAATGGCGAGTACACAAAAATAAATCAGAATGATACAAAATACACATTAAAATCACGGAAGGCTAATGCCTACCTTTTATGACAGAAGTTCCAAAGCCTCCAAATGACGCCCATCTGATTTCCGCCAGAATCCCAAAGATAGCACAGTCAAATTTGCACGCTTTCTCGCCGAACAGGAATTTCTTCGATCCTGAATTATCAATAAAAAGGGACACATCCCTCTCAGTTTAAACCGAGTCAACGAATCAATACAATATATTCAACATGTCCATGGATATCATCTTGTTAAAACTTAGCTGACTGACACGCGATCAAACTATAAAGACAAAGATGTAGAAGAACTTGTTGAACAAACCTTTATTTACAAGAATTAGAAAAATCATCTCGGAAAATCTGGGAATTTTGTATAGTAAGTATAAAGGCACTACATGCTACAAGGCATTTCGATAGAACTCACCAAGGTAGAAGGACAGAGACTTGAGAACCTCTGACATGATGTAACGTATTTCCTCTGGCGAATATCGTCCTATGCCATGCTGATATAGCATCTTTCGTGCACTTCTCTTCAATAAACGCCTAACAATAACAAGATATCGTATAGGCGTTGACCTTTCTTGTAAGCCACACTACATGCGTAATACAAGGAATCCAAATGAAATTGAAGAAATATCCATGAAGAATTTTCTGATTAATAGTGATAACAAACTTTAACTAACAAACTTAAACATTATAATTATCTAGTCAGGGGGCCAAGGGAAACCTACATGAGGATTTTGATAAAGATCCATGAAGAACTCTGAAACTCGAAATAGATTACATAACTTCTACCTGCAAAATTAAAAAAAAACCTGACTGCTATCTTTTCTCAGGTTGGTTACAAAATATAACGTACAAAGGGGAAACTATTGGTAAGAAATACAAAGATTAATGAAGGGTTTTCTGAGAAATACCGACAAACATCAACTGTCAAAACACAAAATGGCAATATGTCGGCCATCTGGAGTTCTGAGCAGCTCTAGATTTAAATATGCTCAACTAAGCCCAAAGGGCAATCTAACAGGCAATTTGACAATGATCGATCTAGTGCTTCTCCAGAAATAGTGACAAGAAATGGTTAAAAACGAACGGACGAATAGCGATTTAATTAGCCCACTATCTGATGAGATTTGCCACATCAGGTCATACGTCATATTGGTACTTTGACAAAGGCATACGTCGTTATATCAACATAACTATTTCATGCGTCTTATTACTAATGTTACTAAGTCATGCGTCTTATTAGCAATGTAACTAAGTCATATGTCTTATTATCAATATAACTAAGTCATATGTCTTATTATCAATGTTACTAAGTCATTGCGTCGTATTATCAATATAACTAAGTCATATGTCATAAGATTAATGTATTAATGACTTCCATCATTAACCTCGTCCTATACATTGTAGATCAAACTCCTCTAGTGCCAGAAGCCAATCTTCCACAATCAATAGGCTTTTTTATTTTAAATTTGTCTCCCATTTGTTCCTCATTTCAAACTGATTTATTATAACGACATGGAAATAGTGGTTACGTCATCAGCGAAGAAATGCCAAACACTTCCCATCCTCCATTGGTATTGTCAAGAACCCATCGATCTATCACAAAGCACCTGCAAAATCAGACATACATCCTTTAGATATCATTAAAACATTAAATGTTAACGAACCACTAACGCTGTCCATTATGTAAGCTAATAAACAAAATATAAACATAACAACGGCGTCTAAAGTGTAAACATACAAAACAAATATAAATTGGCTTTTTAAGTTCATGATACGGCATCAAGTCACATGTTTCCTAAAAACTTAACGGAAGTGAAAAAAAACTTGAAAACAAACTGACCAAATTATTACCTACCAGTACGTATTTTCCTCGGCCATTTTCTGGAAGGCCCTGCCGATTCCGATCTGTTCTTCAGTGAGTCCCCTGTTAAGGTCAAAGTTCTTCTCCTTACTGAGAAACTCCAGGATAAACTCGCTATCTGGAATCTCTTCTCCATTGTACTCCAAAAATGGAATTTTCCCTGTTTTCTTACTTCGTCTGTACCAGCTATGTTCTACCTACAAATGTACAATGTATGTTAGTTGTTCATAATAAACCTTGCGGTACAAGTATGTGCATATTAAGTGTTATTTACTGCTAGTGTGGCAATATTCCTAGTCGACAACGCAATTTTGGGTTTAGAGGAATTCATAAAACCAACCCTAAAGCGTCTTTAATCGGCAAAATCTCGAATTTAAGTTTTTCAAATTGTATTAAGTAATAATTATAATTAATGTACGTCCAATAATCAAACTAATCCTGTAATATACCACAATGTTTCTCTGGAAATTATTAATAATTTGCTGTAAACTCTAACATTTTCTTCTGTAGAATTACCTTGCGGATGATGAATGTTAGTTGGAATATCCATAAGTCACACAAATCATCAAACCCTAAATATAGCCATGCTGTTTTGCTCAACAGTGTCCAAAACACACAAAAAGAGGATATGTTTGGCCGGATTTGACTTTATAAGTATAAACAGTTTTTTTTGTTATGATTGTGAATTGAAAATGGTAATAATAATGAAAACAATACTACACAAATATGGCATAAAGGGAGACATCTTTGTAACAAAATGATGTGACAAAAACTGTACCATCATAGCATGGAATGTCGTAATCCAATACCATGACCAGAGCTGACCCGAACAGCAAAGGTTTGATGACATCGTCACAACAAGTCTCAACATCCATTAATCACCTCTGAGGACAAACTATAAGGTAAGTATCGGGTTGTTCCTTGGGGCAAACAAAATCAAATGTACCCTGTATAATGTCGCCATTTCCTTTTTTCGAGAAAAACAACTGAATGATGGAAAATATCGCAATTATCTGATAGTTGTGTAAAAGGTTTGCCGATAGATTCGTCGATGTTTACAATTGATTGTCCTATATCTCTATAACAAACCCCATCAGCGTTTACAAGTTTCAGAGTTTCTTTCACTCGAAAAGTTGAGGTAGATACATTGACAATGTTAGTGCAGATAATTCGTTATTGGAAAGTTTATTAAAGACAACAGTTATATTCGTGAAATTATTTTGCAGGCCTCATATCAATATAGATAAATATGGATCATCCAGTAGCCAAAGACATTCCGGGCAATTAATTGGCAGGCTATGTGATGACAGTGTTATCAGGATACCATCTATCGAACTCGATAAGCTTTATGTGATGTGAAAAAAAACTGTAACATTTCATTTTGCCAGGTTCTTGACGGCCATCGTACTTATGTGTACGTCTGTACTAAACCGTAAACGTGAGTTGGAACTTTCTTACTTACCATGGTCCACATAACAAAAAAAACGCATTATATGACAGCCCTAGCTAGCTTCCCAGGTACACATATATATATTAACTCGACCAACTGTACAAACAGGCTATTTCTCAATTTACATAATATACATACTAGGACGTGTGTTTACGGAACATTGTATACAATGTGTACGTGTGCAGCCTACCACAAGGTAAGTTTATAAGTTTATTAGGTTTTTGACATTCTTAACGCACATAAATATATATCTTCTTTAACTTTTACACTTCAAAAGCTACATATGTATGTAAAAATAGGAACACCAAAACAACATTGGTGATTTATTTCAATATTGTATCACTGAACATCTTTAGTGGATAAGTGTGTAACAATATTACCCACAATTAATGCACCAGGAATATGCAAAATACAGACAATTTTAATTTTTTGAAAATCACGCAATGCACAGGTAAATCCCAATTTTAACTTAGTCCTTTTAAATACAGCTTACCTATCTGCTAAAAATAACTGCTTAATCTTCTTTTGTTTTCCTTTAACGCTTTTAAACAAACTCACACTAAGATCAAATTAAAACTCTTTTATTGCACTGAAAAGCAGGGGCCACAGCATAAGCTCCGCTGGGCTTCGTCCGTCGAGCTAAACATTATCAAGTCATTTCTGTCTTGAAAGCTATGAAAAATAATAAAAGCCCAGGCTCTGATGGGTTCACTGTGGAATTTTTTAAATGCTTCTGGAAACAGTTAGGTACTTTTATAGTCAGATCAATTAATTATAGGTTCAATCAGGGTCAATTATCAATTACACAAAGACAGGGCATAATAACATGTATACCTAAGGGAGATAAGCCTCGACAATATCTTAAAAACTGGAGACCAATTTCTTTACTCAATATTATTTATAAAATTGCATCAGGATCAATAGCTAACCGAATAAAAATAGTTTTGAACAAATTAATTCATACTGATCAAACGGGTTTCATCTCAGGACGTTATATTGAGGAAAACACTCGAATTGTTTATGATATTATGCAATATGCAGAAGATAAAAATATACCTGGAATGTTGTTGATTATTGATTTTGAAAAGGCTTTTGACTCTGTTTCTTGGAAGTTTATTGATAAAGTTCTCGATTTTTTTAAATTTGGGGAAGATATTAAGAAATTGGTGAAGGTTCTACAAAACAATTCAAGCTCAGCGATTAATCAAGGGGGAAATCTGTCTCCATTTTTTGAAATAGAGAGAGGCTGTAGGCAGGGGGACCCAATTGTACCATATATATTTATAATATGTGCTGAAATCTTAGCTATTAGAATAAGGAACAATAATAATATAAAAGGTATTGATGTTGATAATATTCCTATTTTACTGTCTCAATATGCTGATGACACTTCACTGATCTTGGATGGAACAGAGGAATCCCTTAAAGAATCTATTGATGAATTAAAATCTTTTGCAAAAATATCAGGATTGAAAATAAATGTATCTAAAACCCAGGCTATTTGGATTGGAAGCAAAAAATATAGTGATGAAGTTGTCTACCCTGAACTGAATCTACAGTGGGGAAATCAAACATTTACACTTTTAGGAATCAAATTTCATGTTGACCTTCATCGAATACCTAAACTAAATTATGATAAGAAATTAGTAAAGTTAAAGGCACTTATTAGAATTTGGGAACGACGAGTCTTAACTCTAATCGGTAGAATTCATATTATAAAGGCTTTATTAATTTCTCAGTTCAATCATCTCTTTATCTCTTTGCCAAATCCAGATGAGAATTTCTTGAAAAAATTAAACACAGAACTGTATTGTTTTCTTTGGAAAAGTAAAATAGATAAGGTGAAAAGAGATGTAACTATTAAAAAATACATTGATGGGGGGCTAAAAATGTTACATGTGAAGTCATTCATTGAATCTTTGAAGCTAACATGGTTAAGGAGACTTTTTACAAGTTCAAGTAAATGGCAGTTAATTCTTAGATCTTTTGTTGATGATCACCTTATGGCTAACTGTGGGATGGAATATATCTCAATATGTCACAATAAATGTAAAAATCTATTCTGGAAAGATGTCTTTAAAGCATGGATAAAACTATCTAATAAAAACTACTTATATAAATCCCCAGATATGTTGGCTAAAACACCAATTTGGTATAATAAATTAATTAAAGTAGATAATCAGAATATTTTTTATCAAGATTGGTACAATAAAGGAATTATTGTAATTAGTGACTTAATAAACAAAAACAATAATTCATTTTACTCCTTCGAAGAATTTCAACGGGTCTTTGATATTAATACAAACATCCTTAAATATCGAGGACTTATCTCAGCTATTAGAAAACATATTCAGAAACAGGAATTATCATCTCCTATCAACCCATTTATACCAATTGATATGGAAATTCTTTTTCGCAGTAAAAAGGGAACAAAAGACTTTTACTATTTACTCAGTAAAAATAACATAATATCCCCTGGAAGAAAAAAATGGGATATCTTCAACTTTGATAATGAAACATGGAGGAAAATATACAAATTGCCATTTTATATAACCAAAAATTCAAAACTACAGTGGCTACAATATAGAATTAATCAACACATCTTAACAACAAATTCATTTCTATTTAAGGCAGGAATAGCAGAAAATCCGTATTGCTACTGGTGCAAAACTGATATTGAAACAATAGAACATACACTTTGGGAATGTGATAAGGTGCAAGTTATGTTACAAAATTTTGAGTTTTTATTAGATTCTTTAATGATACCTTTCGCATATAATAAGGAAACTTTTATTTTTGGATTATATAATCAAGATGGAATAAGAACACCAATAGACAGTACAATCATTTTAATTATTAAACAGTATATTTATTCAACAAGGTGCCTACAAATGAATTTATCTTTGACTGGTCTCAAAAAAACTATTAAAGATCATTATGTTACACAAAAATATATTGCAATGGGTAAAGGGGACAAGTATAAGGAAAATTTTCAAAATGAATGGAAATAATGGCAAAAATTACTTAATATCTCTTAGAACTTCAATTTGCTGATTATTGTCCTTAGATTCTTGTTTACTGCTATACTTTGTAATGTTATATGTAACCAAAGTTAATACATATTATTGTCTCTATAAGATTTCAAAATAAAATTTTATTGCTATAATCATATGTGGTGACACTTGCTGACGACAATACATGTTTAAATCCTCTTGTCTTTCCCTTGCCAGTCTTCATTCATATACAGTAAAGCTGGTCTAATTATAAGTCAGACCTAAATTGTCTTACCAGCAATTCTGTTTATCCTGGGTATATCTGGGTTAGACTACAGACCATACTGTAAATATTTGATTTTCTAACACCTCTCTCTGTCTCTCTCTCCTTCTCTCTCTGTCTCTATGTCTGTCTTTGTTACTATATATATGTCTTTGTCCATGTTTCTTGTTTCGTTCCTATTGCTTTATTGTTATGATTTTTCTGTTTGCTCTACACCTTCTCTTCTGCTTTCTTCCTTTCTTTAAATACAGTGGGAAAGTAACATTAAGAAAATTCATCAAAAGTAAATGATTTTATGAATCTGGATTAAGATGTGTGTATTTGTGTTGGATCATCTACAATTCTATGGTGCTGTAATAATGATTATTCTGAATACAATTGTATACTATGTACACTGTATGAAAATCTCTGAAAAAATAAAACAAATACAAAAAAAAAAGTCATTTCTGTCAAATTACACCATAGAAGGGATTTATAAGCTGCTAAAATGTCACTGATATCACTTGATTCGTTATTTAGACGACCCTTGAATGTCAACAAAATGGGAGCGATAAAGCACTATCTGTACGTGTGTGGTTTACCTACCAATTTACATCTGTATCTGAGAAGGATACTGATTAACAAATTCGAAAATTCCAAAATAAATCATATAATTCTACACAGATATATACTATCAATATAATTCTATATTAAAATACTTCCGAAAATTGTAAAAGTTACCTCGTAAGGAATACCCTCCATCCGGAAATACGTCTCTAATTTAATCGCAAAAGGCGTAAGACTTGGCACATATGGACCACGGCCCATCTGGTGGATAACAATGGTATCTTTTGGATATAGTTTCCTGTTCGATAAATAAACGCAATTAACACAACAAAGTATTGTCAACATCTACAGGAGAACATCATTATAGAGTAGACCAATATAAGCATTGTTAGCTTTTGCAGGTAGTCTTTATCTAATTTATTAGCTGGCATTTCATTTAGATCGTGAAAACATAATGATTAGTTTCAGCTTACTATGTTTCAGTTAGCCTGTCATCTAACTTATTGCAGTTCTTGTGATGCATGGGGTAAAAAAATGCCATGGCATGTGTTTGTTTGGGTGTACATTGTATATGTGTTACACTTTGCTGATAAAAGATATACTAAACAACATTCCAGATCTTTCTATATGAGATATACCTGTTGGTTTGACGCGCTTTACGCACCGTCCAAACAGTCGCCAACACCACCCCTGCGAAAACTGCGCCGCCTACAGTCTTAACACTCACAGGGAGGTCTGCAATCATATCCGTCACTTTCGACAGCGCCATGTTGTAAATAAGGTCATAATCTGGGCCGTCAGGTCAGCCAAGTCGTATAACTGGGAAAGGGTATGTGTGGTGTATGTATTTACACAGGGAACTTCAATTATGCAGATGTACGTATTGTAAGTAATTAAAAAATATTTTATTAAGTATCTATAATTAAACAACAGAAGCATAAATCTCTAAAAGATAAACACATATATATCTAATGCTGCGTGTCTATGAATTCATTATTTAAGAAATAACACAACTAGATATTTTTCTCTTTCTTATAACTATTGACTCCATCCCCTCATTTACACATTTGTTGTTAAACTGACGTAATATTTATACACAAATTAAAATTTGACGTTATCGCTACTTGCAAAATGATGATATTGTATAGGTGTAATGACAAATAAGAACACACGGGTTCTCAAAAGACAGTAATCCTGACATTTTTACGATAGTCAAGCTGTTACGTCTTATAGTGATTAATATGCCCATAAGCAACAACCAATTACTGCCTAAAATTCTAGCTGACCCATAAAACTGGACACTTTAATGCACTTTACTGTAAATAACCCAAATTTTAAGGTGTTTTGAAACATTTGGGCAAAAATGTCAAATTCATTATAATTGGCCCTTCATGGTAATAAGACCAAATCCAGTCGCATGCCAAAGAATATCAAACTCGGACCGTTGACTGACAATGGGGAATGCGAGTGTTTCATTAATGAATTTCGTTCTTAAATCCCGCCTACTCGAAAAACTACACGTTTATTCACCATGTAAACGTATCTATAATTAAACCACAAGAGCATAAATCTCTAAAAGGTAAACTTACATATATTTAATGCTGCGCGTCTATGAATTTATTATTTAAGGACTAACACAACTAGAGATTTTTCTTTGTGCTGTAACTATTGACTCCATCCCCTCATTCACACATTTGTTGTTAAAATGACGTAATATTTATACACAAATTAAGATTTGACGTTATCGCTACTTGCAAAATGATGCTATTGTATAGGTGTAATGACAAATAAGAACACACGGGTTCTCGAATGACCGCAATCCTAACATCTTTACAATAGTCAAGCTGTTCCGTCCGATGTGATTACTTTACATATAAGCAACAAACAATCGCTGCCTAAAATTCTAACGGGCCGATGAAAGACGACACTTTAATGCACTTTAGTGTAAATAACCCAAATTTTAAGTTGTTTTCTATGATTTGGGCAAAAATGTCAAATTCATTATAATTGACCTTTCATGGTAATAAGACCACACCCGATCACATGCCAAATAATATCAAACCGGGACCTTTGACTGACGATGGGGAATGAGAGTGTTTCATTAATGAATTCCGTTCTTAAACCCCGCATACCCGAAAAACTACACGTATACTGTGTGTCAAAAAACGTTTGAATTAAAATTGGTAATGTACACTGATTGGTCAGCCAATCACAAACTGTTTGCCTACTGAGTGTCGCGGTGTCAAATTATTTACCGTTAATTCTTTTACGAAATAAAATGCAGTATCCATATAGAAAATCAAACCTGGGCGATCCAAATGCTTAAGATTAATTTCTTTTTTTTTCTAGAATTCTTTTCTTCAAACATTTATAATGTTTCATTCAATTTTCACCCTTTTGATATCACCTAATTATGTATAACAACGATTGTGTCAAACATTTTGATATACAATACTCAATGTCATGTCGAAATAATGAGTTGGTACAGTCACGTGTGTATCATCACAAGTGTTAATAGTAACAAGTGTTAATCGTAACATATGTGTTTCATAAGTGTATATCATCATGAGTGTGTATTCGTCACAAGTGGGTACCATTACAGGTTTGTATCATCACAAGTGTGTATCGTCACAGTGTTTATCATCACAAGTGTGTATCACCACAGGTGTGTACCATTCTAAGACTGCTATTAGAAGAATGTAAATGAAAAACAATAACAATTTAAACGCAAATCTGTATTCATTTGGTGAAACATGTGATATTAACATACAAAATGGCATCAAATGGGTCATTAGCTAGTTTTGTTTAACCCCAAACAATTAACGATAATTTTTAAAACTGTTTCGTAGATTTATAGCAAAATCATAAATCATAAATAGTTTCCTTGTTTCGCTTGACATGTTTTAAAGTACTGACTTCTATACCTAAATATGCAAAACAAATTCACTTAAACATCGGATATAATAAAGTGAGTGTCATAATAACAAACCGAAATAGTACTCAGGTACACGTAGTTTAGAGATCGTTTCCTGGTGTTAATTTAACAAAAAATATAATGACTTCGAAATTATTAACAGCACTTTGAGGTATGATTTCCATTATGCAAGCAAACATTTTATCTTAACGTACATGTAATTTAGTCAGTATGAACCGTGTAATACGATATGGGACCTGTACAAATATACATATACTGAGGTATTTCTTGTTTCACTCTACATAAAGTCAGCCAATGCTTTAACCAATCCTATCCCTCTTATTTTATTATCAATGTCAGAAATGTATCACTAATAAACTCCTCGTTTTACAATACATAAAGAACACATACTATCAAGAAATACAATCGATACCATATCTTGATGACATAGTGTCCCTGTCGATTTGTCAAGAGTAACAGGACTGATGGTTCAATGTTACAGATTGCTTGTAATAAAGTTTGTATACATATGCTATCTCGCTTTATTGCAGCATACAAAGTAAGATCTTAAATACAAACTTAGGCTCTCAACAAAACATTAAGGTATTATATGATATTCGGCCAGTTTTGTGGCAGTAAGGCTATTTCGACTATCTGGTATAATCTTCCAGTATAACATCGTCCCAGTCTGGCCAGAACGTTTCCTTCACCGCTCACAGTAGTCACATAGGTTGGGTTATTCTGAAAGTACAACAATCAATTATGCCTAATGTTCATGTAGCGAAACAGAACACTTTCCCATGATATATAGTTCTTATAATAATTAGGTTGAAAGGTATGAAAAATCAGCAACATATAGAGATTTCATTTATCGCTATTTTCCATGAACATTCAAGAGTGAAAAATATTGACACGACCTTTTAATAACGTAAATACATGTATGTAGATTATGCTTGGAAATTTTATTTAGCTTTCTTCGGTAATCATTAAATAACTTGCTATCACTGGACATTTGGACAGCAAGTAGAATCACCCCAGAAGTCGTAAGCCATCTCGCTTAATTTCCCTTATTGGAAAACATTATGTAAAGCTCTTATCCTTTCCATCCTCATTACACGTATTTGTACATTTATTGATAACGTTTGAGAACAACACTGGTACGAGTTTATATCACCTGCAGGAAACTTGCATTAGCATCATGACTTAAGTGCATGTATATATATATATATATAGAAAATTCCATGCAACAGGTAACAAAACCATCACAACAGGTTTACACAACTTTTTGGAACAGCAAACATAAGGTATTTATCAACCAACGAAATATTAAAAAGTGATGGGTAACGTAGAGGGATGGCCATTATGACGTGTTGAACAGGCGTGGTCTTTCGTTACTCTTAATTTGCAGTTTGTTGATTTATAATAAGTGTAAGTGGATAACTAAAGTTTATAAACAGTATTTGGTCGGACTTGTAGCATCAGAGCACCAAAAAGCTTGGTACAAACAATGTCTGCATTTAGGCCGTGAACAATCGCCATGTGCAATTATAAGTTGTCGACATGTTGATAACATGTACACGTGTAATATGTCGTTGCTGACAGGCTGTGAGAGGAATATATATTTTAATAAAGAGGACCAGCGTCTTGATACGTTGTCGCCATTTTATTCAACTAATTATAAAACATATCTCGGACCAACATATCCGGAATCAAGTACAAACTAATAAAACAAAATTAGAAATAAACAACAATATCCGGAATGGAGTTATTTCCCCTTAGACCATAATACTATAAGATATCTCACAGACCAGTAACACCATATACATAACATGCCCCCCCTTAAAAAATTGAACCCTGTGAAATTAACAACTGGTCGTGAGATATCTGATTACATGACATGAAATGACAATGAAATACAGAAATCAAGAATTTTACACTATTCATTTAAATGCAACTATAAAAACCGAGTAAATCAGCAAGAAAATTTCCCTCACACAACACCAAGTCTACATCATACCTATAGCTACCCTCCAGCTGCGCAATTCTGGAAGACAAATACAAGGATGCAGACTTAATAGAATGGGCAAAAGAACTTCACATACAAAAAACAAGTTATTAAGCTACATTTAAAATGATATTAATTTCAGTAATTTAACAAGAATTGTATTAAACTTTAGTAAATATTTATGACTTCTACAATATTCAAGAAATCAAAACTTAAGGCACATACAAATTTTAAGATACAACAATCATAAAAAATACACTTTGTACCTATACAAGATGCTATATACAGTACACCTGTATTCAACTATGAACACAAGAATGATTACATTTGATACAGTAGATCAAATGCAGATTATCATTCTGAAACCCATCAAGCTTGTCATTCAAAAATAAAATAATATACCAGTAACATGCTAAATGGTAAATCCTTTGTGGTAATACTAACTTTGTTATTTATACATATATATAAACTTTTAACTTGCAATATCAACATGTTGTGTACAATAATGTATTATACCATGTGATTTTAGTTATAGAGTAAACCATGAAAAATATTCAAACAAAGGAAACAAAGAACCTTAACTTTCCTCTGCTATATCAATAGCATATCAAATATCAAATACAGCCATACAATATGTGATTACTTGCAATGATAATGTTATATTCTAATACAGTTCAGTATATTGTGAAATAAAACTCATGCAAAACCAGCACATTATATTCATCACTCGATCACCTATATAAATCATCAAATATAAATAATTTCTCTGCGACAAATCGTCTTGCAATGTACATAAGGAAATTCAATAAAGTAATCATCTGTTCAATGAGAAATACACTGTTAATCAACTTAAAATATAATATTACAAATTTAAGCAATGTCATGACAATTATCTATACTAGGGGAGGTGGTCGGGCACGGATCTTTGACCTTGTTTTTACATCTAGGTCAAGGAAAGAAAACCATCTGGCATTTTGGGCTGGCTCACCCTTCAAATGTGCTAAATATTCATTTCCTTTTCCCACATTCCTCATCGCAAGGACACGTTTAACTTTTTCCTCGTCTGACGCCGTGTTGGAAACTTCCGCCGGATCCACGTGATCCGAGTCTCTGAAGCGAAGTGGCTTCTGACGAGCACGTTGCGGGCGACCAGGCAAATCTAAAATGAGCGGCTCGGTTGACTGTGACTGTGGTACACTTTGTAAATTTTGATGGGGCTTCGGAATCAATGGAAACAAGTCGCGAATTTGTCTTGGCAGAATTGAAATTGATTTGCTATTATTATTGCCTAATAAAACTGGGCCGGTGGGCTTTCCAGTATCATTTGAAGCCGATGAATTTGTGCTCTTATTTGACAAATCCTCAGATCTCTGGGAAATATCAATATCTGTAGGTTGTTCGAAATCGTCATGGGGGTGTTTATCCACATCTGTAGTAGCCACATAAGCTTCATTTTGCTCATTTTGGGAGATGATAGTTTTCTTGACAGCGGGTAGAAAATAGCCTGTAGGTTCTGGGACGCGAACAAATGCTACCTTCAGTCTGTTCTTGTGAATAGGACGTGGGAGAAGTTTTCCAGAATCTTTATCTAGTAGACGCACAAGGTGATCTGACATGACATTGTTGACGATGTAGGGACCAGAATAACGTGGTTGAAACTTCTGACCTTGACCTGAAGGTGTCTTAAGTAAATACACATAGTCACCAGCACTAAGGTTCAAGGGATGAACCTTGGAATTTGCCCTTTCCACATACGATGCCTTAGCTGATTCAGCAGATGCCTTCACTTCCTGTCGCACAACTTCTAAACGCTTTGCCATTGACAAAACATAGTCGTGATAGTCTTTTGGAAGAGAGCGAAGTTCGACTGGAAGTGTGTGCGTAGACAATGGAAAGTGTGGACGAAACCCAAACACTATTTCGAACGGACTATATCCTAATGTCGCATTCACTGTATTGTTCATAGAGAAAACAACTGAGGATAGTACTTTGTCCCACTGGTGGCCATCTGTAATGAAAGGTGTCAAACGCTCCGCTAATGTTCGATGCGTTCTCTCCACTGAGCCGAGACAATGATGAGAGAAACTCGGAGTATATTCCTGCTTTATATCAAGCAAACGGCAAACTTCCTTCGTACAAGTGGAAAGAAACTCTGACCCTTGGTCAGACACAAAAGCGTTACAGGTTCCGAAAGTCGTCATCAATGAGTATATTGCCTCCGAGACTGTAACTGCATCCTTGTTCCGGATAGGAACAGCAAAGAGATATTTGCTAAATTGGTCCACCGCGGTAAACACATACGAATTGCCATTCTTGGAAACAGGTACTGGCCCATACAAATCAAGTTGCCAAACCTCAAAAGATCGAGATGGTGTGGGAAATGCAACTATACCAGTTTTTGTATGTGCTCGAGTTACTTTCCGTTCTTGACATTGTGGACACGACCTTACATACTCTGCTATGCGGGTTGCCATACATGGAAAATAATACGAATCCTTGATGCTATCCAAAGTATGCTGTATACCTCCATGTCCTGCCATAGGCGAGTTGTGATGTAGTTCTATGACAGTTTTGATCATCACCTCAGGAAGCACCAGCTGATATTGCTGCAGTGATCTTGTTCTTTTGCACTTTGAAATGCGCGAATGGAACAAAACGTCATTTGCAAATACATAATCTGAACTTTCTAACATGATTCGCCTAGAATCCTTTTGAGAAGCAGGTAATCTTCCATCTTGCAGGTAATGAATGATGTGGCACAATGTTGTGTCCTTGCGTTGTAGGTTCTTAACAGTATCAAGGTCAAAAGAGCCTTGTGAAAATATGTCCATATCGCGAACTCTTATCGAAACCTCAGAAAAATAATCGGCAGCTGAAGAATGTACCGCATCTGTGTCAATGGAATCCTCTGTGTCAAGTCCTGGAGAAGCTGTGACATGTTGTTCAACATCCTTATTGAAAGTGTTATCTTGATCAACTGTCTCCTGCTCTGTAAAATCTACATGGGAATCTCCTAAGGAAAGTGTCTGTTCTCTTTGTTCTTGCGGAATTGATTCGAATGAAGAGACACTATCAGCCTGTTCTACAGGAGGACTTTCCTCTCTATGGGAATCTCTTTCACTTGTTGTCACTGCGTGCCTTTTGGACTTCCTTTTCTTCCTAGTTAATCTACCGTAATCAAAATCATTATCTTCTGTGTCCGCGTCATAAACCCGATCTTGTTGGAGAGAATCTGCTAAGTGTTTCTGAAAATCATCCAAATGTGAAGGTGGTATAGCTGGGGGCAATGTTTGCACATTGTTGACTTCATTGGGAAACGAAGACGATTCATCGGAACTGTCAACAAATAAACTTTTCAGTTGGTGACCCTCCGGTAATACAATAGTCCCAGTTTTCTCTGTGATGTAGGGAAAGTGAGGATCGTCTTCTTCTGGACTTTGGAAATCAGGATATTTCTGGGGAGATCGTGAAAGAGTGTCGGCAACTTGCATCTGGCTTGCTGGCTTGTATCTAATCTCAAACGTGAATTGTTGTAGAATAGCTATCCATCTCTCATAAATTGCTCCTTTCATTTGCTTTTGAAATAAAGGTTTAAGGGCTTGATGGTCGCATTCTACAACGAACTTAGCTCCTCGCAAGTATGATGCGCAATCCAGAATAGCCGTGACCATTCCAAGAAGTTCCAGCTTCGTTGGTCCGTATGACCTTTGCCATCGTCTCAGTGATTTTGATCCAAAGCGAACCACTCGGAAGTCCTCAGGTGAGTCCTGTTTTTGGTAAAGCATATAACCTATGCCTCTGGAACACGTGTCAACGCCGAGATAGAATGTCTTGGTAAAATCAGGAAATGCGAGAACATCGCAGTTCGTAAGCAATGATTTCAGTTTGTCAAGAGCATCTTGATGCTTCTTAGTCCAGAAAAAGGAGACACCAGACTGTGTGAGACGTATCAAAGGTTGTGCTTCTGCGCTATAGTTTGGAATAAATTTCCTGAACCAGTTAAATAATCCAAGTATTCGCCTTAAAGCTTTCACATCTTTTGGAGGGCTGATGTTCTGTATGGCTTCCACTCGATCAGGTGGTGGAGAAATTCCATTTTCTGAAATCTGATGACCAAGAAAAACGCAAGACTTTTCAGCGAACGTACACTTTTTGGGATTGAGTTTTAACCCTGCTGCCACTAGTCGTTTGAACACATCTTCAACATCGTTCATGTGTTGTTTCATATTTGGTGAACTGATAAGGACATCGTCAATGTAACAAAGGCAAGATCTAAAAGTGAGTCCTCTCAAGACTTTATCCATCAGCAGCTGAAAACTACTTGGAGCCGTGCTCAAACCCATAGGTAACCTTTGGAATTTGAATGTTCCGTAACAGGTGTTAAAAGCAGTCAAGCCAGTACTATCAGCGTCGATTGGCATCTGAAAGAAACCCTTTGACAAGTCAATGGATGTAAAGTATAATGGTTTTCTATCTGCAAATGATTCCGTGAGTTCCTCGAGATTTGGAATTTGATATTGGAATGTCTGAGTCTGGGAGTTAAGATATCGAAAGTCTACACAGAATCTAAATTGAGACAGGCTTGATGTGTTGGTTGACCCGAGTGATCCTTTTTTGACACAAGGACAACTGGACTGGTGATGAGGATCTGTTCAGACTCATCCACTGGTGCTATGATTCCTTGATCCAACAGTTCATCAAGTTGATGTCGTAATACTTCTCGTTTATCGGGAGGAAGACGATAGGGTCTTTGATGCTTAGGCTTAACATCTGGTTTGAGGAGGATCTTGTGTTTCACAAGCTCAGTGTAGCCAAGGTTTGGTGACTCTGGTGTCACAAACAACTCTTTGTGTTGACGGAGCAAATCTTGAAGATTTTCTTTCTCTGTTGGTGTTAAGTGTTCTGGGATTTTAAACAGTGAATCGAACGAGCTATGAATGCCTGTTGGGTGTTCTTGTGCAGAGCCGGTGGGCGTCTGTACATTCTGCACACTGTCAGTAGAAAACTGGTATGTATCGTATTCCAATGAATGTTCAAACCTTGCTAAAACTTTCCCTTGCAGCAATGTAACCGGATTGGAAGAAGGATTTAAAATCTTAATGGGAACAACACCATCCTTAGCAACAGTTACTAATGTCCTGGCAACCATTAAGTTTTTGTGAACACAAAAGCTACTTCCAGAACAGATGCCCTGTGATCCACATAGGATGTGTGTTGGTACTGCTCCCCATAATACAACTTCCGAATTAGGAGGTAAAACGATCCTTTTGGTACACGTGACAGGAGATGGATCAAAAGAACAAGTAGAATTAGTAAAATCGAGAATGACACCCTTGTCTTGTAGATATTTCACTCCCAAAATCAATGGATGAGATGTACACGGTAAGATATGTACTAGAATGTGATGAACAAACCCAGCTACTTGTACAGTTATTGTTGCTGTTCCAATGATCGCTATCTTCTTGTTGTCAGCCAATAATATCTGTTTGTCGGGCAGATGTTGAAAATTAGCTTTGAAAAAAGGTGGTATACTGTCATACAAATTTTCACTGATAATATTTAGAGAGCTGCCTGTGTCGACAAGAGCCGATATTTGGGTGTGATGAATTTTTACAGGGAGAAAAATAAATTGAGGTTTTGAAACATCCTGTAGTGAGTTAGACCCCACATGAATTGAGTTTACACTGGATTTCCCGAGGAGGGGGGTCTGTTCCACCCCGGGTGTTGTTGGTTTCCCTGTGGCGCATTATTTCCTAAAAATCTGCAATCTGTAGCCGGATGTCCCCACTGCTGACAAAGCTGGCACTTCAAACCTGGGGCCGACTCTCCAATCCCAGTCCAATTACATAGCCTCTTTGGGTGTCCCAGACCATGGCATGCAAAACATTCAAGTGAAGGCCGAGAATGACCATCCTGTGCGTACTGTTGTCGCCTGGGATTCGAGGGTTGACGAGGCTGGTTATAAGGCCTTGAACCTGGTTGAGATGTAGAATGTTGTGGAGACTGTTTGGTAGATATAGCCTCAACAAGGTTGGTAAGTTTCTCCATCTGAGCTTTGAGGTCATTGATTTCCTGTTTCTGTGGAGGTTCAATACTTTTGGTAGAGGACATTGCACATAATATCCCCGTCGAATCCTCACTGTGTTTGCGGTAGCCACAACTTTCCCCCATTTTTGCAGCTATTAAAGCAGATGATAAGTCCTTAGGATTCCCTGCACGAACAAAAAAAGCTAATTCCTGTGGCAACCCACTAATGAACCTTGCAAGGATTTCATGTTCCTGTTTTCTGATCAATTGCCCCTTTTCCAACAACAAACAATGGAAATCTTCCATTGGTTGCCCTGCTAAGAGACACAGCTTATTAAATGTTTCATTCTCAATAAACATCTGGGGACTTTGCCAATCTATGGTAATGAATCTGGACTTAAACTCTGCAATAAAATTATCCCATGTGTTCTTTGTGGATTGAGGTAATGCATTAAACCATGCTAATGCTGGTCCTAATAAATGCAAGTGGAATGCTGCTATTTTTTTGTTGTTATTGTCAGTGACATCAATCAATGTAGCATATGACTCGAATTCCGATAAGAATTTGTCCCCATTTTCATGTGGATAACCAGAATATTTTTGACAAATTATGGATTTCGCCATATCTAAGTCCAGTAATGTTGTTTTGAAACAGCTGGATGATGTAAAGATTGATGGAACAGAAATGTCCGGAAATGGCAGATCTAAATCTTCAATTGGAAATGCTGAAATTTGGTCTGGTGTACTTGAACGGAAATTATCACCTGGTTCCTGTATTGCATTTTCGAAAATAAATGAATCATTGAGAATTTCATCTTCATTCCAGTCTGTGAAAGTATCCTCGGGGCTATTATCTGGGATGAATGGTGTAATGTTGTTCATTTCGTGGAGTATAATTCGCTGACATTTTCAGAGTATATAGTACATATGTTTATATATATATGTACAATGTAGTACCAAAGTGTTAAAATATACTCACTATAACACTGTAACAATGTCGGCCGTTGGGCTTTCAACATCTAAACATAATGTTTTGAATAAAGAATGTATATATAAGTTACATAACTAATGTTGGCCGGTGGGCTTTCAACAAAGTGCAACTTTTCATATTATGTTGGCCGGTGGGCTTTCAACATTTGAAATAATATATCTAATATACTAGTCTCTGGCATACATTCACAACTTTTCCCTGCCATACTATCAATAAATTGCGTCGAGGATGGAGTCCGTCATACAAGTTATAATAACAAAATTGTGATGTTCTCCCTCGTGGCCTATGAATACGCAAGTCTGTATGGAGGGCTAAATGACATCCAGTATTTTTACTGTTAAAATCGTTAATGAAATTGTTAAGCTTCAGAACAAACTCTTCGAATTTCTGTTGGTGTCTTGTGGTTACTGAAGATGGTTCTAGAGGGGATTTGTGTGGATATTTCCGAATAGATATTTTTAAATCCTTGGGAGGAATTGTACCAAATATCACCTGAGCTGTTGGATTTTGTGTTTTGATTTCGTGTTCAATGTCCAAAATCTTCTTTGTAAGGTAATTGTATTTGTTAATCTGCTCTTGTTCCAAATAATCTCCTATGTTGTCGGGAATGTCATTTATACCCGCGCAGATGATGTAGAGTTTGTACCCCGTATGGTTGAAGTTTTGCAAATAACGAACTTGATCACACAGTCCAGAACCTCGCGAAACATTTAATGCAATATCTACCAGACGCGCCCCGGCGAATCTAGAATCACTAAATAATACACACCTGTTCATATTTCATTATGCGGGTGGTGAAAATATAGGGTTTCATACTTTCATATAGTTCAGTTCACAATTTACTAAATAGAGAAATCACTGTCATGAAACACGTGGTTAACAAACACATAACATCGTCAAAAGTTAAAACACGCCGTTTACTCGTTAAATTACGTCCTGACTTACCTAGCAGTAATTAATGAGTATATCTGTTCACCTTTGGATTCTCCACCATGTAATATGTCGTTGCTGACAGGCTGTGAGAGGAATATATATTTTAATAAAGAGGACCAGCGTCTTGATACGTTGTCGCCATTTTATTCAACTAATTATAAAACATATCTCGGACCAACATATCCGGAATCAAGTACAAACTAATAAAACAAAATTAGAAATAAACAACAATATCCGGAATGGAGTTATTTCCCCTTAGACCATAATACTATAAGATATCGCACAGACCAGTAACACCATATACATAACACACGGTAAATGGGTTCGTTTGGGATCATAAGTAACACATGATGGTCACATAGCTACAACGCTAGCCTAAATGGCTCTCTTAGCAAGGGCATATACATATATAATTATACTTGTAGGTTAGATAGGCCCGACGTCCATTCCATGCCGCTGTCAGTACCAAACCCGATACCACGGTACCGCCAACAAGTTTCACACTCATTGGAATGTCTTCAATCACTTCTGTTACTTTAGACAGCGCCATATTGGATGTGTGATGTATTCGGCAATTTCTCCCAGTGTACATTGTGCTCCCTAAATACAGCTTAAATAATACCGCTGTAAACGATATACGCCGTTTATTGTACCAACTTATGCGGTAAAGTCCTGATTCATTCTTTTCAACTCTTCATATTGAATAGTTCATTTTAGCAGTATATCTCAAATATCGCTATTTCTGCGGAAATATGTGTTAGTGCGTGCATACGTGCGTGAGCGTGTGTAAACAGTCTTGTGTATTTAGGCTGTTTTACACAGCTGTCCATATGGTGTGGTGTTCACATATCGTTAATCAAAATGCCGAATATGAAAAACATCATAGTTACCTTCTTGTTGACATGTCGTGCAAGTGCATGTGGCAATTAATGGCGTCTCAATCACTTCACGTGCATCACCATGTTACTACGGTATACAAACAAATGTACCTATAGTTATGACATGGTGTTTGCAGAGGTGTGCCCGAAGAAGTTTGACAGAGATTGCGATTGGGACATTCTTGCTACTGCTCCGCACCGTTGGGATACGCCATGGCGATATATTCAAGAGGGGGCGGGGTATCCCTGGAGTATCGAGGATGTGAACATAACACCTGTAGTATCGTGGGATGCAGAGAGCGAAAACGAACGTATCCCTTGAAGTTTTGACGACAAAATTCAGGTGCATTGAGTTAGAGAATTTTGAAAGGAATGATTTCGTGAAATATTTTGAAATTCGCACGTTTTGCTCTCCTTCACTTCTTCCTCCTTCACTTCTCCCAATGGCCTACATATAACAACGCCACCATATTTCCGGAAAAGGACAACGTTAAAGAAAACAGGGGACAGGTCGAAAAACGTTTAAACATGCCCGATACTATAAAGTAGTATCATATTCTAACACTAGTATAAAACTTATACTATTAAAGTAAACGAAACTACTGGGCTATGGATTACACACATATATTATTATATATATGTTCGGTAATGTGGTTCATTGAGAAGGTTGATAGGCTTTCACTAATGAATCTAAACTTATTTTAATATTCTTAATAATTGTTTCAATTTGTTTGATATTTTTTCCAAATTTCCGATCGCTAACAGTAAGTTAATTTTCTAATTTTGAAAAGACACTCGCTAAAGCTCGTGTCTTTTCAAAATTAGAAACTTAACAAACTCGAGTTTGATAAAAATGATAAACAACTTATACTAGTGAATGTAAGTATGTACATGTATACTCTTCTCAGTCCGATAAAATAGTAAAATTATGGTGACATTTTTTAGGGGTTTTCTTTAGCCCATTATATTTCTTTTTTACTCCTTAGCTGTACTGTATGGATCTATGGTAACTTCACAATTATGTACATGTGAATCTACTTACGCTATTTAGGGCATGTATCTATCTTTGTACAAAATAAAAATAGTAATTGGTATATAATCTTGAAGAGAGTGCAACTCCTTCCAATACTAATTTGATATATATATATATATAGCTGTGTTGTAAACTAAAGTAATATTCGATAGTATGATACCTTAAAGTAATATCTTATACATGTATAAGTACATTTACATATATTGGGATGTTTTCATTTATTAAAGAATGTAACATCCATGTATATAGGCATTTAGTTTTCTTTTGGGTGATTTATGTTGGCAATAATGATAATTGTTATATATATATGATGTTTATACAGTACTTTTACTGTATTACCAAATAGTAATACGAGTCTATCAATTAAAGAGTATATGTGTGCTGTTTGGTTATCCTTGGCCCAGATCTTGCTATGCTATGTCCAATATTTTAAGTATAATTAATGTTTTAACCTTATGTACTTGGACATTAGCCTAATCATTGACATATATTATGGCCTAATTAATAATAACGTACAAAGAAAATGTAGCTTAGTGTGATTAAATTCAGGCATAAAAAATATGAGCAGATACAGCATTGATTTACTGTACTTGAAAATGTACGTACCCGATAATTTCTATAATGAATAATTGCGTACATGTAAACCGGATCTTAAGTCAATGTTTATATTGATGCATTATGGTTTCCGGTGCGGTCCCGGTCAGCTGGACTCTTGTTTTACTCACACCATAGTCTGTATGACGTAAAAGAACCTGGTCGATACAGATTAGCTGCCGGCAACCGATGTATTGTTGTTTGATCTTGATTTTTTTCTGGGAGAGTATGACAGTACATGTACATGAGGGACTGAGTGAGTGTGCAAGTTTGTTTGGCTGGTGGTAAGTCTTTTTGACCTATTTCAATGATTTTACGTTTCCCGTTTGTTTGTATGTTTTTATTGTTTGTACTTATTGTGTCTCGTTTCAATTCCCTTTCTTTCCTTTCTTCTGTTCTATCAGGTCAGGCATTTCAATATGATACTCAAGATACTTGTATGTACGCCGCATACTTGCAGGATTCAAACACGTTATCTGATCCACGTAGTCCTCTAAATGTAATATCTAGACATGTAGAAAATACTTTAGTGTATCCATGTTACCGTTTGTCCAAGTTGACAATATTATTTCTTCATGCATTAATAGTTTTTATTTCATCAATCCATTTAGGGAGATTAGAGTTACTTTCTCATAACTTTTATGGAAGGAATTAAGATATTAACAGCAAATTGTCAGGGGCTTGGGGACAACTTAAAAAGGAAGGATGTTTTTTCATACTTAAGGGACAAAAGTTACAATATTTGCTGTCTTCAGGACACACACTTTACAGATGAAATGGAAAATATAATTCAATCTGAATGGGGGTATAAATGTTATTTTAGCTCTTTTCAGTAATTCAATAATTCATTGTTGCATGATCAAAACTATCTTGAAATTATTAATGACACTATTGAACAAATCAAAATGCAATATAGTCTTCCAGTTTACAATCCTGAAAGGATAACTGATATCCCTGATTCATGTTTGCATTTTTTTATAAATGATCAGCTATTCTTAGAAACTCTTTTAATGGAAATCAGAGGCAAAACTATTTCCTACTCATCTTTTAAAAAGAAACAAAGTCGACTAAGAGAGAAAAAATACTCCTACATGAAGTGCAATTGTTAGAAAGTCAAAATAATGTTGACATTGAAGTTTTAAATCTGAGAAAAAAAAAGAATTGGAAGATATAAGGTCACATAGAATTAAGGGCAGTGTAGTGAGAGCTAAGGCTCAATGGATTGAGGAAGGGGAAAAACCCACTAATTATTTTTGTAATTTAGAAAATAGAAACTTTACATCGAAGATAATTCCAAAATTGCAGCAAAATAATGGGGAAATAATAACAAAACAGGAAGATATTTTGACTGAGGTAAAAACTTTTTATGAAAATTTATATGGAATAGATAGTAACACCAATGAAGTAAATATTGATTAATTTCTTGATGAGTTTGATGTTCCTAAATTAGATAGAGAGGAAGCTTTGGGTCTAGAGGGTATATCTTTAAAAGAAGCTTCTGTAACTCTTAAAAATATGAAAAATAATAAGAGTCCTGGGTCTGATGGCTTTACCTCAGAATTTTTTAAATGTTTTTGGGAAAAGATAGGTAATTTTATTGTACGGTCTATAAATTTTGGTTTTGTAAGAGGCCAATTATCCATTACCCAACGACAGGGCATTATTACTTGTATTCCTCAACAGAATAAATAGAGGATATCTAACAGTGTCTTCAGTAATACCAAATATATTTCACGAGTGGGGCTAATATTTTGATATTTTTCACCCCGTATGCTAACTAGGACTACAGCGATAATTTGTAAACAAAAAATGTAGTTTCCCCTGTCCAGGTTCTGATATATATGTCGGGCTTTCTGATTGGTCAATTATTTTGGTATTTTCTAATCATTCATTTGATTGGTCAAATCAGCAAAAGTGATATTTTTCACTCTTCACTAGTGAAAAATATCGCTTTTATAGAATGAATAATTTTTGATATTTCACTGGTAAAAATGTAATAAATGTAAATATTTCATAAAAAACTGGCGACCGATATCCCTTCTAAATATTGTTTATAAAATTGCTTCTAGATCAATTACAAGTAGATTTAAATCAGTCTTAGATAAACTAATTAACGCGGATCAGACTGGCTTTCTATCAGGTCGTTATCTTGGAGAAAATACTAGACTTATTTATGACATCATGCAATATACAGAAGAAAATAATATACCTGGTATGCTTTTGCTTATAGATTTTGAGAAGGCTTTTGATTCTGTGTCTTGGAAATTTATTGATAATGTTTTGAAATATTTCGGTTTTGGTAATGATATAAGAAAATGGGTTAAAATATTACATTATAACAGTAATTCTGCCATTAATCAAGGAGGTAATTTGTCATCTTTCTTCAGTATCAAGCGAGGCTGTCGCCAAGGCGACCCGATCGCCCCATATTTATTTATAATGTGTGTAGAGATTCTGGCAATAAGAATCCGAAATAACAAAGATATAAATGGTATACATGTTAATAACTGCCCTATTTTAAACTCTCAATATGCAGATGATACTTCACTAATACTAGATGGAACCGAGAAACCAATGAAGAAATCAATTGAGGAATTAGATTTTTTTGCAAAAATTTCAGGTCTAAAAGTCAATACAGGTAAAACACAAGTTGTTTGGATAGGCAGCAAAAAATACAGTAATGACATTTTTCTACCAGAGTTGAATTTTAAATGGGGAGTAGATAGATTTACCCTTCTTGGGATTGAATTTCATGTAGATTTACATAAAATACCTAAAATGAATTTTGATAAAAAACTTACTAAGATGAAATCAATAATTAAGAGTTGGAGTAAAAGGTTACTTACTCCAATAGGAAGAATCACAATAATTAAATCACTAATAATATCACAGTTAAATCATTTGTTTATTTCCCTACCAAATCCAGATGGAAAGTTTGTAAAAGAACTGAATTCACTTCTGTTTAATTTTCTATGGAACAGTAAAACAGATAAAGTAAAGAGGGATGTAATTATTCAAAATTATAGTGATGGTGGCCTTAAAATGGTTAATTTGATAGCTTGTATTGAGTCTTTAAAGATAGGATGGATAAGAAGGATTTTCAATTCAAAAGGGAAATGGTTAGAAATTCTTAAGACCCAAATAAACCTTAACCTTTTGGCTGTTTCTGGAAGGAAATATCTTGACAAAATATTGAATTGTTGTAAAACTGTTTTTTGGGTGGATGTTTTTAAAGCCTGGAATAATCTTAGAGTAAGAGAAGAAATATATAAGAAAGATGGTTATTCTATTCTTAAATCACCGTTATGGTATAATAAAAATATAATTGTGGGTAAAAAAGTAATCTTTTTTCCAAACTGGTTTAAGAAAGGAATAATAACAATTAATGATCTAATTAAGGATAAAAGTGATGGTTCTTTCTTTTCATTTGAAGAATTTTGCAATATATATGGGAACATAGCTAACTATTTACAATATCATGGAGTAATTAGAAGCATAAAAGAGTTCCTTAATAACTATCCTATCCTAAATAGAACCCCACAGTACCCGATCATCCCTTTAGATTTAGAAATTATTTTTAAACAGAAAAAGGGGTCTCAAGATTTTTACAAACTACTTATAAACAAGAAAACATTGTTTTAGCTCAAAATAAGTGGGGAAATATATTTGATTTTAATAATGATGCATGGAAAAAGATATACTCTCTCCCATTTAGAATAACAAAAAATACAAAACTACAATGGCTACAGTTTAGAATAAATCATCACACATTAACCATTAATGCTTTTATTTACAAGATTGGCCTAACAAATAATCCTAACTGTACATTCTGTAATGGTGACAGGGAGACAACCACCCATATTTTATGGGAATGTAATGAAGTTCAACAGTTTTTGTTCAATTTTGAATCACTTTTAGAGATCATTACTATTCCTTTTGCAATTAATAAACAAGCTATGATTTTTGGATTATTTGAACATATAGGCATTTATAATAAAGTTGATAATGAAATTATTTTAATTTTTAAACAAAATCTGTACCAAACCAGGTGCGCTCATAAATCATTAAATGTTATGGCATTGGTAAATTTGATAAAAGATTATTACAAAGTCCAAAAGTACATTGCTCAGGGAAAAGGTGAACAGTGCCTCAATGTTTTAAATAATGAATGGAAAAAATGGTTAAAACTTGTTGAACTTGCCTGATCAAAAACGATAAATTTAATATTTTTTATATATAAACCGAAAGTCTGACCACCTCTCACCCTAATATCCCCCTCTCTTCCCTATCTTTTCAATCACCATCAACACCCCCCCCCCCCCCCCCCCCCCCCACCCCACCCCCTCTTTTCTGTCTCTTTCTTTACTATAGCTCTTTTATATGTGTTATGTTTCTGTTCTGCTGTTTCTTTGTGTTTTGTCTGATTCTACATGTCTTCATGTTGTATGCGAGTGTGAATGTAAGGTGGGTTGGATCTAACATAAGTATTAGTTTGATCAGTTAAACTGTTCAGATGAGAAAATGAAGAAAATTTGTGAGCGAGTAATTATATAATTGTACTTGTGAAATGTAACCTGTTTGATGTTTATAATGCAAAATGTTTAAAAAATAAAAGAAATGTAAAAAAAAAAGAGATAAACAATCTCCACTCGTTCGGGAACCTCTATTTATTATACATCTACGGAGTTCATACGGCTTGTGTTATTGATAGGGGGTTATGATTAGATTAAATACGGCCTGTGGTATTGATAAAGAGTGACAATTATATTATATACGGCTTATATTATTGATAGTGGTCATAATTATATTAAATAAAGCTTGTGTTATTGATAGGGGATGATGATTAGATTAAATATGGCCTGTGGTATTTACGGCTTATGTTATTGATAGTGGTGATGATTATATTAAATACAGCTTGTGTAATTGATAGGGGATGCAAGTTTGTCTAGCCCTGTGGTTTCAAAAGGCTAGTTTTTTTACAAGACTAGACACGGGTTTAACCTTGTGTACTCATATTTGGTTGAGTAATCGTCTGCTGCATCCTCCATTTTTCATTGCTCTTCTTTCGTGTCAAATGATTAATTAAAATCTACGCATGAATAACCAACGGGCGATTTTATTTTTCACCTTATGAGCATGCAAACATTCCGACATTAACTTTTCCGCTACCAAAGACATTAACACAACGTTGATACCCGTCAGCTATCCAGCAGGAATAAGAGTTCTCGTCAATATGAACTGCAGAATGGTACTGCTCAAACAACCAGTACAATGAAATATCTGACAAGTATTCCCACATGGACAACTTCTAATTTGAGAAGTGGTACTATTGCGCGATGTGATGTCCTGTGCCTCCAGTGACACCAATATCATACGTTTGACAACAATACATGTACACAAACAAGACTGTTCCCTCTTAAATCACGAACAAAATACAATATTGAATTTTTGGTATTTAAACATAGCTCTTGACAGGACATTGAACAATCTCAAACCTTTCTTATTAAAACATTTTTCCACATACGAGTGGTCGATTGAGAACTCTTGACTATCTAGTACTGCTTTTCTGTATACACTTTTCCCAGTCTGGCCAGAACGTCTCCTTCATCCGTTCACAGTAGTCACATAGGTTTGGATACTCTGTAAGTTCACAGTATAATGTAAAGACGTTAAATATACTATAATCTAATTTGTTATAGTCCACTTTTAAAACGTTATATTAAGAATCTCAATATGACATTTGAATGCTGTTGTTACTGAACATCGAATTTACCTTCCAGTCTTTTTTATAATTGAAAGGTCTTAATGAACCTTCGATACATCTTCAAAGGATTAAACACATGGAAACAATGCAATACATTTGTTCAGGAATACATACACCATTGCACGGGACTTTTCAGTTACTCGAATCTTTTGTCCAATATTCAGCAGTTATATTATTATTTTACATTCGTATATATCAATTACAACCATTCTTCGGTACTGCAATTCATAGAACCAATATCACATAAGTTGAAACAAAGTATAAAGATCTGAACTTCCCGACAGGGGGTACCATTGTTAAGGATTCCACTAAACGGAAAAGAAAAATGGCGAGTACACAGAAATAAATTCGGAGTAATACAAAATACACATTAAAATCACGTAAGGCTAACGCCCACCTTTTATGACAGAAGTTCCAAAGCCTCCAAATGACGCCCATCTGATTTCCGCCAGAATCCCAAAGATAGCACAGTCAAATTTGCACGCTTTCTCACCGAACAGGAATTTCTTCGATCCTGAATTATCAATAAAAAGGGACACATTCCCTCTCAGTGTAAACCGAGTCAACGAATCAATACATTATATTCAACATTGTCATGGATATCATCTTGTTGACTGGCACTCGAACAAACTATAAAGATGTAGAAGAACTTGTTGCACAAACCTTTATTTACAAGAATTAGAAAAATCATCTCGGAAAATCTAGGAAACTTCTAGATTAAATATAAAGGCACTACATGCTACAGGCATTCCGATAGTACTCACCAAGGTAGAAGGACAGAGACTTGAGATCCTCTGACATTATGTGACGTATTTCCTCTGGCGAATATCGTCCTATGCCATGCTGATATAGCCTCTTTCGTGCACTTCTCTTCATTATACGCCTAACAATAACAAGAAATCGTATAGGCGTCAACCTTTCTTGTAAGACACTGCATAGGTTATAAAAGAGCATTCCAAAGGAAATTGAAGAAATATCAATGAAGGATTTTCTGGTTAATAGTGATAACAAACTTTAACTAACAAACTTAAACATGACTGTTTGTTGGCCATCGCATTATCTAATAAGGGGGACCAAGGGAAACCTACATGAGGATTTTGATAAAGATCCATGAAGAACTTTGAGAACAAGTGCAATCAATGATTGCGAAAGCTCACCGGCAGCAGCAATCACACTATGCATTCGTTTTTTATGTATATATAAGCATGTCATTTTGAAATTGTGTGTCACATAATATCGCTCCTAGACCTCTAATGGATGTATAAACCAAATAAGAAGGGTGTGGACTTACAAGCTTTTCAAAACTAACCCCCAAAATCTTTAAAGAGAGTTTTTGTGTCAAAAAAAGTAAGTCCACAAAATGGTAGAATGCCAATTTTTTTCTGAATTATTTTGCCATAACATCACTCCTAGACCTCTAATAAATGTATAATCCAATTTAGAAGGGAATGAGGTGTATACTTTTGGACTTACAAGCTTTCCAAAAACTTACTCCAAAAACTTTAAAGTTTTGGGGTGGGACGCCGACGCCGACACCGACGCCGACGCCGACGCGGACGCCGGGGTGACAGCATTAGCTCTCGGTTACTCGTAACCGGTGAGCTAAAAAGAGATGATTAACTTCTACCTGCAAAATTTTTAAAAAAAAAAGGCCAACTGACTGCTGTCTTTTTCAGGTTGATTACAAAATATACCATACAAAAGGGAAAACTATTGGTAAAAAATACAAAGATTAATGAAGGGTTTTCTCAGAAATAGCGACAAACATCAAGTGTCAAAACACAAAATGGCAACCGGTCGGCCATCTGGAGATCTGAACAGTTCTAGAATTAAAAATGCTCAACTAAGAACCAGGGGCAACCTAATACGACAATGATCGATCCATTGCTTCTCCAGGAATAGTCACAACAAGAATTGGTTATGGACGGACGGACAAACGCCGGACGAATAGCGATTTAGATGTTAAAAGTAATGCGTCTTATTATCAATGTATCTAATTTATACATTTATACGTCTTATCAGTGTAACTAAGTCATACATCTTATAATCTATGTAACTAAATCATGTCTTCCTATCAGTGTTACTAAGTCATACATGTACGTCATAAGATTAATGTATTAAGAGTTGCGTCATTAACCTCGTCCTATACATTGTAGATCAAACTCTTCTGTTGCCAGAAACCAATCCTCCCCAATCAAAAGGCTTTTTTTTTAATTTAGAATTTGTCTTCCATCGTCCCTCATTTCAAACTGATCTATTATAACGACATAATTATAGTGGTTACGTCATCAGCGAAGAAATGCCAAACGCTTTCCATTCTCCATTGGTACTGTCGAGAACCCATCGATCTATCACAAAGCACCTGCAAAATCAGACATACATCCTTTAGATATCATATCGTCCTAAATCATGAAATGTGAACGAACCACTAACGATATGCTGTCCATTATGTAGGCTAATGCACAAAATTTAAAAATTACAAAAGCGTATAAAGTGTAAACGTACAAAACAAACATAATTTGTCACTTTAAGTTCATAATATGACAACAAATCACATGTTTATAAATAAATTGTCTTTTTCCTAAAATCTTAACAGAAGTAAAAAGAATTTGAAATCGAATTGGTGAAGATAAAAATGAAAACGTGTTTTAGCTTTAATCGAAAGATGTTTCCTCGGCTTATGTTTGACCAAATGATTACCTACCAGTATGTATTTTCCTCGGCCATTTTTTGGAAGGCCCTGCCGATTCCGATCTGTTCTTCAGTGAGTCCCCTGTTAAGGTCAAAGTTTTTCTCCTTACTGAGAAACTCCAGGATAAACTCGCTATCTGGAATCTCTTCTCCGTTGTACTCCAAAAATGGAATTTTCCCTGTTTTCTTACTTAGTCTGTACAAGCTATGTTCTACCTACAAACGGATGTGTTAGTTGTTCATAATAAACCTTGCGGTACAAGTATAAACATAGTAAGTGTTATTTACTCACAGTGTCACAATATTCGTAGTTGACAATGTCATTTTTTGTCTTTTATGCGAATTAATAAAATCAACCCTAAGGCGTCTTTAATTGGCCAAATCTCCTATTTAAGATCCGCTGGGCTTCGTGGGTCGAACTAAACTTTATCAAGTCACTTCTTCTGTTAAATTACATCATAGTAGGGATTTGTAAGCTGTTGAAATGTCACTGATATCACTGGATTCGTTATTTAGACGACCCTTGAATGTCAACAAAACGGGAGCGATAAAGCACTATCTGTACGTGTATGGTTTACCTACCAACTTACATTTGTATATGAGAAGGATACCGATTAACAAAATTCTAAATTCCAAAATATATCATATTCCTCTACACAGAAATATGCTATCAATATAATTCGATATTAAAATACTGCCTAAAATGTAAAAGTTACCTCGTAAGGAACAGCTTCCATCCGAAAATACGTCTCTAATTTAATGGCAAAAGGCGATAGACTGGGCACATATGGACCACGGCCCATCTGATGGATAACAATGGTATCTTTTGGATATAATTTCCTGTTTGTTAAATAAACGCAATTACCACAAGTATTGTCACCATCTCAGGAGAACATCATTTTAGAGTAGACCAATATAAGCATTGTTAGCTTTGGCAGGTAGTCTTTATCAAATTTATTAGCTGACATTTCATTTAGATCGTGAAAACATAATGATTAGTTTCAGCTTATGTTTCAGTAAGCCTGTCATCTAACTTATTGCAGTTCGTGTGATGCATGAGGTAAATAATGCCTTGGCATGTGTTTGTTTGGGGTACATTGTATATGTGTTACACTTTGCAGATAAAAGATATACTAAACAACATTCCAGATCTTTCTATATGAGATATACCTGTTGGTTTGACGTGCTTTACGCACCGTCCAAACAGTCGCCAACACCACCCCTGCAAAAACTGCCCCGCCTACAGTCTTCACACCCACGGGGAGGTCTGCAATCATATCCGTCACTTTCGACAGCGCCATGTTGTAAATAAGGTCAAAATCTGGGTTGTCAATTCAGCCAAGTCGTATAACTGGGAAAGGGTATGTGTGGTGCAAGTATTTACACAGGGAACTTCAATTTGGCAGATGTACATATTGTAGGTAATTAGAAATATTTATTCACCATGTAAACGTATCTATAATTAAACCACAAGAGCATAAACCTCTAAAAGATAAACTTACATATATTTATTGCTGCGTGTCTATGAATTCATTATTTAAGGACTAACACAACTACAGATTTTTCTTTGTGCTGTAACTATTGACCCAATCCCCTCATTCACATATTTGTTGTTAAAATGACGTAAAATTTATACACAAATTAAAATTTGACGTGTTCGCTTCTTGCAAAATGATGCTATTGTATAGGTGTAATGACAAATAAGAACACACGGGCTCTCGAATGACAGCAATCCTGACATCTTTACAATAGTCAAGCTGTTCCGTCCGATGTGATTACTCTGTATATACACTGTAAGCAACAAACAATCACTGCCTAAAATTCTAACGGGCCGATGAAAGACGACACTTTAATGCACTTTAGTGTAAATAACCCAAATTTTAAGTTGTTTTCTATGATTTGGGCAAAAATGTCAAATTCATTATAATTGACCCTTCATGGTAATAAGACCACACCCGATCACATGCCAAATAATATCAAACCGGGACCGTTGACTGACGATGGGGAATGCGAGTGTTTCATTAATGAATTCCGTTCTTAAACCCCGCATACCCGACAAACTACACGTATACTGTGTGTCAAAAAACGTTTGAATTAAAATTGGTAATGTACACTGATTGGTCAGCCAATCACAAACGTTTTGCCTGCTGAGTGTCGCGGTGTCAAATTATATACCGTTAATGTTTTAACTAAATAAAATGCAGTAACCCTATCGAAAATCAAAGCTAGGCTATGCTCAAGATGAATTTCTTTTTTTTTTTCAACAATGTTTTTCTTCAAACATACATGATGTTTCATTCAATTTTCACCCTTTTGATATCACCTAATTATGTATAACAACAATTGTGTCAAACAATATGACATACAACACTCAATGTCATGTCGAAACAATGAGTTGGTACTGTCACGTGTGTATCATCACAAGTGTTAATAGTAACAAGAATATATCATTACAAGTGTATATCATAAGTGTATACCACTCATGAGTGTTTATTCGTCACAAGTGTGTACCATTACAGGTTTGTATCATCACACGTGTATATCGTCACAGTGTTTATCATCACAAGTGTGTATCACCGCAGGTGTGTACCATTCTAAGACTGCTAATAGAAGAATGTAAATGAAAACCAATAACAATTTAAACGCAAATCTGTATTCATTTGGTGAAACATGTGATACTAACATACAAAATGGCATCAAATGGGTCATTAGCTTGATTTTGTTTAACCCCAAACAATTAACGATAATTTTTAAAACTGTTTCGTAGATTTATAGCAAAATCATAAATCATAAATAGTTTCCTTGTTTCGCTTGACATGTTTTAAAGTACTGACTTCTATACCTAAATATGCAAAACAAATTCACTTAAACATCGGATATAATAAAGTGAGTGTTATAATAACAAACTGAAAGAGTACTCAGGTACACGTAGTTTAGAGATCGTTTCCTGATGTTAATTTAACAAAAAATATAATGACTTCGAAATTATTAACAGCACTTTGAGGTATGATTTCCATTATGCAAGCATACATTATATCTTAACATGATTTAATCAGTACGAACTGTGTAATACGATATAGTACCCGTACAAATATACGTATAATGAGGTATTTCTT
The DNA here is from genome assembly GCF_902652985.1 of Pecten maximus. NCBI lineage: Eukaryota > Metazoa > Mollusca > Bivalvia > Pectinida > Pectinidae > Pecten > Pecten maximus. The sequence continues at coordinate 27,666,922 of NC_047016.1, read as the reverse complement.
GTTTCATTCTACATAAAGCCAGCCAATGCTTTTACCAATCATATCCCTCTTATTTTATTATCAATGTCAGAAATGTATCACTAATAAACAACTCATTTTACAATACATAAAGAACACATAACATCAGGAAATACAATCGATATCATATCTTGATGACATAGTGTCCCTGTCGATTTGTCCAGAGTAACAGGACTGATGGTTTGATTTTACAGATTGCTTGTAATGAAGTTGGTATACATATGCTACCTCGCTTTATTGCAGCATACAAAGTAAGATCTTAACTAAAAAAATAGACTCTCAACAAAACATTAAGGTATTATATGATATTCGGCCAGTTTTGCGGCAGTAAGGCTATTTCGACTATCTGGTATAATCTTTCTGTATAACCTCGTCCCAGTCTGGCCAGAACGTTTCCTTCATCCGCTCACAGTAGTCACATAGGTTAGGATACTCTAAGTAAACAACAAAAAGTCCTATACTATATATTTATATTAAACTGTTTGATATCATCTCAACAACTCTCTAGTGGTGACTGATTTAAAGTATTTCGAATCTTAACTTTCTTGCATGGAAACCGAAGTATATGTAAAAGCAAAGTTTTCAACATTGATATGGACGCCAGCGCCTCATTTCCACTCCTTCGGTGAAGCGAGACATACATAGTCGTATTGGTGATTTAAGGCAGAATATGAAGATGGTACTATTATTGGTAAAACTTATTTATATATGGTTAAGGTATACAAAACTATATTTGTCACCAAGTGTTGATGCGTCCGAAAAATACGGAGCAAAACTAGCAAATCGTAGAGGACGCAACATGTATCAAAGAGATACATTTCCATCTAGTGCGTAAAATTGTCCAGATAAAAAAAAGACAAAGACAAAAACTTAAATTTATGAATTGCGTTGTGGTGACACAAATTCTGCATTTATGTGTAAATATCCTACCCTTGATGACGGAAGATCCAAATCCTCCAAATGATGCCCATCTGATCTCTGCGAGGATTCCAAAGATAGCGCAGTCAAATTTGCTCGCTTTGTCACCGAACAAAAACTTCTTCGGTCCTAAATTGTAAATTATACAAATTGACATTTGTTTGACAACAGGGGAAATATGCATATACTTAAAATGAAATAGCATTTACTCAATGACTAAAGTTTGAATTAGGACTACTAAAGAATTCTACTGTCATTGTAAATGACGTCATGCTATAATACATACTTTAAATGTTATAGAACTACGTTTAAAAGTTATTCCGAAAGTACTTACCAAGATAGGAGGAGAGAGCCTTGAGATCTTCCGACATAATGTGACGTATTTGATCCGGTGAATATCGTCCTATCCCATGATTCCACATTCTCTTCCGTTGGCTTTTTTTCAGTAAATAGCTTAAAGTAAGAATACATTATTTTTCATTCTGTTTTTAGCATAGACCATTTTATATATTATGTATAGTTATGTGGCAAAATATTATTGCTTTTATTGTGATTGATTGTTTCCTAAAAATAACACTCTAGGTCTGGCACATTGATTGAGCAAGAGAAGACTTGTATTGCTTTTGAAAATTCCTATAAAGCTACATAATATGAAATTTGCTCTCCGATCCCTTACCTTTAAACTCGAAAATATATTTGGTTTCCCCCATTTGGAGTCTCTCAATATTTTGAATACATTTTATCCTAGTACCTCGCTTTATCCAGGTGCTAATTGCGCCCCTTATCTGGAATAATTATTGATTCTGTCCCCTTATAGGGACTCGGTGTTTATGTTTAAATTATTTGGGACATGGTGTTTGTATCAGTATCATCTGACTGGGTAGAGTGCCGTGCTATCGCGTCCCGATATGGCATTTCAGTGTCTGTTGAGTGACATCATCCACAGACTGTATATCACTAACAGGCAAATAAGAGTGTCGGATGATATATTATTAAGAAACAAACAGCATATTATCACCCCATTTCTGTTCAACTTAAAAAACCCAGATCATGTGTCAAGACAATGAATTGAATAAGTATTTCGGAATAAATATGTATGTTATATGTTTTTTATACAATGATATATTAACACAAATGTTCCATGAGTGGTAAGATTGAATTAGAAACAAAGCTAGATATAGGTCATTCATATAAAATCATCTCACAATCAATTGGGTATGATATATTGCTTGGAAACTCTCCATTGAATGTTTTTCTCAAGCCTTTGTGTTTTACTATTACATTATATAATTCATCATATTTCTATCTTGTTTTTATGGATAATCCTCTATCAAACTGAACGATATAATGATATTACATGACAATCCGATTGAGGTCAAAATGCCTGTAGATTGCACTGGACTCGTCAAGGACCCAACGATCTACCACAAAACACCTACAAACCGAAAAGACAGTTATAGTGCATACATATATAGATACATTGTATATGCATCACTCCATCTCTGAAATGTAAAAAAAAAAAATCAGAAAGGGCTTGCGGATGGTCGTACTGTAGGAGTATCCCGATAAAACCCACATGATCTATTTCATTATATTTTTGCATTTTACATCGTATTCTTAGAAGGAATCTAAAATTACAAATAACAATGACAAGAGACTGACAATCTGAATTCTTTTAAGAATTTGTATTTAAGGATCATCCAAACATTAGATGGTAAGTATTTGTTTTATACCATTGGAAATATAAGAAGGGGCATAAATAGCATGTGCGTATATACTACATGCATATTGACTGTCCCAACCTAAAAAAAGTTGTTTTTTTCAGCTGAAAGTTATTTAACATGTCAAAGATCATTAACAAAAGACAATACGTGGCATTTATCTTAACAAATATTTTGATCTAGTCTTATCAATTACAAAATTGTTTATTATGGTTACTCCTCCGTCAAACCCTAAACCTGCTTAGAAAGAGAAGGCAATAAGGAATACATATATACTCTTACAAATTGGGGACTCTCAGAAATGTATGTTAAACAAAGACATTATACCGTAAGAACAATGCAAGTATCATATCAGAATGTATATCACTGGACGGAGAAATTAAACAAAGACAGTAAATAATATGAGACATAGTGGTTATATTGATAACCTACCAGTACGTATTCTCCTCGGCCATTTTCTGTAAGGCCCTTCCGACTCCGATTTGTTCTTCTGTAAGTCCTCTGTTCAGGTCCAAGTTCTTCTCCTTACTAAGAAACTCCAGGATAAACTCGCTATCTGGAATCTCCTCTCCATTGTACTCCAAAAATGGAATTTTCCCTGTTTTCTTACTTCGTCTGTACCAGCTATGTTCTACCTACAAATTTATATGTTATTTGCTCATTATAAAGATTGCGGTACAATTATGCGCAGCTACGTGTTACCTACTCCTAGTGTAATGTTCCTAGTCGACAATGTCATTTTTTTGAGTGACATAGTTTGCGATAGTATCCCGCCCGGCAGTCTTACTGGCAAAGAAACCCCAGTCAGTATTGCTTTTGTAAGTGGACAATATTTCTGTATAACGCCATAACCGGTCACCGAAAACAATTTTGGCTTGCAATACATGTATGTTAGCTCGATGTTATGTCATATATTATTTTCAATATACATTGCAAACATTACTGGGTGTTAGAAAATGAAATCAATCTTTATGCGCTTATATATCTTCCTGTCATTTGATCATCTTAATTTCAATTTCAATAAGTAAGTAGAATGCCTGTCAATGTGTTTGTCGTAGTAGAAATAAGTAGAAAATACCGACTTGCAAGCGAAACTAACTCAAATAACTAAATAGGAAAAGTTGATAAAACGGAAACAAGGGGAAATACAAAATATAGAGTATTCTCCTTACTTCGTAACACGTAATGAAAAACATACATTTGCCGTACTAGCCCGTCTGGAATTAGTGCAGTGGGCGTTTAATATATACATATTTTTTAAAAAGACACCCATACTCAAGCGGAGGCAATGCAAACGCCCTAAACTCACACTCGCTATACCCACGTGAGCGTCCCATATGCTGCATACATGCAACCCCTCGTCGAATGTAACGCGCCTAGGAAAAATCGGAGATAATCACCGGAAACATGTTTCCTACTGTGATAAATTCTCCGGTCTCCGGGCCGACACAGGGACCAGTGTAGAAAACCTAAAATTAGACATTCGCTCAGCTCTACTGACCCAACATCAACACGACACACTCAAAACCCACTGTACCCACGACTGTTTCGCTGAAAAACGTTATAAACTGAACAAGGCCACAAAAACGAGGTAAAACCCAAAGAAAACTGTGTCAAGCCAACACTCGTGAGTAAGTGGAAAGTTTAGCAAGGACTGCACTAGTTGACGACAAGCTAGAGAATGACAAGTGCTCGCCGCGTACGTACCCTAACCGAAGCCTATTACCGCACGTGCACTACGTGCCGGAGAAGACAAATTATTCCCGCTATACCTCAGAAACACGGGAATATTCAATTAACATAGGGACATTTTTCATTAAGATTAAAGTGCGCGAAGTTATGACAAGATATTTACATTAAGCCGTAAAGTATGTAAATTTGAAGGAACAGCACAAACAAATATATGTAATCTAACACTTCAGAAGCTGTGACTGTTGACTGTTTTTGGTCCCAATAAGCCCTTGGGGGTCAGTCAGCGCAAACATGAACAAACTGTTAATCAAACATCTCATATTGATGAAAAAGATGTTTTCTTTATATAAAATATAGTAATAATTCACAATTTTGGTTGACCTTTGGTCATTGAAGCTGCAAGCCAAATTTCATTGAATTAGGTTCAGCGGTTTTGGAGAAGAAATCAAAAATATAAATTGTTTACGACGCACGACGCCGGACTAAAGGCGATCACCTGAAAATGCCATGGTAATGATAATGATTAAACATCAATTATTGATATAACTTAATAATGTCTTGTTTAATTCGTGTATATGTATTGTTTTGGTACCTAGATAAAAGTTTCGTCTCTTTTTTATATTCATGCCTGCAGATTTACTCTTCCGAATAACAAAGATTGTCGTGCAGCCTTGTCCATAATTTCTTATATAATACCAACACATTTCAAGTCGTACACCCGAAGTTATCATCAAGGAATACATTTCTGATGAACTACGAAATAAAATGTAATACTTACCTCGTAGGGAATACCCTCCATCCGGAAATACGTCTCTAATTTAATCGCAAAAGGCGTTAGACTGGGTACGTGCGGACCACGGCCCATTTGATGGATAACGATGGTGTCTCGGGGGTATACCTTCCTGTTTGGAAAATTAACCGAAATAAAAAAAAAACAAATAAATTAAAAGAACAACAACAACAACAACAACAACAAAAACAAACAAACAAAAATATAAAATACTTCTCATGACTTGCAGAATAACAACGTAACAGACCACAAAACCTTAATCAGTTTCAACATATTAGATTGATCAGATTTTATTTATTGAATTTCTTTTCATGAACAAGAAATCTACAAGAGTATCGTCGCAATCATACAGATCTGACCTCACAATGTATATCACTCTACTTCACACTAGCATAAGGGGGATGAGTTCACCAACTTTAATCTATACTATATATACCAATGTTTCAAAACAAAATGAAACTATCATTATTATGAAACCTGTTTGACTCTGGAAAATAATAATTACAACATCCGTGAAATCAAAGTGTATATGGTGTTTTGCTCGCTAGATTAACTGATCCCAGACACCTTGTGTGCCATGTTTTGGAGGTCTTTCTTTTTCCGCGTTCTTTAATTCCTTCTTTCTTTCCATTTGGTCTCACTGCACTCACTTTACAGCTGGGCTTTGTGCCGTTCACATAATCTACCGTACCGGGTCCCCGGCCCCACATGCAGGAGGAGTATTGAGTGCTATCGAGTAATGCTAGCTATTTTTTTCACATTTTTCATGGAAGAGCTAAAAAAAACAGTCCAAACTTGTCAACACGTCACGTATTTACGACATACCTTTTTGTTGTACGTGTCTTGAGACCCCTCCAAACGGTTGCTAACACTGCCCCTGTGATCACTGCCCCGCCCACAGCCTTCACACCAACCGGGAGGTCAGCAATCACATCCGTCACTCTGGGCAAAGCCATGTTGTGAAGATCATAAACCGGGTAATCAAATCAGCAACATCATACTTCTGAAAAAGGATATACGGAGAGAGTGACGTTATGTACAGTCAGTAGCCACAAGTCAATGCACAAAAAATGTGTGGTATACCCGCTTAAGACTTTAAACTACGCTGCTAGACCGTCTTTTCGCATAAGACCGACACAATTTATAGGAAATACAAATGTATATGAATTCAGTTAACAAATTCCTCCACATAATTTTCATCTGGTCAGCCAATGGCTACCAGAGACGGTGAATTGTCATAGATGAAAAAAAGAATTATGACATTGTTAAACTTTTTTTTAAATGCGATTCCCTGAGAGGGGTGATGTAGAAAACCTTCCTCGAAGTGGGAGGCCACGAAAAACGTATGCGTATTGTGAACATCGTTTGACTCGGATTGTAAAAGAAAATAAGGGAGGCACTTTTAATGACATTGCAACAATTTAAAACAATGAAGGAGTAACTAATCATTGTTCGAGAGGTGTTAGAAGTATTTGTCTTCGCATTTAAACGGATATCCGTTTTAAAGAATGAAACAATAGGATCAGTGAATCGTTGGAATATGTAGGACAAATTACAATGGACAGTCCCAAATCAATGGCTCGGTATAATGTTTAGTGACGAGACCAAAATAGAAATAGGTGCAGACAGAAATGTGCTTGTTTGACGTCGAAACCAGTGGTTACATCCCGATTTTGTGACGTTTTGGGGATGTATCACCTAATCGTTGGCACGATCATTCCCATTGATAAAAAGAGTTGTAAATACATTTTGATTTGAACGAGAATCTTTGGCCAGCGGTCGTTAGACATTTTCCGAATACCCCTGGATTCTACAGGAAGACAACGCTCCGTGTCATGTATCGAGAGAAACCACTGGGTTGAAAAATAACAACAATGTCCAAATACTTCATTTGCCATCTCAAAGTCCCAAAGTAACCTACTGGTTAACTATATAAGACCTTTTGAAACTCTCAGCCACAGACAATCAAGTATTGAAAATGTTATGATTTCAAATAGTCACATTTCTAAATGCGCAATTTTCATCAAGTGTCACAATTAATGGTCATTCTGCGATAATACTGTGAAGCATTAGCAACAAAGATTCACAGTTGCAGTGTATTAGCTGTGAAGTCAGTGACACGCGAAGAAACATAAGGAAGTCATTCACAAGAAATGTCTGTACAAACGTACACAGTAGTAAGTTACACAGACGCATTCCGGCATTCACAACCTACAAGTAATCATTAGTAAAGTCAGTTTTCATCACACAATGGAAAGATTCTATAATTCATGTGGCTGATCCATACCGGTAGTACAGTAACATTACCTTAATCGGTCGAATAATGTATAAATACTAGTTTATGTTTTTCTTTTGCTTTCACATTTTATTCGTAATAATTAATAAGTCAAGTCTTCCATGCAAGCAACCATTAAATCTATTTAATGATTTTATGGATAGAGAACACAACTCACAGTGATGGGTATGGAGAGTTTAATACGTACTGTACATGTACAACATGGTAAGTGAACATATGTATGTATAATGTTTCTCATTTTTACCCGCACACAAGCCATAAAAACACCTTAGATTTGCATTGTACGTCATTCTTGTTACTTTTCGACCCATCGCTGGAATTTGGCACCAACATCATTCGTTTTACAATGCATGGTTAAGGAATGCAAACCGTCAACAAATATAAGAGGTTGATTAACATATGTTTAGTATTTGATGCGATCAGGTTGCTTTCTGTGATATTAGATACAGATTTAAATAACATTTTATTCGCATGTTATCTCACTTCATTACGGAAAATTCATTATCTTAATCTAATGTGTCAAATTACAGTATCAAAAGAGGGCTTTTGTCCAATTAGGTAGCAAATAGAGCTATTTGAACTTTCAGGAGCAATCCCTCCGTATAATGTCCTCCCAGTCTGGCCAGAACGTGTCCTTCATCCGCTCACAGTAGTCAAAAAGGTTAGGATATTCTGTAAGTAAACAACCACAATTTCATCAAATGTATACTGGATACCTTCAATTGTGTAATATGTTGTCAACTGATTCTCTCAGGCTACAAAAACGTTTTCGTAGTAGATATTGGACCAAAGTATTCCAAACTTTTTCATGACTAAAGTATACTTCCTTTCATCTACGTTTTATTTCGGTTGATATCTTAGAACAAATTGTTTTATGAAACTTTGCTACAAATGGATTATGTTACAACGTGGAGAAAAATTACAACGATAATATGACCAGGTTTTCCGAGGTGGGGGTGGGGGAGGGGGGGTGGGGGGGGGGGGGGGGGGGCGCTGTTTCTGTTTCATTGGTCTGGGAGCCAACAAATATCTCCTTAGATTTGTTTAAGTTTTTGGTTCTACTACTCATACCAAACAGTATACATCCCACCTTTCATCACGGAAGGTCCAAATCCTCCAAATGATGCCCATCTAATCTCTGCCAGTATTCCAAAGATAGCGCAGTCAAACTTGCTCGCCTTATTACCGAACAGAAATTTCTTTGAGCCTATATTAGAGATTTAAATAAGAGTTTATCAGGACGCCTATAAAAACTTTCACTTTGAAATGACATGAACAACTGATGCATTGCTTACCAAAACGCCTTATGGTCATAGCAATGATTAAATCATCACTGACCAAATGGATAGTTTTTGTATTAGACTATTTTAAAAGTATGTTCTTACAATTTTGAGAAATAAGATGAGAAAAATATATAAAACATTCTTTTCGATGGTAAGAAAGTTAACGAATATTATTGAAACATTAAAAAACTCATTTTGACACCCGAATCTCTATGCAAAATTGAATTAAGAATGTCCAAGCATTCAAGTGATTATAATGAACAATCTTTCTAATCACGATTGCCTTGGTAACTGTATGCTTGCTTCAGGATGATTTGGAGATACCTTAGACCGCGGTCTTTCTGAAATGTCAATATCTGCTTGAGTTTGCTTATACAGCTAAGAAATAAATTGTTTCATGGCTTTAATAACAGTAAAAAACAACAGTCAAAACTATTTCACCGAGGTGTTAGGACCAACCAAATGAACTGCTGTCCTTACGCAGTGTGCTATTAGTTATTGCGGTAGTACTAACCAAGGTAGTAGGACAGTGATTTGAGATCCTCTGACATGATGTGACGTATTTGCTCTGATGAATAACGTCCTATACCGTGATCCCATAGCGTTCTCTTTAAGTCATATTTCCCTAAAAAGCTAATAGTTAAAACGAAGTTTTATTTCCATTCCCTTTAAGAGAGTTCGTGGTGTATATCTAAGCTATTTTTGCACATCTAAATCCATATTATAAGTGTAGCTGATTTGCCATGAACGTACCGTTTGTACTATTCATTGTTCTTACGATTGATTTAGATATGGTTTTCATGAAATACAAAGAGTCAAATTATTTGGAAGCCTCATGAAAAGCTATATAAAATTATTTTATGTTGATACCCTCTGCACAAACTTGTGTTATCATTTCAACTCTCTGACTACCTTAAATCCTACTGTCTCGCTTTTGCCTTGATGCTGATTGCCACCGAGGTTTCAAATGTAATAGCTTATGTTCTCTTACAGACAGAATCTTACTATGAATTATTTTCTTATGATAACTTGGGACAAGGGTGGCTGCACTGGTCGCACTAGTGTATTGTGACCAAATAGGATGCCGTGCTACCGTGTCAAGGTATGTCAATTCGGTGAAATAGCCCTTTATGATAATTACATACATACAAATTAATGTCAGAGGATTTCCGAGGAAAAATAAAGTAGCATTTCTGTTTTAATTAAACCTAGTTCATGTATCAAGACAACGAATTGAATTAGTATGGCAAGTCATATATATATGCATGTTTTAGCGTGTTTTTCTGTGTTGACGTAAATACATATTAACACAAATGTTAAACGGGTGATCACCTCTCATTATAATCAGTATATAAGCTAAGTATATTGGCATCAGATAAACAAATCCAAAAATAATTCGGTAGACTAAACCTACTGTAAATATGAAACCTTCGTTGTGTATTTACTTTAATTGTTTCCATGGTTGATATTGTTGTGTATTATTGTTATATTATTGTTGGCTTGGCTAACCACGAATCTGTGTATCCAAAAATAATTTGAAATCTTTTAACCATGAAAGAAAGAAAGTACGAATATTTCAACTAATATATTATCGGATATGTTTTAAAGTGTCGTCATTTTATTTGGTTTTGATTGATAATAGATCAAGCTATCGACAAACTATTCGCTAGCTATTTTTTTCGTTATCAATAGTCATTGATCTAACTTCATCGAAGTAATGATATTTCTTACACGAAAAGTCGAGAGAGGTTGAACATTTTCCAGACTGCATTGGTTTCATCAAGAATCCCTCGATCCATCATAAAACACCTGCAAAAACAACAGGTAAAGACAAAAGCACATCTCATCTCTGAAATATCGGAATTTTATTTCTAATGATGTGATCATTCATTTGGTAATTTCCTTTTAATTGTGCATCACTCCATTGCTATGGATATATAATACGTTTCATATACATATTGTATCCAAGAACCGAAACTAATGCATCAGCTTTTCGTTATACTTTTCATTAATTTGAAACATGATGTTAAGGCTGATGATAGAACAATAGCTTCATTCAGTCCGTTTTGTTAAAGGTGGAAAAGGAATATTTTGAATCTATGATGTGAAATATATATTGTGTATCTTGCACATATAATAATAAATTCGTAATCATGCAAACATGAAAATGTATTACAAAGTGCATGACCTGATATCAACCAAACAAACCTACGATTATCCACAGGATATGAAGCATTTCCAAGATCATCTCTGTAAAATAATATGAACAATTAATTACATTACCTACCAGTACGTATTTTCCTCGGCCATTTTCTGGAAGGCCCTGCCGATTCCGATTTGTTCGACTGTGAGTCCCTCGTTCAGGTCGAAGTTTTTCTCTTTACTGAGGAACTCGAGTATAAACTCGCTATCTGGGATCTCTTCTCCATTGTACTCGACAAAAGGAACTTTTCCTGTTTTCTTGCTTTTTCTGCCCAACTTGTGTTTGACCTGCCATATAACGTGTAATGTAATTATGTATTATTAGCATTGCGATACAAGAATGATCCATTTAACCGTTATGTATCTATTGGCTGGCAGTATTTTCATTGAAATCGTGTGTGACAATACCTACGGAAACAGTCTCGTAGTCTTCGACCAGCAGTCTTACTCTGACCATAACATGAGTAGGCAATGTCAAAGTAAATTGCATCAAATGTGAATCACATATTACTCGGTCGGCAATATTGCTGTAAAAGGCTATGTCCAGCCGCCACAATTAATTCTGTCTAGAATTTAATTAACGAAGCGTCCGTAATTTACTTACCGCATTATCGTCTCAAAAGATTAAATTTGTAAGCATTTCCGTTAGCGTGTTTATAAAAAGGGAAATATATGTGCACTGATTTGTCTTCAAGTCATGCATTTTCAATATTCGCATACAGCGAATCTTTGAGTTTAATTACAACCTATAATGCATCGTGAGAAACGGACTATTGTATCTTACACTAAACGGAATGAGTCGCGACGTATTCTATGAAGAAACGTAAAACCCATTATTTTCATAGATGACAAGAAACTTGTTCCAAGAGAAAATAGTGCTATGTTTTAAAGATTTGTCTTTAAAATGCAGTACATGTATTTGATGCAAGATGAAACTATTATAAAAAAAATGTTACTTATCCGATTTTATAATATTTTAACACAAACTGTCGGTTATATTCTGCTAAAAATGCACTATTTTTCTTAAGCTATCGGAGAAGTAGCAGAATATACGATATCTTTCAGGCAGATAAACAAAATTAAGTAGGCACCATGTTAACTGACCCGTCTGCTAAGTGATACGATAATTTTCAAATGTACGCTACTATATCAGGTTTATATAAAAAATAATAAGAACAAAATATTTCAAATTAGCTTAAAAAATTCAAATCAGTTTCAAGTATTTACTGCGTAAAAATTGCCACGATAATGCTTCAGTGATCAATAAATTAATGCTTCTATTGTCTTTATTCGCTTTGAACAATGATTTTGTAAATGGTTTCGAAGTTAATGGACTTTGTTTTACTTAAATATTACAAACTAAAAATGGGAAACACATATTAGAATTTCAATTTCAATTTGAAAAGACAATGATTCAGTTACAAAATTAGTAACATAAATGTTATAGACATGAGATAATCATAATTCAATAAACTGAAGGAATAACATAGTTCCTTTGTTTTATTGGGTTGATTCGCACATACATAAAGTCTTTGTCTCTGTGTAACTCTTTTATCTTCGGCGATGAATTGAAATAATGCTAAAACTAACCACACATTGAAAGTTTTAAATGATCAAAGGCATCGCAGACGATACAAATTTCAAACCTACACCTAACCTATGATGTATATCTGTATATCGTAACAGTGATATCAATTTTGACACTAGTTGATTTAACCGCGAACTCCAACTGATGGTACGAAACATGTGGAATGACGTATATTTGCACTTGCATAAACGGTTATCAAAATAATCAATATCGTAAATCTGTCATTGCTGATATCTTAACAACGCTTACATGTTACACAAATGTAGTAGATGTGTTATCACGGTTAGGGTGGGCACTTGATCTTCATGTCAACAAAACAGAAGCGATAAAGACATGTGGTCGTACCACATGTATTTCTTAATATGAGTCGCATGCCGTGGACCTTCGTTGATTACAAGTTATATGCGAAGATATATTGCAGAGCAAAACGTTAAGTGGGATACGTACCTGGTAGGGAATACCCTCCATCCGGAAATACGTCTCTAACTTAATGGCAAAAGGCGTTAGACTGGGCACGTATGGACCACGGCCAATCTGATTGATAACAATGGTGTCTCGGGGGTATACCTTCCTGTTTGACAAATAAATTTAAATAAAAACAAAATAAATATATGTCATAGCATGAAGAGGAGCATCGTACAAAACAGCATAACGATTGTTAGATGATACCGAACAGCTTTCATTCGTATTAGACTAATTAATGCATTATTGTGTTGCATAATATGTCATGTAATGGCATAACAGGCGAGAATGGAGCTGTATATTGAATATCCTAAACGCATTATATATGCACGTAAGCAATATACTATACAAAAGTTCATATACCTGCTGGTTTGAAAGGCCTTGAATCTTTTCCAAACAGTTGAAAATACTGCCCCTGCGAGCACCGCCCCGCCAACAACCTTCACACCTATGGAAAGGTCTGCTATCATATCCGTTACTTTGGACAGCGCCATATTGTATATGTCACAATATGGGTCGGTGTAGTGGGGAAAGATGCACAGACGCTCGGATACATCTTATTTCAATAAATAAACAACATAGATGAACCTACTGTTAGAAAAGCACGGCCCGCCGCAAAGGGGGCATTTTCGTCAGGTGTGTTCAATCTATCATGTCACGAAATTTCTCATAAAATTCAAGCTCTGAAATCCGGAGGATTTTAACATGCCGATGAATTCAAGCAAATGTTTCCCATGCGTTGTTTAACAGCAAAGACATGCGTAACCCTACATTATTTACAAATATATCTTTAGAATTCGGAGCTACATGGGCAAGCGAAAAACGCGTCTCGTGCCTGCAAACAAAATGGCTTGGAAATCCAAGTTAGAGCCTGTAAAGCTTTGAACACCAATAATCGTCCTTAGTAAGCGTTGATAAAATTCACATATTGCGTAAACTCGTATGTTTCGGTTCATAAATTGCTTCTAATGCACTAAAAATTCCTGTGGTTTCATGAATTTCCCGTTGGTTGCCCTTTGTGTGCTAAATCTCAACGAAAAACTGTGTTGGATCGATTTAAAGTATACAATATCAGGAGTTGATTATTATTTATCATCATAGTTAACTGATCACCGATCACAACATGTTTTGCTTTTATGAGATCAAACTCACCATGTCACAACAATGTTTTCCTCCATCACATGGATTTATTTACATACATTTGTGCTCGACCAGCAGCTGAAGTACTTCCTCTGTATTTGGATTATCACTATTTTAATAAGTTTTCCCTTAACTTAATCTGACCATACTGGTTATTGGTTGGGTCGCTATTAACTGTTACCTACGGACATTATTGTCTGGATGTCAAATGATATACATTGTTTGTGCGATTCTAGGTCAGGGAGGGTATCTTTAAACTCTTGACAAAATTGCTATAAAATTCATAACATTTCATAACATTCAATGGTTGGACTTCTGAACTGTACCACTATTCAAATTAATAATAAAAAAAAGACATTCAAGATACGGCAAATCTGTAATTTAAGTCTACCACCTGCAATTCCAAATGATTGTTCAAAGGCACCCGATGTATTAATAACTTTCAATGTAAATTAATATGAAATTTAACGACTACTCAGTTAATTAACATTAATACTAATATAATCATATTTGTTTCAATCAGGTTTATATAAATATCAATTACATTAATACTAATATAAACATATTTGTTTCAATCAGGTTTATTTAAATATTAATTGTCTTCTTACCTATATAATGATCTCGAGAAATAGAGACAAAACAAATGTAGGAATCAGTTCTATTCTTTATTCTTCATATATTGTATCTATTAATATTCATATTCATTTGAGCTATCAACATATGCACAGATTTTTACAGCCCTCTTTAATCTGTATGTTCATAATACAACTATAGCAAGATGAGGTTCATCCATGATTTTATCATGATTGACGATATCAACATAATATAACTGTTGTTGTTTTTGTTTACTTTCTCTGAAAATAATAAATTATATAATTTGTGTAGTTCTGCTTAATGATGGCTGTGACTCCGTCTGATACTGTTACCGGTATTACTGACGTATTTCTCGCTAGCCATACAGAGAGGATTTTGACGATATTTATAAATATAACAAAACACACGATACATTTAAAAATTCTTGATTTTATCAACATTTTTGTGATGGTATGGATGGACTGTCTCTTCATCAGTGGAAGAATCACAGCCACAGTGAAGAGTATGGAGTACAAAATACACAATACTTTCTGTAATTAACATATACCGTTACCCAATACACAGATCCATGCTACATGACCACTAAAATAAGTTTTCATAGTACGTTTGTCTTTTTTAACCAACACATACATTTGATCAATTTAGCAAAAATACGCTACTCTCGGTCTATTTCCGCTATATAAACCACACATGATTAGATAATTGATATTATTTACATGACTCACAACTATCACCGCTACATGTTTGCGTTCTTTGGTGTGCGCTGTGGAGATTATTTGGTTTTAGACGTAGCTGGTTACCTGCATAAATCCTTTTTCCATATTCAAACACACTCAACAGCACACAGAGAGACACTTAACAAGTCAGATCACTTCCCTACCACCAAACATTCTCAATGTCAGACATTTCACTACAGCATTTGTCCAATTTGTCAGCATGTAAAGTTATTTCGACTATCTGGTACAATCTGTCTGTATAACCTCGTCCCAATCTGGCCAGAACGCTTCCTTCATCCGCTCACAGTAGTCACATAGGTTAGGATACTCTGTAAAATAAATTGCCAGAATTATATCATCAAATACGTGTTTAAGAATGAATACAATATGTTCTCATTTACTCTCAAAATCCAAAAACAAGAAGTTTTATTTCCACGTCACGTTAACGTTGTATATCCGATGATATTACTTAATAACTTTAAACAAAACAAAAAGTATTTATTCTGTCTGAAAACCACATTCGACTGGTAAACGTCCACATGGAACAACTACAACGCTACAACTACAACAAAGTAAAAACGAAATCGCGTTTCCACATGGTCGTCGCTCCGAGATTAAACACCAACAATTTTGATGAAAGATTTTGGGCAAAATTGAAAATGGTACTATTATTGATAACAAGGATTACAATTCTGTCTATAAACAAATATCTAACCATTTATGACGGATCCTGCGAATCCTCCAAAGGACGCCCATTTCATCTCTGCTAGTATTCCGAAGATAGAGCAATCAAATTTGCTCGCGTTGTCACCAAACAAAAATTTCTTTGATCCTAAATTAGGGATACAATAAACATGCTATTAAGACATAAATACCTACAGGTTGAACTGGAAATTACGCCTTATGTTAATAGTGCTTGTAAGCAATGACAGAATGAACCTGTATAAATGTGAGAAGTTTTGCAACCTTTCCGAAAGGCGTTCTTTAAAAACAAAACAGTTTCGGCTAATACTAAAAAGTTTATCAATCTCAGTCTAATTCTTAACATGCTATAAGTTATAGTGGAATTATTTACCAAGGTAATAGGAGAGAGCCTTGAGATCCCCCGACATGATGTGACGTATTTCCTCTGGTGAATACCGTAATATCCCTCGATTCCAGAACTTCTTCCTTAAGTCACGTTTTGCTAAAAATCTGATGAAAAAGATTTTTTTGATCAATTACTTATGTTCTTGGATACGCTCAACAATGTTCTGAAATCATACATGTACGTTGTATTGTTATTGCGACATAGTGTCATACTCTTACTGTGGTTATTGTGATTAATAAACATATCATGTCATACTGCAGTCGTGATTCAGAACAACCAACAACTGGTTTTATTCACTGCATCAAATGCCAAGACAACCCAATGAGGAATCCACTTGGAAAGGAACTTCATTCGCGGTTTGAAACGTTTGTAATCTCTTTACATCTTTCAGTTTCTTTCTTAATGTATGGCCTCGACTTGGTGTTGAACGGCGGACAAAGTCATTATGTGTATTGTATCATGTACATACATTTGAAACAAATCGGACTTATAGTGATTAAGTGAGGACCTGTCATGGTAATCGAAACGAAACCTTTCGGTAAGCTTCTTATCAAAGTTTTGTGAGCCAGGTATAAAGTTAACCCTTGTAACGTACAAATTTCGTTATAATATCATACAGATATCAAACACTTACTATCAAACATATATATCAATAACTGTGACTTACTTTTGCCTGTATATAATTACTGACTTAACAACATGATAATATTCTTACGTGATAAGCCCAGAGAGCTTGAAGCATTTATAGACTGCATTAGTTTCGTCAAGTACCCATCGATCTGCCGCAAGGCACCTACGAAAAAAAGATATACATGTACAACATTAAAGTACATTAAAATCAGATCGTACATGCTTCTCTATCATTATCAATAAACATGTAATGTGTGCAGTTTCATGTTTAATTGGTACAAATCAAACACTTAAAGACAATAGCGAAATAATGACATTCTCAAAACTAAACTCAGTTTCTTTGAAAAACATATTTGCATCCTAATCAATAAAGTCTTCACGGAGAAGGTCACTAATGTTAAAAGAAGGAAAAGATAAGAAAAGGCCAGACCCGGACCTTTAATCGTTTTAGAAGATGTTGGAATCGTGTTGAAATTAAATCTAAAATGTTACGTTTCCTACACAATAAAATGAGTTGTACATGTACCTTATAAAGTAATATTCATGACATAATTAAATCTGTTGGATGATACGTTCAAAAGTCATTATCTATTCGGTAACTTTTATCAAATGTTTGTTTTTGATACCTCCGTCAAACAACCCAAACGTCATAAAAACGAATTGTGAAAAAAGTAAATAAATAATAAGGAAAAAAATGCTACAAGTGGTGAATTACCTACCAGTAAGTATTTTCCTCGGCCATTTTCTGGAAGGCCCTGCCGATTCCGATCTGTTCTTCAGTGAGTCCCCTGTTAAGGTCAAAGTTCTTCTCCTTACTGAGAAACTCCAGGATAAACTCGCTATCTGGAATCTCTTCTCCATTGTACTCGATAAAAGGAACTTTTCCTGTTTTCTTTGCCGTTCTAGACCAGCTATGTTCTACCTGCAATAAAGTTAATAGTATGTTTTAATATATACGTTACAACTATTTGCATACTAAGCATGAATTATTCTTTGTGTGCAAATATTCCCAGTCCCCAATCTCATTATAAGCAATAATTCCGCTGGCAGAATATAAGTGAAAGACGGTGTCCCCTAACCCAGCCAGCACGTTCGCTTTGTCACGACAGTATACTCAGCCGGCAATTAGAGTACGTTTATAAGCGACGATTGCAAAGCAAGTAATATCCACTTATGGTGATCACTCTAGCTTGTTGACGGGGCGATAGATATGTTTTGAAAGAAAATACTAAAACAATTTGCTATTTTCATTCGAAATATTCTATGTTTATTTTGTTGAAACGAAATGTAATCGAAACAATTAAATATATTATAACGAAAGACGAAGGTCTCGCTTTGTTTCCGGTACAGCATTTCCAATGTTGTGGTGACTACCTTCACTGTCGTGTATACGCTAGGAAATGGTCTCCACAAAATTGCGGACCAGGAGAATCACAGAAGGCCAGTTTACACTTTAAGGTACAAAATCACTGGTTTATAACTTCACTCAGAGCGGGACAATTACAAAGTCTAACTTAGAAATACTCGAAATTTATATTACAACACATGTCTGCTGTTTAGTTCATCTGTGAATCCATCGCAAAGATGGGCAAACAGATACTGAACTCGGTATCAGCAGTTGAATGATTAAAACAGCCTGTTAATTTTCATTATCAGAAATACTCTTAAATGACATCCACTTCAATAAAAAACAACATGTTTAATCTCACAACCCTATTATATTTACAAAAGCGAGGGAACACAAATTGTTAACGATACTAACTGGTCTTTAAAACCATTAAGCAATAATTCAATATGAGCAAAACTTTGCGACGAATGACGCCTCGATGCCGAGTTCAACCGTTCGTTTAACTCTGCGATGGATTCAGTCGTTAAACAGAAGCGGACAAAAATATTATATGAATTTCGAATATTTCTGGACAGACATAGTAGTTGTCTCGCTCAGAGTATACAAATAAATGCTTAAAGTGTAAACTTACCTTCTCGGATACTCCTGGTCAGCATTTTTGAATAGACTATTCGATAACGACAGTGGCTAATCGATACACTATACATGTTTGTTCAATGTAAAAGGCAGTAGATTTATCGTTGTGGTGTACGTATTCCTCGTTGTGGAGTACGTATTCCTACTTGTGGAGTACGTATTCCTCGTTGTGGTGTACGTATTCCTACTTGTGGTGTACGTATTCCTCGTTGTGGTGTACGTATTCCTCGTTGTGGAGAACGTATTCCTACTTGTGGAGTACGTATTCCTACTTGTGGAGTACGTATTCCTCGTTGTGGAGTACGTATTCCTCGTTGTGGAGTACGTATTCCTCGTTGTGGAGTACGTATTCCTCGTTGTGGAGTACGTATTCCTCGTTGTGGAGTACGTATTCCTCGTTGTGGAGTACGTATTCCTCGTTGTGGAGTACGTATTCCTACTTGTGGAGTACGTATTCCTACTTGTGGAGTACGTATTCCTACTTGTGGAGTACGTATTCCTCGTTGTGGAGTACGTATTCCTCGTTGTGGAGTATGTATTCCTCGTTGTGGAGTACGTATTCCTCGTTGTGGAGTACGTATTCCTCGTTGTGGAGTATGTATTCCTCGTTGTGGAGTACGTATTCCTACTTGTGGAGTACGTATTCCTCGTTGTGGTGTACGTATTCCTCGTTGTGGAGTACGTATTCCTACTTGTGGAGTACGTATTCCTCGTTGTGGAGTACGTATTCCTCGTTGTGGAGTACGTATTCCTCGTTGTGGAGTACGTATTCCTCGTTGTGGAGTATGTATTCCTCGTTGTGGAGTACGTATTCCTACTTGTGGAGTACGTATTCCTACTTGTGGAGTACGTATTCCTCGTTGTGGAGTACGTATTCCTCGTTGTGGAGTATGTATTCCTCGTTGTGGAGTACGTATTCCTACTTGTGGAGTACGTATTCCTACTTGTGGAGTACGTATTCCTCGTTGTGGAGTACGTATTCCTCGTTGTGGTGTACGTATTCCTCGTTGTGGAGTACGTATTCCTCGTTGTGGTGTACGTATTCCTACTTGTGGAGTACGTATTCCTCGTTGTGGAGTACGTATTCCTACTTGTGGAGTACGTATTCCTCGTTGTGGAGTACGTATTCCTCGTTGTGGTGTACGTATTCCTACTTGTGGAGTACGTATTCCTCGTTGTGGAGTACGTATTCCTCGTTGTGGTGTACGTATTCCTACTTGTGGAGTACGTATTCCTCGTTGTGGAGTACGTATTCCTACTTGTGGAGTACGTATTTCTCGTTGTGGAGTACGTATTCCTCGTTGTGGAGTACGTATTCCTCGTTGTGGAGTACGTATTCCTACTTGTGGAGTATGTATTCCTCGTTGTGGAGTACGTATTCCTCGTTGTGGAGTACGTATTCCTACTTGTGGAGTACGTATTCCTCGTTGTGGTGTACGTATTCCTCGTTGTGGAGTACGTATTCCTCGTTGTGGAGTACGTATTCCTACTTGTGGAGTACGTATTCCTCGTTGTGGAGTACGTATTCCTCGTTGTGGAGTATGTATTCCTCGTTGTGGAGTACGTATTCCTCGTTGTGGAGTACGTATTCCTACTTGTGGAGTACGTATTCCTTGTTGTGGAAATAAGGCTTCGGAACCCGTTTTACATATGTTAACGGATCACCAAACGCTTGAAGTGAAACAGAGACATCAATTCTCTAGGTTAAACACACTTGCCCTTCACCTAGGCGGTTTCCACCGTCACACTTCCCGCGCCAATCCATCCAGGCCGACAAGCGTGATTAATATAAGTTGATATACATGTAACTTGTTTCGCAATTGTTGTAAAATAAATACAGTTTCAACGTTTCGACATTAATACTATAGAAAAAGACAAGTTTTATTAAATTTCCCGAAAAAAAATAGACTATATACCTCGTATGGAATACCCTCCATCCGGAAGTACGTCTCCAATTTAATGGCATAGCAGGTGAGACTAGGCACGTGCGGACCACGACCTATCTGATGGAGAACAATGGTGTCTGGAGGGTATACCTTTCTGTTAAAAATATGAACTCAATTAAACACAAAAACACACTCATGTTATATACCATCTAGACATTAAATAATGGTGATCTGACAAAGATTTTTCAACTTTCTCTAGTCTCATTTTGGTTTGGACATGTCTTGGTTCACCGTTACAGATGTGATGAGATCATAAGTAAACAATGTTAAAAAAAACATTAACTATTCATAAGGAATAGTCATACCGCGTTATATCAGCTAGGGTTAAGAAGTGGTGGTGTTTAGCACGTGTTTAACACTTTAAATAAGCTCCCTAGTAACAGCTGTTATCTACACCTGACTTGATTGATGATATAAACAGCAGGTGAATACACACCACTGTCCCGTTCAACCGGTTTTCTTGCTCTGAACCAAGGGAGTTAACTCTCTTTGACATAAAATAGCGTTACTAGTATTAAACATCAGCTAGTTTATAAAGCATACCTTGTGGTTTGACGGGCTTTGAGTCCCCTCCAAACAGTCGCCAACACCGCCCCAGTGAGCACTGCCCCGCCCACAGCCTTTACACCTAAGGGGAGGTCGACAATCATATCCGTCACTTTGGACAGCGCCATGTTGTATACATGTAGGTCACAAACTGGGCCGTCCGTTCAGCCGAGTCGCACGCTAGCTTATTTGTAAATGATCACAGAGTAAACATCAGTTGACTACATTACACATTTAATATTGTTATTATTTATTTAATTTGTAAATCATGCCGCTCATGTGTTATACAGTCTTTACATCCGTCCTTGGGTAGACCGGAGGATACCATGTACCTACACACACACACATTCACAGTACGCTGAGTATTTCAGACTCGCTTATATACCTTTACGTCTCCGATTTATAGTATTGACATCAAACAGTTTAAAGATCATGAAAAATAGCACTTTTGCAATCATTAAAAATATATTCAATATAAAATTCACCAATCAGAAACCAAAGTACGAAACTACAGGGACGAATTTTCAACCTATGGTCGGTCCATCACATATATCATAAAAGTCCCCGTGTACCATACAAGTCGATATTTACAGGAAATATCGCCAATCTGAAGGTTAATTTTACAATGACGTTAGTATTTCTGAAGAAACTTCTCTTATCTTACAAAATATTTCCTTTGATTGTAACATTTCGTTTATACAGTTAACCAAGTTCAATTGAACGTCGTAATCGACAGGTTTATGTAATCACATGTTATCCTTCGTTTCAACCGACATTGCGTATAAAATATCGCATCTACCGAGTACTGGAGCAAATGGTATTCACTATTTTTAGAATTCTCATTGTCTTGTTTGTCTATTTCGTACCAGGGTTGTAAAACCATATAAACTGTCTAATTTGAGCTGTTTCACATCGTTTTTGAGAGAGAGAGAGAGAGAGAGAGAGAGAGAGAGAGAGAGAGAGAGAGAGAGAGAGAGAGAGAGAGAGAGAGAGAAAAGAAAAGAAAACCTTGCATGACATAAATTACACACAAAAAACCCTTTTCAAACATTTAATAAATGTCTCTCTTTTTTTTTCATTACACACCGAGAAGGCGAAGTTAACCAGTCTTAGGTACGTTTGAGGTGTGTCTTGACACAGTCAACCCAATTACCCTGTGCACAAGCGTTGGTCTAGTCAACTTTGCGGTAAATATCTAAAATTTTCACACTAAAGGTTTTTGCCAATTATAGATCAACACCAGTCATTTCTTATTATGATTTTGATTTTTTTTTGTGATGCAGGAGTATCGAAGTTTATGCTGGCATACTATGGAGAATATGATCCACTTTAAATAAACTACATACAATAGCTGATAACTCAGACACACACCAAGACACCTAGCTGTATGTAAAAACTGTAGGCTGCCCCAAATACATGTACCTGTTGGACATCCCGGTGTCTGTGTTATGGACCGGGAGCGATGGCAAAGAAATTAGAAACGATGTATTGAAAGGAAAACGAAAATAACCTTCCATACAGGTATACAGTGTATTATAGCATACCTGTCATTTAGTGACTCGTATACAGGTATAAATAACAGGGTATATACATACCTCTATTGAGCGACCCGTGTGTGTTGTGTAACTCGTGTGTGTTTCTTTCACATGATCAGCGTGACCAATATGCTTTGCTTCAGAAGCGTTTGTGTTAAACATTTGAGCGATTAAGATTTCTCTGTACATGTGAGTTGCACTAAATGCGATGCTGCAAATAAAAGAGGAATATCAACGGACTAGGGCCCATAACGTGAGCAAAGGAATTTATTATACAAAGAGTAAAGGTTTATGGCTGGGATATAATAACATTCCAATAACTGAGTTGTAAAATATTGCAGTACACTTTAGAAGTTACATGGACCGTTTTCTTTTTCTTTTCTTATTGTTGTTCAGAAATAATGAAGGAAGTAGGAATTTTGATGTTTTTACTGGCGAGCCTTGGTAACGACAATTAAAACATTATTTTGATTTAATACATACATGATACATTACAGACTTAGGATACAAGACTCTGTATCGATACCAGTACATGCTACACAGATTCGGACTTGTTTTATACAGCCAGTGTTTTTTGTTTCATAATACGTTATTTTCTGATGCAGCCATTATAAATATGTACCGTCATCCTATACATTAGAAGTATTCCTATATAGTATTACTAACAATGAACACTAGCATATGCAAAAATACTTCGGGGGAACGGCTGTGTGTGACTCTAATTATTTGTAATATTGAATATGATTTTTTTTAAACCTTTAAAAATCAAAACAAAAAACGCCCACACACAAACAAATGATACTCCAAAAATAAGTTTGCTCCCCCGACATATTCAGGCACGACATATCTTAAATAATGTTTAGTACATCAAAAAGTAAACATTATATTAAGTGGTTGAATTTCATATGTGTGCTTATTTGTCTCCACTCATATCATATAACAGTGATGTCCATTAATGGTGTAAGCCTCGGTCTCATTAATACCATCTCATATCCTGGTCTCATCACACCACCACATATCCTTGTCTCATCCTACCACCACATATCCTGGTCTCATCCTACCACCACATCTCCTGGTCTCATCCTACCACCACATATCCTGGTCTCATTCTACCACCACATATCCTGGTCCCATCCTACCACCACATATCCTTGTCTCATCCTACCACCACATATCCTGGTCTCATCCTACCACCACATATCCTTGTCTCATCCTACCACCACATATCCTGGTCTCATCCTAACACCACATATCCTGGTCTCATCCTAACACCACATATCCTTGTCTCATCCTACCACCACATATCCTAGTTCCATCCTACCACCACATATCCTGGTCTCATCCTACCACCACATCTCCTGGTCTCATCCTACCACCACATATCCTTGTCTCATCCTACCACCACATATCCTGGTCTCATCCTACCACCACATATCCTGGTCTCATCCTACCACCACATATCCTAGTTCCATCCTATCACCACATATCCTGGTCTCATCCTACCATCACATCTCCTGGTCTCATCCTACCACCACATATCCTGGTCTCATCCTACCACCACATATCCTGGTCTCATCCTACCACCACATATCCTGGTCTCATCCTACCACCACATATCCTGGTCCCATCCTACCATCACATCTCCTGGTCTCATCCTACCACCACATATCCTGGTCTTATCCTACCACCACATATCCTGGTCTTATCCTACCACCACATATCCTGGTCTCATCCTACCACCACATATCCTGGTCCCATCCTACCACCACATACCCTGGTCCCGTCCTACCACCACATAACCTGGTCTTATCCTACCACCACATATCCTGGTCCCATCCTACCACCATATATCCTGGTCTCATCCTATCACCACATATCCTGGTCTCATCCTACCACCACATACCCTGGTCTCATCCTACCACCACATATCCTGGCCTCATCCTACCACCACATATCCTGGTCCCATCCTACCACCACATATCCTGGTCGCCTCCTACCACCACATATCCTGGTCTTATCCAACCACCACATATCCTGGTCTCATCCTACCACCACATATCATGGTCCCATCCTACCACCACATATCCTGGTCCCGTCCTACCACCACATATCCTGGTCTCATCACACCACCACATATCCTGATCTCATCCTACCACCACATCTCCTGGTCTCATCCTACCACCACATACCCTGGTCTCATCCTACCACCACATATCCCGGTCTAATCCTACCACCACATAACCTTGTCTTATCCTATCACCACATATCATGGTCCCATCCTACCACCACATATCCTGGTCCCGTCCTACCACCACATATCCTGGTCCCATCCTACCACCACATATCCTGGTCCCGTCCTACCACCAAATATCCTGGTCTCATCCTACCACCAAATATCCTGGTCTCATCCTACCACCACATATCCTGGTCTCATCCTACCACCACATATCCTGGTCCCGTCCTACCCCCACATATCCTGGTCTCATCCTACCACCAAATATCCTGGTCTTATCCCACCACCACATATCCTGGTCTTAACCTACCTCCACATATCCTGGTCCCGTCCTACCACCACATATCCTGGTCTCATCCTACCACCACATATCCTGGTCTCATCCTACCACCACATATCCTGGTCCCGTCCTACCACCACATATCCTGGTCCCTCCAACCACCACATATCCTGGTCTTATCCCACCACAACATATCCTGGTCTTAACCTAACTCCACATATCATGGTCCCATCCTACCACCACATATCCTGGTCTCAACCTACCAGCACATATCCTGGTCCCATCCTACCACCACATATCCTGGTCCCATCCTACCACCACATATCCTGGTCTCATCCTACCACCACATATTCTGGTCTCATCCTACCACCACATATTCTGGTCTCATCCTACCACCACATATCCTGGTCCCGTCCTACCACCACATATCCTGGTCTCATCCTACCACCACATATCCTGGTCTTATCCCACCACCACATATCCTGGTCTTAACCTACCTCCACATATCCTGGTCCCATCCTACCACCACATATCCTGGTCCCGTCCTACCACCACATATCCTGGTCCCGTCCTACCACCACATATCCTGGTCTCTCCCACCACCACATATCCTGGTCTTATCCCACCACCACATATCCTGGTCTTAACCTAACTCCACATATCATGGTCCCATCCTACCACCACATATCCTGGCCTCATCCTTCCACCACATATCCTGGTCCCATCCTACCACCACATATCCTGGTCCCGTCCTACCACCACATATCCTGGTCTCATCCTACCACCACATATCCTTGTCTCATCCTACCACCACATATCCCTGTCTCAAAAATAACATCTCATCTCCCGGTCTCATAAATATCATCTCATCTTCCGGTCTCATCCTACCACCACATATCCTAGTCTCATCAGAGCATCTCATCTGCCGGTCTCAACCTACCACCACAGATTCTGGTCTCATCATACCACCACATATCCTGGTCTCATCATACCATTTCATCTCCTGGTCTCATCATACCACCACATATCCTTGTCTCATTAATAACATCTCATCTTCCGGTCTCACATTTACCAATTCATGTCCCGGTCTCATAAATACAATCGCATCTCCTGGTCTCATAAATACCATCTCATCTCCTGCTCTCATAAATACCATCTGATCTCCCGGTCTCATCCTACCACCACATATCCTAGTCTCATCAGAGCATCTCATCTGCCGGTCTCAACCTACCACCACAGATTCTGGTCTCATCATACCACCACATATCCCTGTCCCATCATACCATCTCATCTCCCGGTCTCATAAATACTATCTCATCTCCCTCTCTCATCATACCATCTCATCTCGTTGTCTCATAAATACAATCTCATCTCCTGGTCTCATAAATACCATCTCATCTCCTGGTCTCATAAATACAATCTCATCTCCAGGTCTCATAAATACCATCCCCTCCCCCGGTCTCATCATACTATCTCATCTCCCGGTCTCATAAATACCATCCAACCGCCCGGTCTCATCAATACCACCATATCTCCCAGTCTCATTAATACCACCACATCTTCCGGATTCATAAATGCTTCCTTGAAACTTCTTCCCTTGCAGTGGCGATGTAATGTTCATACAATTGATGTCCGTCATTGAGGTCATGGCATTAATTGTTACCGGATTTTGCCAGCGAGCTCGATGCGCTAAATTGGCTGAGAGGTTGTCAATGCTATCATATGTCAATAAAACTACATTTCTTCTCGGGTATAATTAACTATACACAATTTAATGTTTCACAAGGCGACAAAACGCGAAAGGAACCACACCTGCTATTCAGAAGGAACAATGATGTATGCCCGTTCGAGAAGAAACAATGATAACAAGATGATCTCGACTCGAGCTATGTATATAGCTGTGATTTATGTGTCTGTATTTATAGATACATGTTTTTCCATTGAAACAGACATGTTTAATAGTACAGCACGTGCGTTTCATTCTGAGCTCGTTTTAAATGAGTCCCTTTGTGATAATAGCCCAATAGAAAACTTAACCGCAGTTTCCGTCATCAACTGTATGATCCAGTGTGGAGCAAATGACCATTGCTTGTCCTTCTCCATCTCCAGGAGTGAGGAACTGTGTTGGCTACACACCACTGTCCTGTCCTCATCGGCAACCGGTCACTATAGAGGAGGAACAAAATGCTACAACATGAAGCATGGTTTGTATCCGATATTGTGTTTTGTAAGGGTTACTGTGTGTTTATTACAGAGAGTATCTAGTAACAAAGACATCAACGACAAAAGGTTGTGTACATGGAAAATGAATAAAGCGTCGAGGATAGGATATCTTCTGGAAACAAATATCATGCTTTCTGATTAATTTGTCGGTGACATTTAAATGATCAAAAATCAGTGTTTGTGAATGTATAACTAGAGCTCCACAGTTTAATCATTATTTATTTCCATAGTAAATTAAATCATGTTTTAATATGACAGACCATGTATTGCGGAGACATAATCCAAGTACTACCGTTTACCTCTAGATATAAACTTATAAACGCAAAATAAACCAACCATGTGCGATAGTAACATTGTAAATATACCATATTTGTACACCGTCTTTCTCTCGCATCTACAGGAAAGGTTTTAGCCTTTAAAGCTATTGATTAGCATGGATGGCACAACGTCTTGACATGCCCTTGAACATTTAAACATGCTTTACAAGAGTATATGATTATAGCACCAAACACGCGCACTACGAAGTAGTTTAAAAATTACTAACGTGATTTCAAAATAAACAAACAAAACCACATTGAAAATAAATTTGGTTTGCGCCCGAACGTTCGTCAAAATACGAAGTTCTGAATGGTGAGACACAGATGATACTACAGGCCAGATACTTGTAGAAATTAAATATATAATATACATGTAAACTCCCTACAGCCTCGATGTGCTTATTAGTGAATATACAACGAGGATATTTTGCAATTAAATTAATAATGAAGGCCGCAGGCCTGAGTTATTAATTAAAATCGCAAAATATCCGAGTCAGAGTTGTATATCCTTAAACAATACATGAGTCAAAGTTGATTATTTCTATTCTACAATGTACTGAATAGAAAAAAAAACGGAAAAGAAACCCCGAGAAATGTTTCGCTACATGGCTGTTGGAGAAATGTGTCGCTACATGGCTGTTATAATTCACAAGAACGATAAGGCGCGCGTGCTAATGAATATTTAAAAGCTGACGTCAATCCCAAGCCAGTTGACGGCAACGTTACGAGAACTTTCGGGGATGTCGGCCAGCGATTCATCTAGAAATGCTCTCCAAAGGTTGCCTGTGGAAATTGACCTTACAACATATTGTTTAGCAAAGCCTGCTTTAGGTTGATAGAAATTAACAATCTTGCAAATTTCTCCGTTTTAAATTACACTTTCCTCAGACGTTCAAACGTTTGGGCGCCGCCATGTTTGTTTACAAATGTATGATTCTGGAGGAGAAAGATTGTAACAGCATTGTCTCACGAGCGTGTATTATTGACACGAGAGTGGATTACTGGCAAATCATACACATTTTTTTTGACGTTACATATATAGCAAACGTGGTAGAATTAACAGTAATCAATACCGCGAATTAAACACAAGCGGACATATATATTTAATCTATATACTGTATGTATTGAATCAGGGACATGTATATATCCCAGTTTGAATGTAGACGTATATTACAAACTTAATGTGGCTGTAGAAAATGTTGTATTTGCTTGTAAGATCACGTGAAACATGGCTGTGTTTGTAAGGTCACGTGGTACATGCATGTGTTTGAAAGGTCACGTGATGTTATCATGTGTGTGTTGATTTTTTTTTTTTTCATAATGTTTGCCATAGCATATTCCACGTAAATAAACTCATTGCTTTAAGCACACAATAAAAACATTTAAAATTCATGATCTAATGTGGTCTTGTTTCAGATGTATGTGAAGAGGCCGATGACGATTATGTATACGACTCTACAATGAATTTTTGTTTCAAAGAGTACGATATCTCCGCCTTTTACAATGACGCCAAATCCATATGTCTGGAGGATCGCGCATACCTCCTGCGGCTCGAAAACCTAGGACAATTGCAGTATCTTATGTCATTTCTCGGTAAGGGTTCAACATAACGATAAATATTGTGCATTATACAGATACATCAACTGTAAGGACTGTCAAATTAAATCTATCTAAATAAGGGTGATCAAAGAACTCAGCATTAGAATACAAAATGTGGTCCCTCAATATGATACTGTGACCTCCTGAGAAATATAAAAAAAAAATAATAAAATAGTTCAATACGTAACGTAACGATACTGTGGGAAAGGATATTCCTTCTCTGTTAATTCGACACATTAATTTAACTGATGTATCCAACGAACCTCGGTCTGATTGGTTCCAGTCAAAAATGGATCGATTTCAAACACAGCTGTTTCATCGATGTTTCCATCATTTTTTTTTACAGAAAAAAGTAATCTTACTGTTTTACCAGAACAGATTAGGCTAATCCACTGTTCTCACTGTCCTTTATTTATTGGTTAAATCCAAGAATAACGCCTATCATTCATTATTGTTTTAGTATCCTTTAAACCGTTGTGCTATACTGATTACTGTATTTATTGGTAGAAAATAAGGAAAAGAGAGTATGCTGTGTTTTGTAATGGTTTTTATTTCGAAACATTAACTCGAACCTGTATTATACTATTGAACAGCTAATACTCGTTGTTCCGAAATGAATGTTACTCTAGTTCACGATCCGCGATAATGATGTGATATATTCAACCTA
This sequence comes from Pecten maximus, assembly GCF_902652985.1. Classification (NCBI taxonomy): domain Eukaryota; kingdom Metazoa; phylum Mollusca; class Bivalvia; order Pectinida; family Pectinidae; genus Pecten; species Pecten maximus. Next base: position 27,636,452 of record NC_047016.1, on the reverse strand, counting down.
TCGGTAATCAATAGCTGTTGATTCCGTTCAAATCATTTATAATTCACGAGTATAGAAAGTGTCGATTTCTTCAGAGTGCGAAGTATCGATATGTCCTGTCATTAAAGTGACATGTTAAAAGCATTTAACGAGAACACGATACGAATTTGTATTTATTCCTACACATGAAAGGTAAGTAGCGTAAGCCAGACTCCATATTCTAAATCCTTTATATGTTACATTGACAGAGCTTGCGTTAAAAAAAGATTTTATAATAGACCAACGTTTGTTAAACAATGTGTTATCAAGGACGTATCTTTTTCTCAATGATAATGATAATTGTTTATTCTCATAAACAGTACAGCGCAGAGAATATGAACATTAAAAATGGATAACAATAATACATGGAAAAACAGGATGCGGTTGGTATTTTTGTATTATCCGTTCTAAATTTACAGTAAGCTTTAGCTAGTTTGGTAGGAGTGCTGGTAGATAATTCTTTAAACGAAGTTCAGTCTTATAGATTCTATGTTGGATTCATTTAGAAGAAGTAAAAAATTAATTTATTCAGCTAGCTAAAAAAATTGCATTAAGTTTATAAGATATATTACTCTTCAACCAATTTTTACTTGAAAAATCTTAACTATTTTTTAAAAATATATCTAACAACCTACATTCTTCATATATATTTTTTTTACATTTTAACCAGGACGAGTTATATTATGACACAATTGTTAATAGTTCATTGCTTAGCTTATTCTGTTTATTTTTAGTCAATTTAGCCAAAAATCCAATCATTCTCACTTCAACATTAATATCAACTTCCATATAAAAAATAGGTCTGATAGCTTTACCAAATGTGTCAAGTTGACAATCTATAGTCAAATTATGATCTCGACATTTGGCAATATCACCATAATGGCTTTAACACCTTTTTTATATCGTTGTTTGATATTAAATTGTGTTAAACCAGTCTGGGTAAAATAAACCCGAAGATATACTTTCAGATGTCAAAGGTTAGAATATTTCAAAAATGTATTTGTTTAAGCCTGGAACATGTTCAGAGAATGAAGAAGCTTGTTTGTTGCAAAAAGATGACTCGCAAATTAAAGACAACAAAAATTATATTGTTGTTAAAAGGTCATTTATTGAATGACTGATGAACGCTTGCGAGTCTTTCCCATGAGCCAAGATCCGGGCACATGACCAGTACTTAAAATATAATTAGATAATTCTTCATATAACATTAAGTCAAAAGTTGATTTGATATACTCTGTACATAGCACAACGCCACAAACAGGCTTATTCTGACACATTTTGACATAATTGATATTTTCAGACATATCATAGGTATAATTTTCCGCAATTTTCATTTCAGCGTTAAACCAATATCTCATCCAGAGTACCTACAACGTGTCAGCATCGCAGTGGCAGTTCGAGGATCAAACACAGAATACCATGACCATATGGCCTAATCCAGATTCCAAATACTTTAATCCTGATAGTAATTCTAGTCTTGTTCTTAATCAGAAGATCGGTTATTTTATCACACCCTCTGATACACCGTTCGGCCCATTTATTTGTCAGAAATTCGTATCTGGTAGCGGCATCATACCCACTATGCCCACTATAAACATCGGTGGCTTTCTTTCCGGAATGTAGCACATTTTCAGAGTTCGGCTGTTACTTTAAACGTAGTTCACGCTTAAGTGTACTGCTGGTAGTGTGACGGTAACTCCAAACGTAGTGTTACGGTAACTCTAAACGTAGTACGACAATAACTCCAAACGTAGTGTGACGGTAACTCCAAACGTAGTACGACGGTAACTCCAAACGTAGTGTGACTGTAACTCCAAAAGTAGTACGACAATAACTCCAAACGTAGTGTTACGGTAACTCTAAACGTAGTACGACAATAACTCCAAACGTAGTGTAACGGTAACTCCAAACGTAGTGTGACGGTAACTCCAAACGTAGTGTGACAGTAACTCCAAACGTAGTATGACGGTAACTCCAAACGTAGTGTGACAGTAACTCCAAACGTAGTGTAACGGTAACTCCAAACGTAGTGTGACGGTAACTCCAAACGTAGTGTGACGGTAACTCCAAAAGTAGTACGACGGTAACTCCAAACGTAGTGTAACGGTAACTCTAAACGTAGTACGACAATAACTCCAAACGTATTGTGACGGTAACTCCAAACGTAGTGTGACGGTAACTCCAAACGTAGTGTGACGGTAACTCCAAACGTAGTGCGGCGGTAGCTCCAAACGTAGTGTGACGGTAACTCCAAACGTTGTACGACAATAACTCCAAACGTAGTGTGACAGTAACTCCAAACGTAGTGTAACGGTAACTCCAAACGTAGTGTGACGGTAACTCCAAACGTAGTGTAACGGTAACTCCAAACGTAGTGTGACAGTAACTCCAAACGTAGTGTGACGGTAACTCCAAACGTAGTGTGACGGTAACTCCAAACGTAGTGTGACAGTAACTCCAAACGTAGTGTGACGGTAACTCCAAACGTAGTACGACAATAACTCCAAACGTAGTGTGACTGTAACTCCAAAAGTAGTACGACGGTAACTCCAAACGTAGTGTGACGGTAACTCTAAACGTAGTGTGACGGTAACTCCAAACGTAGTGTAACGGTAACTCCAAACGTAGTGTGACGGTAACTCCAAACGTAGTGTGACGGTAACTCCAAACGTAGTGTAACGGTAACTCCAAACGTAGTGTGACGGTAACTCCAAACGTATTGTGACGGTAACTCCAAACGTAGTACGACAATAACTCCAAACGTAGTGTGACGGTAACTCCAAACGTATTGTGACAGTAACTCCAAACGTATTGTGACGGTAACTCCAAACGTATTGTGACGGTAACTCCAAACGTAGTGTGACGGTAACTCCAAACGTAGTGTGACGGTAACTCAAAACGTAGTGTGACGGTAACTCCAAACGTAGTACGACGGTAACTCCAAACGTATTGTGACGGTAACTCCAAACGTAGTACGACAATAACTCCAAACGTAGTACGACGGTAACTCCAAACGTAGTGTGCCGGTAACTCCAAACGTAGTGTGCCGGTAACTCCAAACGTAGTGTGACGGTAGCTCCAAAAGTAGTACGACGGTAACTCCAAACGTAGTGTAACGGTAACTCCAAACGTAGTGTGACGGTAACTCCAAACGTAGTGTGACAGTAACTCCAAACGTAGTGTGACGGTAACTCCAAACGTAGTACGACAATAACTCCAAACGTAGTGTGACTGTAACTCCAAAAGTAGTAAGACGGTAACTCCAAACGTAGTGTGACGGTAACTCCAAACGTAGTGTGACAGTAACTTCAAACGCATTGTGACGGTAACTTCAAACGTAGTACGACAATAACTCCAAACGTAGTGTGACGGTAACTCCAAACGTAGTGTGACTGTAACTCCAAACGTAGTGTGACGGTAACTCCAAACGTATTGTGACGGTAACTCCAAACGTAGTGTAACGGTAACTCCAAACGTAGTGTGACGGTAACTCCAAACGCATTGTGACGGTAACTCTAAACGTAGTGTGACGATAACTCCAAACGTATTATGACGGTAACTCCAAACGTAGTGTGACAGTAACTTCAAACGTAGTGTGACGGTTACTCCAAACGTATTGTGACGGTAACTCCAAACGTAGTGTGACGTTAACTCCAAACGTATTGTGACGGTAACTCCAAACGTAGTGTGACGGTAACTCCAAACGTAGTGTGACGGTAACTTCAAACGTAGTGTGACGGTAACTCCAAACGTAGTGTGACGGTAACTCCAAACGTAGTGTGACGGTAACTCCAAACGTATTGTGACGGTAATTCCAAACGTAGTGTGACGGTAACTCCAAACGTAGTGTAACGGTAACTCCAAACGTAGTGTGACGGTAACTCCAAACGTAGTGTGACCGTAACTCCAAACGTATTCTGACGGTAACTCCAAACGTAGTGTAACGGTAACTCCAAACGTAGTGTGACGATAACTCCAAACGTAGTACGACGGTAACTCCAAACGTAGAGTAACGGTAACTCCAAACGTATTGTGACGGTAACTCCAAACGTATTGTGACGGTAACTCCAAACGTATTGTGACGGTAACTCCAAACGTAGTGTGACGGTAACTCCAAACGTAGTGTGACGATAACTCCAAACGTAGTGTGACGGTAACTCCAAACGTAGTGTAACGGTAACTCCAAACGTAGTGTGACGGTAACTCCAAACGTATTGTGACGGTAATTCCAAACGTAGTGTGACGGTAACTCCAAACGTAGTGTAACGGTAACTCCAAACGTAGTGTGACGGTAACTCCAAACGTAGTGTGACCGTAACTCCAAACGTAGTGTGACGGTAACTCCAAAAGTAGTACGACAATAACTCCAAACGTAGTGTAACGGTAACTCCAAACGTAGTGTGACGATAACTCCAAACGTAGTACGACGGTAACTCCAAACGTAGAGTAACGGTAACTCCAAACGTAGTGTGACGGTAACTCCTAACGTAGTGTGACGATAACTCCAAACGTATTATGACGGTAACTCCAAACGTATTGTGACGGTAACTCCAAACGTAGTACGACAATAACTCCAAACGTATTGTGACGGTAACTCCAAACGTATTGTGACGGTAACTCCAAACGTAGTGTGACGGTAACTCCAAACGCATTGTGACGGTAACTCCAAACGTAGTACGACAATAACTCCAAACGTATTGTGGCGGTAACTCCAAACGTATTGTGACGGTAACTCCAAACGTAGTACGACAATAACTCCAAACGTAGTGTGACTGTAACTCCAAACGTATTGTGACGGTAACTCCAAACGTATTGTGACGGTAACTCCACACGTAGTGTAACGGTAACTCCAAACGTATTGTGACGGTAACTCCAAACGTATTGTGACGGTAACTCCAAACGTATTGTGACGGTAACTCCAAACGTAGTGTGACGGTAACTCCAAACGTAGTGTGACGATAACTCCAAACGTATTGTGACGGTAACTCCAAACGTAGTGTGACGGTAACTCCAAACGTATTGTGACGGTAACTCCAAACGTATTGTGACGGTAACTCCAAACGTAGTGTGACGGTAACTCCAAACGTATTGTGACAGTAACTCCAAACGTAGTGTGACGGTAACTCCAAACGTAGTGTAACGGTAACTCCAAACGTATTGTGACGGTTACTCCAAACGTAGTGTTACGGTAACTCCAAACGTAGTGTGACGGTAACTCCAAACGCAGTGTAACGGTAACTCCAAACGTAGTACGACAATAACTCCAAACGTAGTGTGACTGTAACTCCAAAAGTAGTACGACGGTAACTCCAAACGTAGTGTGACGGTAACTCCAAACGTAGTGTTACGGTAGCTCCAAACGTAGTGTGACGGTAACTCCAAACGTAGTGTGACGGTAACTCCAAACGTAGTACGACAATAACTCCAAACGTAGTGTGACGGTAACTCCAAACGTAGTGTTACGGTAACTCCAAACGTAGTGTGACGGTAACTCCAAACGTAGTACGACAATAACTCCAAACGTAGTGTGACGGTAACTCCAAACGTAGTGTGACGGTTACTCCAAACGTAGTACGACAATAACTCCAAACGTAGTGTGACGGTAACTCCAAATGTAGTGTGACGGTAACTCCAAACGTAGTGTGACGGTAACTCCAAACGTAGTGTGACGGTAACTCCAAACGTAGTACAACGACAATAACTCCAAACGTAGTACGACAATAACTCAAAACGTAGTGCGACGGTAACTCCAAACGTAGTACGACGGTAACTCCAAACGTAGTACGACGGTAACTCCAAACGTAGTGTGACGGTAACTCTAAACGTAGTACGACAATAACTCCAAACGTATTGTGACGGTAACTCCAAACGTAGTGTGACGGTAACTCCAAACGTATTGTGACGGTAACTCCAAACGTATTGTGACGGTAACTCCAAACGTAGTGTGACGGTAACTCCAAACGTATTGTGACAGTAACTCCAAACGTAGTGTGACGGTAACTCCAAACGTAGTGTAACGGTAACTCCAAACGTATTGTGACGGTTACTCCAAACGTAGTGTTACGGTAACTCCAAACGTAGTGTGACGGTAACTCCAAACGTAGTGTAACGGTAACTCCAAACGTAGTACGACAATAACTCCAAACGTAGTGTGACTGTAACTCCAAAAGTAGTACGACGGTAACTCCAAACGTAGTGTGACGGTAACTCCAAACGTAGTGTTACGGTAGCTCCAAACGTAGTGTGACGGTAACTCCAAACGTAGTGTGACGGTAACTCCAAACGTAGTACGACAATAACTCCAAACGTAGTGTGACGGTAACTCCAAACGTAGTGTTACGGTAACTCCAAACGTAGTGTGACGGTAACTCCAAACGTAGTACGACAATAACTCCAAACGTAGTGTGACGGTAACTCCAAACGTAGTGTGACGGTTACTCCAAACGTAGTACGACAATAACTCCAAACGTAGTGTGACGGTAACTCCAAATGTAGTGTGACGGTAACTCCAAACGTAGTGTGACGGTAACTCCAAACGTAGTGTGACGGTAACTCCAAACGTAGTACAACGACAATAACTCCAAACGTAGTACGACAATAACTCCAAACGTAGTGCGACGGTAACTCCAAACGTAGTACGACGGTAACTCCAAACGTAGTACGACGGTAACTCCAAACGTAGTGTGACGGTAACTCTAAACGTAGTACGACAATAACTCCAAACGTAGTACGACAATAACTCCAAACGTAGTGCGACGGTAACTCCAAACGTAGTACGACGGTAACTCCAAACGTAGTACGACGGTAACTCCAAACGTAGTGTGACGGTAACTCCAAACGTAGTACGACAATAACTCCAAACGTAGTGTGACGGTAACTCCAAACGTAGTGTGACAGTAACTCCAAACGTAGTGTGACGGTAACTCCAAACGTAGTGTGACAATAACTCCAAACGTAGTGTGACAGTAACTCCAAACGTAGTGTGACGGTAACTCTAAACGTAGTACGACAATAACTCCAAACGTAGTACGACAATAACTCCAAACGTAGTGTGACGGTAACTCCAAACGTAGTGTGACGGTAACTCCAAACGTAGTGTGACGGTAGCTCCAAACGTAGTGTGACGGTAACTGCAAACGTAGTACGACAATAACTCCAAACGTAGTGTGACGGTAACTCCAAACGTAGTGTGACGGTAACTGCAAACGTAGTACGACAATAACTCCAAACGTAGTGTGACGGTAACTCCAAACGTATTGTGACGGTAACTCCAAACGTAGTGTGACGGTAACTCCAAACGTAGTGTGACGGTAACTCCAAACGTAGTGTAACGGTAACTCCAAACGTAGTGCGACGGTAACTCCAAACGTATTGTGACGATAACTCCAAACGTAGTGTGACGGTAACTCCAAACGTAGTGTGACGGTTACTCCAAACGTAGTGCGACGGTAGCTCCAAACGTAGTGCGACGGTATCTCCAAACGTATTGTGACGGTAACTCCAAACGTAGTGTGACGGTAACTCCAGACGTAGTGTGACGGTAACTGCAAACGTAGTACCACAATAACTCCAAACGTAGTGTGACGGTAACTCCAAACGTAGTGTGACGGTAACTCCAAACGTAGTGTGACGGTAACTCCAAACGTAGTGTGACGGTAACTCCAAACGTAGTACGACAATAACTCCAAACGTAGTACGACAATAACTCCAAACGTAGTGTGACGATAACTCCAAACGTAGTGTGACGGTAACTCCAAACGTAGTGTGACATTAACTCCAAACGTTGTACGACAATAACTCCAAACGTAGTGTAACGGTAACTCCAAACGTAGTGTGACAATAACTCCAAACGTAGTGTGACGGTAACTCCAAACGTAGTGTAACGGTAACTTCAAACGTAGTGTGACGGTAACTCCAAACGTATTGTGACGGTAACTCCAAACGTAGTGTGACGGTAACTCCAAACGTAGTGTGACGGTAACTCCAGACGTAGTGTGACGATAACTCCAAACGTAGTACGACAATAACTCCAAACGTAGTGTGACGGTAACTCCAAACGTAGTGTGACGATAACTCCAAACGTAGTACGACAATAACTCCAAACGTAGTGCGGCGGTAGCTCCAAACGTAGTACGACAATAACTCCAAACGTAGTGTGACGGTAACTCCAAACGTAGTGTGACGGTAACTCCAAACGTAGTATGACGGTTACTCCAAACGTAGTGTGACGGTAACTCCAAACGTAGTGTGACGGTAACTCCAAACGTAGTGTGACGGTAACTCCAAACGTATTGTGACGGTAACTCCAAACGTAGTGTGACAGTAACTCCAAACGTAGTGTGACAGTAACTCCAAACGTAGTGTGACGGTAACTCCAAACGTAGTGTGACAGTAACTCCAAACGTAGTGTGACGGTAACTCCAAACGTAGTGTGACAGTAACTCCAAACGTATTGTGACGGTAACTCCAAACGTAGAAAAACTTGCGGATACTGTTGGTAGTGTTTGACTGATACACCTGACGTAGAAACGCTTCCGTCTTCCGGGTAATAACGAGTACTGCGGTAGTTTCGATTGTTACTCCAAATGTAGAACCCTCTGTGAATACTACCGACAGTTCAGCTGTTGCTCCATTTGTAGAACCCTTTGTGAATACTACCGACAGTTCAGCTGTTGCTCCATTTGTAGAACCCTCTAGTGAATACTACCGACAGTTCGGCTGTTACTCCAAATGTAGACACTCCTGTTAGTTCTTCCTTGTTTACTGTTGTGAGTCAAGTTGTTGTTTTAAATGTAAAAAGATATTCACGAGTACTGCTGTGGACTTGCTTAGTCTTGCATACACATTGTAATTGTAATTGGTAAGATTGAGATCGACTCTCCAAATGCCAAACCACTAGATTTGATCAAGATCAAAACCCGAGATCTTCATCCAGGAAATGTTGTAAGGCATGTTATCGATCTGACGGTCGCTTAAATACATTTTACCTTCGTTTTCCCTCCGTTTTCTCTTTGCTTCCCTTCTCTGACCAGTCATTTGTCTACCGTGATCTTGAACTTCGAAGGTCACATTTTTAAAAGTGTATGCTCTTCTATATATGATTAAAATTAAACTGTTTTTTAAAAGGATGTGATTTTTTTTATTTTTGATCATTTGATCTCTGTGACCTTAAACGAAGGTCAGGGTCAATGAAAAACAACGTTTGTAGGCACACGTACATGCTATTAATGTGCCAAATATCAAATCTGTATATGTAAAGATTTAGGAGAATAAGGAAATTACATTGTAAGTACATTATTTTGTCCATATCCGAGTTATTTTTTTATCGCACGACCATAAAACCTCCACATTCCATTTAAGTAAATAATGTTCATATCCCCGAAAATTATTCATATATATTTATTTACTTTTTTTTATTATTGACCTTTATTTGACCTCGTACTTAGACCTTGACCTTGACATATTTTCTGATAATATGTTAAAGAGAAAAGTTAGCTCCGACCATAATCGACATAACACGCTAAACGGGAATGAACATTTGTATGTTATTAGCTTGTATCACGTAATACGCTCTCGGGCTATGTTAATAGCTTATTTCAAGTAATACATGCTCTCGGGCCATGCTATCCCCTTGTATCACATAATACGCTCTCGTGCTATGCTATCAGCTTGTAGCAAGTCCTACATGCTCTGAAGCTATGACATCTGCTTGTATCAAGTAGTACAGTTGCTCTCAAGTGCTGTCGGTGCATGCTTTTAGTTTGTCTCAAGCAATACACGCTCTCGGGATACCTTACATGTAAATGCTTGAATAAAACGGTACCGACTGTCAGGCACGCCTTGCTTATGTTTTCTCTGACGTAAAACACAACCTCGGGGCTTACTTGTACTTTTTCTCATGTAATACATGCTCTAGGGGCGTGCTTTTAGTTCTCTAAAGTGTTCTCGAAGCATGCTTTTAATTTGTTCAGTAATACACGCTCTTGGGGCGTGCGTTTTGCGTGTCTAAAGTAATAAAGGCGCGAGGGACATGTTTTAATGCCTCAAATGGTACACGCCTCACTGTCACACTCCCTTGGAGAATAATTTACTTTCCCAAATAAAAAGCGCCGCTGTGAGCTTTTCTTTTCTTATTTAAAGCGTCAACACTGACAGGAATAACTAAGTTAATCCTCTCATATATCTTTGCTGGAGTATAACGGTATGTCATAAAGGCCAGGGGAACATGTGTTTGTTAATAAACACGTGGTCCCTTTTCATATCCAGAAATGTAAATTATTTCTTTAAAATGTTTTGACAATACCATGGATAGCATTCATATATGACTGATGAGTATGGAATCCGTTGGTATGATATTATAGTCATCCGAAAGATTGAATAGCACATATACAGTGTAAGTATTGTGAAGATTTGCATTCTGTATTGATGAAGCGGAATGGAGATACTTCGCTGATATGTAAGTGTAAAGTGATACATTCACATACGATCACAATATAGTCTATGTTGTATACCTGGTAAAAATGTATAATCAATTATGTGAAACAGTTAAAAGAAAATGTGCCGATTTATCTAATGTTATATACACTAAGTCTCAAAAAGAAAACAACCTTATTTCAAAAGGTTATCAAAGGTATTTGTTTTATCTGTAACAAAGTTATACCGTCCATAGGACTATGTTATATATCTACATTTTATTGATATGTATCAATATGATTCTATATTAACTAAACAGACATGGAAATACAGATGTTTGTTTTCAGTTTGAGTGTAACATTGATCCATTGTTCTGATCGGACTAACCAAGCGAAACTATTATAACTTCTTTATAGCTGTAATAGTATACAACATAGTCTTGTTTGATATAGGTATATGGGATTATATGAAAGAAAACAATGTAATCAGCCAGCTAGAACAAGCACAAAATCTGAACTCCTTGAGGCTAAAAAAAAAAACAATAGGTACATGAATGATACTGTAATAAACGAAATAATATCAGACTCCAGACGTTCCCGAAGGAAAAACGTTTGCTGTATCACATGTGGTACAAAGCCATGACATTTTCAATCATATGCATAACTGTTAGACATAGAAATCGCTCACAAAATATTCTATAGTTCAAAATAATGAAAAGTTATATTCTGCTAGAATACACAACATAATCTTACATCTTTTTTTTTTTTTTTCACACAAACATTTAATCTCCCAGAACATGTAACAATTGGAAGGCTGCCAAGGTTGGGGCCTTGAGGTCAGCCTTCAAAATATAAACAATGTCCCCGCACAGGTGTAATCTTACATCTAATTATTCTTGTAATGGTGTCGATGCTATGACAAAAGTCTAGTACCAGCAAAAGAATCCAAAGCTTTGCTATATAGTATGTTATAAAGTTTAATATTAGTATATGAAATGTATATCATTAGATAATGAACATACTTTGACGGCATTAAACCATTCTTTTACTCGCTAATTTAAAAATCTACAATATTGAAGGTAGTTTTACTCAATAAAAATTAATGATGAAGCAATAGGCAGTGCATTTGGTTTATGTATTATGTATGTATTGAAAACTAGTAATGTAGAATTAATGGAACTTTATCCTAAACGAGCATGGGCATTACATACCACTGCCGGTCTCACTGACCGAGATAACAGTATAGATTATTTACACAGGTATTTTAAAGGTAAGGGTCAAGTCACATGCTTTGACTGTTTACTAAATGACCAGCTATGGTCAATTCACTGGTCTATTTTTAACTCAGAGGGGTGACATTTTAAGAGCTACCTATGCGTGACGAAGACGAATGGTGTATGTTAACGACTTGTTGTCCAACACACGGGGTGTAGACTTCATACTGAATATGATGTGATGCTGGATTATCATCGGTATGGCATACTTTAAAAGACGATCGTTTTGTGATGTCGTCCTTGTTGGAAGATGCTTATGCCACCGCTTGCCAAGATATTTAAGGAAACGGAGCACGTATATAACTTCACTAGACAGTCATGCCGCTGTGGATAGGAGTTGTTCAGCGGATTATGATAGTGCTAAACCATTTCGTGATATCCCGGGACCAAAAGGATTGCCATTTATCGGAACTCTCCTGCAATATACAGGTAAATTATAGGTCACTTTGACATTGATTTACGAAACATTACTAGGTAAAGAACTTGTTGATTAGGGTATTTATTACCGTTATCCTGCAGTGACTGTATCTATACCAACAAAACCAAGAGGGATATAGTTTAATTATCCCTTTAGCACAATTCCTTATGACAAAATTAAGATGCAGTAAAATTTCGTTATCTCGAGCTCTGATAACTCGAAGACCCTGCCTAAGTCGATATTAAATATTATATATAACAATAAACACTTCGAGATAAGAAGATTCGACTTGTATTTGTCATAATTTACTGTAATCAAGCTCAGATGATTCAATAGCTTAAGCATTTGTATAGCATGTACACAATACAATTAAAATTGATATGGATCATCCTTTATGATATAAAAACATCGATATTAGATTAATTTTGGCCTTCCGCTGTGGCCTGTCGTGCAAAAATTTCACTATAACAAGTTAAGCATATAAAATATACTGACGGCATCAAACCTTGTAACCTACACACGTATGCTAGTTTTACACAAGATAGTTCCCCATCTTATTGTCCAATCACCTATAGAATTCATGCATCTAACTTAACGGAATATGCCAAATGTATAACAAATAGTCTTCGTTAAATGCGTATGATCATGACAAATAATTTAAAAACACCGTGTATTTTTGGTTTCGTTTTTATGGAGGTAATCATTATTTACTACGCATTTTCTTGTTAAAAGGTCCTTTCAAGAAATACGACATAGACAAATATCAAGCAGTACTGGAGTCACGATGGAAACTGTATGGATCTGTTGTCAAGGAAACAATAGGAAACCGCACGCATGTCCGACTGTTTGACCCGGATCATGTACAGAGAGTCTACCAACACGAAGGGGTATGGCCAAATATTGTTCCCATTCTGGAGAGTTCTCGAAAATATCGCGAAACGAAAGGCATGTCGCCTGGGCTGGGAAATATGTGAGTTAAAAATAAACTACATCATCCGTGTATTAACGGTGATTCTTACAAATGCAAAAAAATAAGTATTATATTCCTAGAATCTTAGAATTAACAAATATCTTAGACTCATTCATGTTTCTTTAAACTTGATTAAAACATTATTTTCATCTGAATGTTTACACTTAAGAAGCTTAAACTAAATGCCATTCGTTATAATTGTTTCATCAGTATTCCCCAAGTTACAATAATTCCTCTTTTCTTCATTATTATCATATTATAACCTAAGATAGTTCCTCTTAATATAAAAATGTTTTTTTCTAAACAAAAGTACAAAACACTTAATTAAACAGGGGTTTGGTGTCCTCTTATTGACCGAACTGTTCACCTGCACACAATACAGGTAGATGATTTTTGTATTATTATATGTATTCAACACACAAGTATTACTGATGTTTTATAGTAACGGAGAGGAATGGAACACGATGAGGAAGGCCATTCAAATAGTAATGATGCGTCCCCAGGAGGTAGCTCAGTTTCTGCCGTTTGTGAATGAGATAGCTGATGACGTCATAGACGAAATATGCATCAGAAAGGATACAGATGGGAATTTCGAAAATTTTAACTATTTGGCGGGAAGATGGAATATGGAAAGTAAGGCTGTGTCTGGCGTCATCTGAAATAAGTTGATAACGTTACTTATAATACAGAAAAATAAATCAATGTTGATCGTAATCATTTTATATACGTAGAGCTAAGATATTTTATCAACAACCATACTGATGGAATGCATTCTCCATATCGATAAGATGAATTTAACTCAAAGAAAGAATAAGCGCAAAGCTTGGATATTGATGTTTATCGAGACAGAAATACATACACTCTATATAAAATGTTCATATTTTACCTGTCCTTCTTGTACAGCTGCCGGGATGATTTGTTTTGAGAGGAGACTTGGAGCACTAAAGGAGGGATTCGAATCTCATTCGCAGAGAATGATCCAGGCAAATCACGATATATTTGATTTATCCACAAAACTAATGTTTGTACTTCCTTGGGATTTCATAACATATCGAAGACTTTCAAAACTTCACTACGCAGCGGAAGACTACTTCTACAGGTACAACATTAGCTCTGACGTTTGACAGAGAATAAAGTGTTGATTTCCGTACATGCTCAAATACTTGTCGGAAGAGCATACCTCTAATTAGTTCACTAATACCATAAGAATATACTCTAAATTATTAGAAGTATAAACACCTTTCGCAGCGATGACCGAAACTTTTTTCATGAGCGTAGCAGTTATTGATTTGAATGTCATAACTGGAATATACATCTATAATACACACTGTGTTCTTCCTCTTGAAGTAATTAAATATCAAACGTGAAATAAACCGGTATTAAAAATCACATAAGTTGGTTTCCTTAAAGTCAAAATCTGTCGTATAATGTTTGTTTAATTGTTCAATCTAATGACTTATAAACACATGTTTTTCGAAGTGTATTTAGTATAAACATTTTTTTTATACTTTTTAAATAATTGCTTTTTGAAGTATATCTTCATGTATGATGTTATTGGATTGGTGCGATATGTTCAAATTGGTGATCAGTTGATATCTAACTATCTATTGTTCATTCAACTATTTTAACTTTACTTATGGTTTGGTTTTGTTGCAAAGCGATGGCAGGAATCTCATAAACTCGACGGTATCTCGTATCAAGGAACTGGTTGACGAGAACGAGCTACAGGAAGGAAAGTTCATGTTTCTTTCATATCTTCTTTCTAACACAAATCTCAACAACAAAGATATCAACATCACAGCCCTCACAGTGTTCGCTGACGGACTTAATGCGGTGAGTATTGTGTGTAGTACTGAGAGAGAAGATGATTGTTTATGATTCTATTATTGAGAGAAACTAGTAAAATATTTTATTTCATAATATTTTCTTTCGTACTACCACATTGTTTACTTGTGTCAATCATTATCACAACTAGCATCAATGACTTAGCAACAAAATTGAAGTCTCTTATTGAAAGTTTTGAAAATTGAAGCAAAATTTGTGTTGGAATTAATTATCTGACTTTCGTTGATTTTTACTAATATTGGTGAAAATAACATCGTTATGCCTACCTTGATCTTTGCTTACGTCACCAGCAGGGACAGATTACGTCTCCGAAGTTTCAGATAGGCAGTGGTGATTTCATTTTTTTTTTTTTTCGTATTCTTTTATTATGTTTCCACTTTATTTCACATTTTGATATTTTGACCGGAATGTTACCTAGATTTGTATAAGGGGTCGTCGTTGATCTAAAGGATATATACTGTATTTTCCTTGTAATATTTAAGGAATCTTTGTGTGAGTTTTATCAATCTATGGTTTCTTTATTACCTCTGAAGCCTCAGTTGTTATGCTTCATTTTGCAATGATTTGATTTTCAACAACAAAATCCTGAACATTGCAAACTTGTTATGCTTGCTTATTTATTTATTCATTTGTAATGGGACTATTGATAATTTTATAAACTATCTTAGTGTATTTTATACTCTGTAGACGGTACCAGCACTGTTACTAGCAATGTACTGCCTCGCAAAGAATCCAGAAATCCAGGAAAGGGCGTTTGAAGAGATACAACAACACATCCCTAAAGATGGTTACATAACTCTCAACGTTTTAAACAAATTATCATATCTGAAGGCATGTTTCAAGGAGTCGTTCAGGTCAGCATGTGTACTTATGTCGTAATTGTTTGAACGTGTTATTTTTGTGTGCTGTTTCGTTCTGTTATATCCACTTTATTATAGAGATCAGGGAGGTGTATACTATTAGTTTGTTATATATCCAGTATTTTGTTTACTTACATTATACAATGTATGTACGATATGTATACCATTTGAAAAGTATGTTCATCATAGTATACCAGTACATGTATACATTTGGTATCTTTCTGTTTCTATGAGTTTTATTATAATATATATGTTAAGCTATAAACATTCGACCAATTTGCTTTATTCCTTTATATGTTTTTCATATACAGAATGTTAGCAGTATGTATATACATAGATTAATCAATAACTGTTCTTCTTTCGTCAACAGGCTGTACCCTTTAAACCTAGACGTTAAGAGGATATTGGATAAGAATATTGCAGTGGGAGGGTTCCAGATACCAGCTGGGGTGAGATTATATACATTGTTTACCTGTGTTCCTTATGTTAAACTAATCCTATCGAACTAAATGTCCCTTTACGCTATTATGTTGACATCGGTGATACAGTCTATACTAAATGTGTATATATAAGTATTTGAAATAACTACACTTCGCTGAAAAGCTGTCTTAGTGAACATCCCTACCTTTTATTGATGAGTTCAATGACTAAGTAATCAAAATATTAGCAGAATAAATATTACTTTTTATACACATTTATAAGGAGTGGTTTTTATCTTCAAGCTGCATTGAGACGTGAAAGAAAATCATTATGTACAATATACGAGAACGTCGACGTTTAATTTAATCAGGATTTTTTTGTCTCTAAAAACATCAAAAGCAGGGCAAATTACACGTGCATGGATAAAATATTAAATTTTACATTGATACTGTTTTAAAGTACACGAGGAATATCTAACAATGTCACGTGGTCAAAAATGGAAACGGGGCAGTGACAATGCATTCTTTAGACACATAAACAATAAAACTCCATATTCCACAAGGAAAGTTATCACTGAGACCAAATGCAGGAAAGGATTGAGATATAAGCAGTTAATGTGGATAAATATGTAGGTTCACATAAATAAGCGGGTAAAGGTCAGTGACTATCTTTTTATCTACAATAAGACGTACACATAATCAATATAAAAGAAAATGAAAGAATTGTCAAGGTCATTTTTACCCTTTTTCCTATGAAACTAAAAGTCTTGTGTGCAATACAATGGCGTTATATTATCTTTCTACGATTTTGCTCATCAAAACTATTGTAGAATAAAAAAATACAGTCATTCTCACCATTTCAACTTCAGTATATTTTAAAATAGCCTTAGTTCGAGACCACCTGTTGACGTTCGCCTTTGCAACTGCAAATAATAATCTAAAGACAAAAGAATAAAGTTTTTTTAAACCAGATATGGCAGTGTACATATTATACATTTTGAAATGTTCAAACAGCCAGAAACGTGTATCATAACCGGGTGTTCAAAACTGATTAAAAGCTTTTCGAAGTCCCTAAAAATCAATATTATAATGACTGCGGTATCATAAAAGTCAAATCATCATGAAAACAGTTATAAATACAGTATCGAACACCTTGTGCACACTGTGTTCATTTAAAAATGCATTATAGATGACCTATGTTTAAGAAGATGACCACTCAACAATATCTCAAATTCAACAAATGATACACCTTGCATTAGTGTTCCCATCAGAATCGAAATAGCCCTGACCCTGTAGATCCAAGGATATAAATTATGGTAACTGTTTTATCCAATGAAAAGTATTGAGAATCAAACAAAAGACAAAATTTTAAAATACATTTTTTGAATTTCCAATAGACTGTCATAGAGATGTGTTCCTTCGTACACCAGTGGTCGCCCGTGTATTTTGATGATCCCATGGAGTTCCGACCAGAGCGTTGGCTTAGGGGCAGCAAATATTTCAGAAATCATCACCCCTTCATCGTTATACCCTTCAGCCATGGTCCGAGGATGTGTATAGGTTTGTTGTCAGTTTATTGAATATTTAGCAATAGTAACAATTATCTAAAATATGGGTTAACAGTCAGCCTATACTAACTACAAATATAGATTAATCACTTAAATGAAATTCACGACAACAATGGGCAACTTTTAGATAGTTCCATCATTTACTTGGCGTTAGATTTATCTGCCCCAAATGTTTTTGTTTTTTTTTGTAATTGCCACAAGCACTAATAGATAGTAACATTTTACTGGCATTGAAATTGGTACACATATTACAGAGGGTAACATAACTGGAACAAACATTAACAGAGGGTAACACTACTAGTACAAACATTAACAGAGGGTGACATTTAACTGGAACAAACAAACACACATTAATCTTTAACTGTCACAAACATTAGGCTAACTTTTCACTGGTACACTCGTTAACTCTTTTCCAACCAATGGATTAAACATGTATAGGTTTGAACAATGAATACATGCATTTGATACGATAATACAATGTGTGTCTTATTTTCATATAGGTCGACGAATAGCCGAGCAGGATATGTACGTGATGATGGCAAAGCTTCTTAACAAGTTCAAGATCACTACCCCAACAGATGAATTAGGACTTAAATTCCAAATCATTCAGACGCTTGACAAACCTGTTACTTTTACGTTTGAACAAAGAAAGTAACAAGATTTCCCTGACTCACTCCAACATTGGGGATGTTATAGAAAGATACCTAATGCGACATGTTAGACAGACGTGAAACAATGCAAAATCCATATTGTATGTCCGCATGTTAATTGCTGGCATTGGAACAAGGACACGCATTGAAACTTGATATTTTTCTTATCAGATATACATGGGCGCCAGTTGATATTCTTGCACTGCATAATATTATTGCCGGTAATGAAATTATATTTTTATGATGTAATACTTCTATAATGTGTATTGCCTATCTGTCTCCTTATTCTGAAATAAATTCCGATTATCATTATATCATATGTAGAAAATTGAGCACCAGAATATATTTTGATTGTTCTGATCACAGGGGCTTGGCACGATTTTCCAAACATATATATAGACTATCATTTGGAAAATCGTGCCAAGCCCCTGTGGTTCTGATGTGATTCCTGGAGATACAAACTGTTTCCGTGTATTTGTTTACCTTCCGTGTTTGATGTTTTTTGACAAATATTATTTAACACATTTTTGAAAAAAAAACTCATTTTAGATCCTTTTACTCCCTTTCAGCAGACGATGTTATGCTGATGTGTATTTTAGGAATGTATGAGGAAACATATGCTACATATCAATGGCATTCTTGTTTTATTCCCTCAATATTTCTTTAGATTTTGTTATGGCGTAGCGTGCTTGTTTGATTTATAGGAACGTAGGTATTTCGTCATACTTTTAATGAGCAACATTTATTTCCATTTCAAGCTAAGATGCGTTGTATGTCTGTTTTGTTTTATTTGAATTAGTTTTAAATTGTTTTGCCAAATATTGTGTCATGCTTGCACTATACCTAAATAATGGTTATATTTTTAACTAATAAATACGAATAATACATCGTCTTCCTTGTTCGTAGATATTGCAACACGTACATTATACTCAATGTTTACTAAATAGATAGGTTTTACTCGCAAATTTAATATTTTTTTAAATATCAAGTTTTCTTTTCTAATATGTGTATATTGAGAATTTATGACTCAATTTATGAGATATGTTAATTTCACTTCTCACATATGATACGCCACGTCACCATTGTTATTAGATTCGTTTTCTTTCTTGAACTCGTTCCATCTTTCTATCATTATCCTGCCATACTGTGATTCCCACTCGCTATGCCGCCGTTGCGGTTTCGAAGCCATGTTTTTACACGAAAAAATGCACACATATCCCGGTT
This sequence comes from Pecten maximus, assembly GCF_902652985.1. NCBI lineage: Eukaryota > Metazoa > Mollusca > Bivalvia > Pectinida > Pectinidae > Pecten > Pecten maximus. The sequence goes on along the minus strand of NC_047016.1, from coordinate 27,616,794 downwards.
AACCAGATGGATTTTTTTCAGATTCATGACAAAGAATACATGTACCCTGCGGTGTAATCGCAGGAAATCACAATATATAAATGGCCTGAAGCATAACGCAGGAGCGCCATTCTAGTATTCTAACAAAATGTAGACAGAATCTCTTACATATGCATATTAGCTTTGATGTTTGTAATTTTATTTTCTTAAAAAGTATTTGAAAAAGACATGAACAATAATTGCATTCTCTTGTATCCACACAGGAACGTGTCATACATGTGATTTGTATGATAAACCCTTTGGTATCAAGAACACACACCAAAGAATTACACTAAAGACATAAAAGATATAGCACCTTTTTGAACTTATTGCCGATTGCCTTTGTCTACATCCGTATTTACGCATTGCAATTAATATTGTGATACCCAGAAAGTGTTTCATCCTCCACACATATGTATGTCATGGAAATACAGATACATAATATCTTAAGTTATTGATGTACTGTTTTGAAATATGTAATCTCCGTAGCCACGAAAACCCATAGCTATAGACAAAATTACCAGTATTTAACGAAACGATATCCACCTAAAATGATTACGTAAAAATTAACTTATATAAGCATCATCACTAATACTGATGAAAGACATTTTACGATTACCATGAAAAACACCAAGTCAATGACTGAGTTTAAGCACATTTAATTCCATAGCAACAGTTAACACCTTAGCAACGCAAGTGTTAGCTTTTTCAAGCACAATTAGCAAAGTTTAGTACAAAAGTATAACTTCAAGAATAAAAAGCTGTGAACCACATATGTACATATGTACAATAAAACCGGGAAACTTATCTTTGTAACCAGAACTAGATGAAGTGCATTTTCCCCATAAGTTATTCATATATCAATGTCATGGCATTCGATTAGAGATTATCATCCCATAGGTGATGTAAATATTTTGTTTCAAGATTGTTCAAGTCCCAAGAAAATGTCTCCAGTTAAACTTTAAAACTGGAAATGTATCATATGTGTGTTTGAATGCATTTTAAGGCGTGTTATGTAAACCATTAATGTTTTGACAATACGAGATACTACTCAAGACATTCTGTTGAACGTAGCGTCGCCTAGAAAGCTGTTGAATATTCGGTGATATAATTAACATCAATCATTTATATGGCATGTTCATTTAACATTTATTCAAGAGGAATTGCTGCCGATGTATCTGAAATATTGTATGAGATATATGTACATAATGTATACATAACTAACGATAACTCCTATATTAAATTAATTGAGACATCGTAATTAAAAAAAGATAATATCTCATATGCTATTCGAGATATTTTTATATCATATCATTTAAATCTTGTTTCTATATATCATATATAGAACGCGAATTACTGTATTTTAATATTCTGTTAAAATCTCGTTCTCCGTATAAGTATAAGCATTGTTTAAACTGAAATATTATCAAGATTAGGTTTTACCAATTGGGAATTCCTGATTTTTTTGATTTTTTTTTTTGATTTTTTTTTTTGATTTTTTTTTTTTACGAAATTTCGAATGTAACCCAACATGATATCAATAGAAACATTATCATAGGTTTTTTTTTTAAATCACAAATGTAGATATATAATAAACCCCCAATAACGTTTTAACTAAAATTAGAACGTCGAGTGACTGTCAAGCAATAACCATCCGAGACAGCATTTGATGATTATCAGCTTGCCACGTTTCCATTCGCCGTTCTATACCTCAGAATATTCCTTACCATAAAACTCCCCATATGAAAGCACTACAGATTGGTAAAAATAAAATCTTATTCAAGAAATCTTTCTTAAATTCTGTTATGATTATCTTAAGGGAAATATTTAGGTGAGGAACTTATAAGTTAAGGAATCACTGATAAATCTGGCCCAAGACCAAAAAGGACAAATATCTTATATTTTATATCGTAGTCACCAACATATTAAAACAAAGATATAAGGTAGGCATGCTATATACAATGATATATAGTTTTCAGCAGGCAGTAGAAATATATCGGCGCCCTAAGTGTACTAGATATGTCATGCCAAGAAATGCCCCAACCCAAGACACTGCTTCCACACCTCCATATATGGTTACTGAGTGATGACGTGAGATGACACAGGACGACATTGCAGAACTGTTATTGATTGTACAAATTTGGAAAATCCATCCAAGGGATTACATTCCGAACCTATATTACAGTACCCAATCCCATTTCATTCCTGAAGATGCATATAGGTAGCACTCTACAGTAGGACAGCCTGGCCATGGCAATTTTTTTGTTAAGCAAATAACTCCTGTATTATGATATGCATAAAAAAAATGAAAAAATAAATGTACACTATAATTGGTATATTCAGTATGAAGAAGTACATACATGCTTCACATTTGTTAAAACAAAAATTAATAAATTGGTTCCGGATTTTAAATTTCCGGATTTTCCGCAAGTGTGTTTACACAGGAAATTTAGTTTTGCCTACAGCGAAAAATGGATGCCCACAGTAAAGGTGAGATAGCGGAAAAACTTAATTTACAACATATGTCAAAACAAGATTAATTCTGTCTTTGGGATAGAGATATTTAATTTTAAATAGGTTTCAAAAAAAAAAATGTGTAGAGAATTGTGTCATTTTTGGTCAAATATCATAATATTTTGCAATTTTTGAGCATTTTTGAAGCTGTTACCATGGTATTCACAGCTCTAAAAATCACAGAAAATATCAGTTAACTTATCCTTCAGAGCTGTATTAAAATTGCAAATGTTGTACAGATTACAAATATATATACTTTATTAGAGTTTATATGCAGGGTTAACTGGAAATGTTTACATATCTAAGACATGTGTCATATTTTTCAAAATTGGGCATTTTTACTGTACACTGCTACCATAGCTTGCATCTTATTAAATTTGCTTTCATAAAACTGACTTATGGCAGGGCGGTAATCCTTCAGTACCATATACACAAATGTGGAATCTTAATCACCGATCAATACATCTCGTTTAATTTAGTAATTTGTTGACACCCCCGAACACAAACTTACCAACAGCGTCAACAAAAAAACCCAGGACTGCATTAATTATTTTCACAATCGGATTCGTTTCCCGATCTTTTTTTCGAGCTCTTTCTTGCTGATATCTATTTTCCCTTTCCTCTTCGCGGAATCGGTATTCCGCCCTGTCCTGGATGAGGCTGTTATACATCTGATAAAGTCTATTCATTTCTTTTTCCAACTGATAATGTTTGTCGTCGTGTTCCTGAAAGTAATCCTTTAGATACTGTAACACAGTCTGATAATGGTTCATCTTCCAATCAATAGCCGTTGTTCTTTCTTCAAGGTTGTCAATCATGCTATTAGCTGCTGTCATTTTCCATAATATCTTATTGTTCAATTCGTTTATTTCAACTTCTAAGGTTTTTCTGAACTGATTTTCAATATGTATTAAATTGTTTTTCGTTTGTATGTTGTCAATATGTACCACCAGAAGCCAAACACATACTCCAAAAATTAAACAGGACAATGTCCTATTGTTCCTGAAGTCTGATGATATTTGTACCAAGAATGCATGTAACGTTGCATGAAGTAGAATAATCCGACCCGGAGAAAGCCATATTGCTAACGTTGTTATATACACCAATAATACAGTTGCGGCGATGATGATCAGCAAATCATTCATGTTGAAATGATAAATAGGGCCTAGTCTGCAAAATAAAGAGCTGTGTTGTAAATAAAATAATTTAAGTTACGCGAAAGCCTTCTAAAGCACACACATGATTAGCAAACGCATGTATCTCGCATATAGTGGTAATCGCCCTTTAGTGTCTTTAGTTATTGATAGAACATTAAACATTTCAGAAATAAAGAAATTGTGTTGTTTTTACTTAGTTATATCACACTATTGCTAATGGAATATTGTATTTACATCAATTGTTTACAAATAGATGGTTTTGTTGAAGAAAGATGATGTGTTTGACATTTGTAGGCTCTATCGACGAATGGGCAATACATAATGGGCGAATTATGTTGACGAATGTGTTCGTCGAATGAGAACTATTCTATACTAACTTCGTTGCTTCAACTGTTTGTTACCATAACTAAATAAGAGTTATTCCCCTTGCACCATCAGATGGATGGATCGAACGTGTCCCTTATGATCGGTGGTGCTTTGTTTAAACTTTTTCTTGAGATACAAGAAAGGGTGTTTTGGAAATCTTGAAATAAATATTGGACGACTAATATTAAGAAACGTACGCCCTCCTATCCTACCTGTTTTTACTTTATAAACATATATTCTGCTTGGAGTTCGTTTTTTTCTGTTGCAGTTCTCGTTGGCTTAGTGATTAGGTTATGAGAAGAAATTAATTTCTGTGTACTACACACCCAGCTCAAATCCTAAAAGGGAATATCATTGCAAACGTTTACCATTCATACAAAACAGCATACAGCAACAGCGTGTTAGATTTTTATTTTCATTTTTTTGAAAAACAATTATTTGTCAATTACTTATATCGACGCGCTAAAGTAACAATTAATTTGTTCATGATAATGAGATATGCTTCAAACCGAATGTGTCTCGTTCACATGCTCTAACCTGTGTTGTATTGCCTCACATTGATACAAAACACACCTCTATTAAGTTATATCAACTTTTACTTTCTTCGTATCTGTTGTAATACGTTTTCACGGAAAGCGAAAGTGAAAGTTCTTTATTCGTTTTGCTTTTTATTACGTTTGTGTATTTGAATTTATTTCTTTTATATACAGGTCATATAAACCAATATCTTAATCATTTTTCATATTCATATCATTGATGGCAGATAACAAACAACAGTGATGCTTATTATGGGAGTAATTACGAAATACTTAAGTACTCATTTGAATAATGTTTCCAAGTTAATTCACATTTCATCAAACGAACCAAAGACTTATCTTGGGTAGTTTCAATCGATGGTGATTATAAATAAAACCTAACGTTCAATCGCACATAAAATTATATGAATGTATGTTACTTACTTTTTCGAGTGACTACAGCTGACAATATGCCGCCTTTATTCGCGTCCCTTGAAACGATCGAAATACCACCGGTGTAACGTTGAAAATAGACCCCTGTGGAAAATGGAACCATATACATTGTATTAAATTTTCTTTACATACCCGTTGAAAATGGACCCCGTTGAATAGTGAACCACACAAGTATTGGATCTCGGTACCAGTTTACATGGTCATAGACGTTGCGATAAGATATGCTTACATGATACAATGTATAAACGATATTGAATGACATTTGTAAAATAAAATAGCCTGTGACATTAGGTGACTTTTGATATCACATTAGGTTGTTATGAGAAGTGTATATAAAATGTATATAATACTTATGTATATTTATTAACACTTCAACACGTGACAACTAGTGACCCAGATAATGACCATTAGCATTACTTTAAAAAGATGTCCCTTAACATACGATTTATTGACATTAATTGATAATTTGACCTATGACCTTTAATCAACCAGATAATGGCCTTACGTATAACTTTACACTGTTCTATAATATGCATGTAAAATGTATACGATATTGATCTACATTGATTAATAATTTGACCTTTGACCCTTGGTAACCCATATGATGACCTTTGAAATTGAAATAACTTTACACTGTTACAAGATATTCATGTAACATAAACAATTTGACCTTTGACCTTTGGTGACCCATATAATGACCTTTGGTATATATTCAAACTGTAATATGATATGCATATGAAATGTATACGACATTGGTCCACATTGATAAGCAATTTGACCTTTGACCTTTGGTGACCCATATAATGACCTTTGGTAATACTTATCAGTGCTATTATATATACATATGACATGTACACGATATCGATCGACATCTAATTTGCTTACCAATAATTCTCCACTTGGTATTCCTTCCGTGCCGAAATTTAAATTTATAGACCAGATCTTCTTAAGGAAAGAAGAGATCGAGATCTGGTGACTCTCAGATTATTGGGTGAAAATATATCTTTACTTTAAGTCCTTTCTATAAAAATATTGCTGTTACGTTAATTTTAAGTGACTGTATAGTTTCTTTAGACATTTCATACGCTTTCACCATCTTTTGATAATAATCAGGAAAACCTTTAAGTAAATTTTTACCAGTGAAATAACAAATTTATTCATTCTATAAAAGAGGTATTTTTTATAAAATTGTTTTCGATTTGACTAATCAAAACACTGCTTACAAACGACAATTGGGAAGATTCAAACTTGATCAGGTATGTTTTTCTATGAAAATGTAATACAGTAAATAGAATATCTAACAGTGTCTTCAGTACACCAAATTTATTTCACTCGTGTGAATAATATTTTAATATTTTTCACTCTTACTGCACAATCGAAAAAAATATTAGCTCCACTTGTAAATTTATGTAGTAAATACTAGAAGATACTGTACATATCTATATATCCAGGTGTAGATCTTGCCCATCGAATTAAGACAAGATATGTCTGAAAAAATATAGACAGCCTCAATTTAAAGATTTGTTTCCAAGGCACGCTTCTATTGTTTGTTAACGTGTATTCGAAGTAGCCTTATCACAGTATATGGAGAACACACAAAGTAGTGATTGGGATTTATTTTCTAATACGAACCATCGACTGATGTTCACATTCAAACAATGGATGAAACTAGACTTCGATATCAAGTTGGTCACGACCTATATCGTTTCGCCGAATATAAGAACATATCAAAGTCGCGGATGAATAGAAGCCTGGTGTAGGGAGAATTGTTTACCAATTTACGTCACGATATACGCATTACCTTTCATGTATAATTGTATGATGTAGTATTATGTACGTGATGAAAATCGTAATCTAATTCAATTAATAGAATATGTCAATAGCTTTGTTATAGGCAGGGTACAAACATGAGTTTACTGAAATATCAATGGATCATATAACTCTCATTAATAGGTAAGATACTTTGAAATTAAATGCAAAAATGAATATTCTTATGTTTTTATTTCTTAGATGTATTTACATGTAACATTTATTTTGACCTTTTGTTGGATATTGTAGTTACATTTATCTTATTTAATGATGATAAGAAAAAAAGGAAAGATATAACAAGAATTGAATATTTTTCTCAACAGTTTATTTAAGCATACCTAAAAGAAATAAATTGTCCATATCTATGTATGGTTTAAGAGGTATACCTATTATCGGCGCTGTAGGTGTACAGTTACTATGTTATGCCAAGCCATGATCCTACCCAAGACACTGCTTTGTAGACAGCCCCGCCAAGATAGTTACCGATAGCGCCGGCGGCAATATCAATAGCAAAATTAATTACTTTCACTACAAAACTTGGTTCCCGATTATGACGACCAATATCCTGCTGATATTTATCTTTTCTTTCCTCCTCGTGGAATCGGTATTTCTTTCCTTCTTCGATGAAGCTGTTACACATCTGATAAAGTCTATTAATTTCTTTTTCCAACTGATCATGTTTTTCGTCGTGTTCTTGAAGGTAATCCTTTAGATGTCGGAATGTGTTCTCATAACATTTCACCTTCCGCTCAATATCTGTTGTTCTTTCATCAAAGTCGTCTAAAATATTATCAGCGTTTCTCATTTTCTGCAATAATTTATTGTTCAACTCGTTTATTTTTACACGAAGTGTTTTCCTGAAGTGATTTTCTAATTCAAGAATTTCAGTTTCAAGTGACATTTCGAAATGCTTCTCCATCTTCTTCATGTCCTTGATACTTGATTTGACAATGTCCTTTAAGTCAAACAAAGTATTTTCAATGTTCATTAATTTGTTTTTCGTTTCTATGCTGTCAATATGTACCACCAGAAGCCAAACACATACTCCAACAATTAGACAGGACAATGCCCTATTGTTCCTGAACACCGATGATATTTGTACCAGGAATGTATGTAACGTTGTATACAGTAAAATAATCGGGTCTGGAAAAATCCATATCGCTAACACAGTCATGTACAGCAATGTTACTGATAGGACGACTGTCATCAGCATATCATCCATATTGAAATGACCGCTCAATCTGCAAATTAACAAAACACAATACTGTATACGTTGATACTTAAAGTTACCAAGAAAATGTATCTGTAGCAAATATAGTGTTAGGGTTGGTTTTATCTTATCTTTATACTATATTTCTTTTCAGAATTTTTCCAGTGTGACCTTTGACCTTCCACCTTGACCGATGACCATTAAAATCTAACCATGTGTAGACTTTGATGGTGTGAAAATCTGTCAAAAAGCTAGTGAAGTATTGTCTACATGATTTTTTTTATTTCACAAGGGTCAAGCCCAACACTGATTTTAACCTTGACCGATGGCCACCAAAATTAAATCAGCCGTAGATCTTGAAGGTGTGATGCTGTTATGTAATCTATTATCATCAGATATCACGTAGACAGGATTTTTGTTTTAAGAGTGATCAAGTGCGATCGCCAAAATCTAGTCAGGTGAAGACCTTGATGGTGTGATCACCAAAATCTAGTCAGGTGTAGGTCTTGATGGTGTGACCACCAAAATCTAGTCAGGTGTAGGTCTTGATGGTGTGATCCACCAACATCTAGTCAGGTAGGTGTAGGTCTTGATGGTGTGATCGCCAACATCTAGTCAGGTGTAGGTCTTGATGGTGTAACCACCAAAATCTAGTCAGATGTAGGTCTTGATGGTGTGGTACCACCAGCATCTAGTCAGGTGTAGGTCTTGATGGTGTAACCACCAAAATCTAGTAAGGTGTAGGTCTTGATGGTGTGATCGCCAACATCTAGTCAGGTGTAGGTCTTGATGGTGTGATCGCCAACATCTAGTCAGGTGTAGACCTTGATGGTGTAACCACCAAAATCTAGTCAGGTGTAGGTCTTGATGGTGTGATCACCAAAATCTAGTAAGGTGTAGGTCTTGATGGTGTAACCACCAAAATCTAGTCAGGTGTAGACCTTGATGTGGTGTTATGGTGTTTATTTGAACTAAATATATTCAAAGGTTCAAGAGATCCAAAGTTTATAACGGACAGACGACACGTACATGCCATGGACGTAGTAAGTGCTAATCCCCCTCCCCTTCACAACGTGTGGGTTATATGGGTGAGGTATTATCATAAGTTAAATTTATATTTGTTAAATGTATAGTTTAACAGACAGGCAGAATGGCGGACAGACAAGCAACGTGAAAAGACGTGAGAGATGGTGAAAAAGCGAGCAAAAACGTGACGAACGACGACATTATTGGCTCCAGAACGTAACAAAAAGAGAAAAGTAGTATCAAAATATGACATAAATGAACATTATCATGATATAGAGTATTTTATTAGTTCTGATTTGAAACAAGTCAATTAGGGCAACTCATATAAACGAGTAAGAGTTTAACCTAAAATGCTTCAAGGAAAAACAATTTCAAAAAATAGTTATTCTTGATTGTAAACCTAATGCAGAATACATAATGGAAAGTATATTTACAAACAGTGATACTGCAGAGAAAACAAATCGAGAATTATATAGACAAAAACTTAACATACTGCAATTTTTTAGAAAATAATAGCAGTTTTATTGGAATTTAATACACAGATTGTTTTCAGAATCAGAAGTATACGTGATGGATAGATCGCTTGGAAAATGTAATTTTTGTGAAAATCTTCATATTCCTTATCTACCATTGAAACATAAATTACTTACAAATCATTCCAAATGAGAATTTTAAGGATGACCAAAAAGATTTTTAGATACAATAACCATTAACATTGAATATGCTATTTGGAAGGTTAGAAATATTGTGAAGAACTATAACATAACCATGTAAAGACCTCATCAAAACGCTATAATTTTATAGTATAGTGTACGTGTTACTACGTGAATCTACAAATATATATTATACTAAACATACTTTCATAATGACTGACGTTTAACCGTAAGATGTGGATAAATGATATATCTACATCAAATTATTCCGAGTAAGTATAAATACATGTGTGTACATGTACAATGTATATCAAAAAATAAATTGGCACTGGTGTGTATAAATGTGCATAAAAGTAAAACATTTATATATGTTAGTTTGTCTTTCGGTCTGGATAAGTGTGTATTTTGACATAATTTAGATTCCATGTAAGCCAGTTTGTTAGATGATCAATATTAATGATGATAATGAATGTAAAAGTGTACACGTATGCTTATACGATAAATGTTGATTTAAATGCTGCTGCTGCTGCTGCTGCTGCTGCTGCTGCTGATGCTGATGATGATGATGATTTATTTTCATTCTTAAAAATGGTGAAATATTGGGTGAGGATTGTAATGTAAAGTCAATTATCCATTACGATAATAATAAGATCTGTTTAACAAAGGCCTAACACAGGTGTATACCGACACGGTATTCTGTATCTATAGTTGATACAAACACAGCCTGTCATTAAGATTTGATTACGGCAAAATATAACAATGATGGATATCAAACGATATTAACCTATCTGTAGTTAGATGATGGATGTTGACATACAATTACTTTTCTCAAGACATAATGTGTTGCTGAAAGAAAGGGAAAATAACATGCAAACTTAACAAATAGACAAATGTGTATTAGTTTAATTAAAACCAAATCACTCAATGGAAACTTCAAAATGAGTATCTAAAAATAGACTGTGGCCAATACCAAATTAATTGATAGCTGACAAAATTATATAGATGGTACTTTAAATTGTCTAGAAAGATTTAGATGAGAAGAGTAATCAATACAATCGCAGTCTCCGATCTGTATTCTTTACAGTAATACATACAAATGTAACAGTTCACTTTACATATGTATTATATTGTAAATGTGGTCGAACTGACTGGCCCTGTTTGTGAAATGTCTGATGTAAATAAACGTAAACATACTTTGTCTTATACTAATTGTATGTATATAAAACAAGTTAGTGTGACTGACGTCATTATATTTTTTTTTTTTTTTTTTTTTTTTTAATGAATATACATCATTAATTACGGTTTGCACGTATGATTTAAAGTGTAATCTATTAATCATAGTAATTTAATATATGAGTATGTGAAATATATATGTCTAGAAAGTGATATTCGAATGCACCTTAAATGTAATGTCTGTTTATAGAGACATATTATCGTAGACTATGTACATAGTACCACTAATCGACTATAATGCACAAGTCTATTGTTAATTCCACTTGTAAAAAATTATGCACATTTAATTATTCCTACATGCATGTCATTCAAATGTATTTGTATATATACTTATGTATGTATTCTGTTTATAAAATCTTCATTTTGGAGGAAATAAAGAGAATAATAATAATAATAATAATACTTTGTCTTATACTAATTGTATGTATATAAAACAAGTTATTAACGTCGCCTGTATCACATGAAACATGCACAAGTCTTACATAATATGGGGCCACAAACAACATTTTATAATTGGGTAAAGGGAAGTAACTCTGATATTTCAGGCTGCACATACCTGTACATACTAAATAAGAAACCTTCGGCGTGAGCTGTGTTGACAAGACCTAAATTACTTATCAATCAATTCGAAGACAGAGACATTACCATTGTCCAATATTATTGTAGGCGTCGAATACGCCTCGAAATCGTTCTGGCTATCGTAATAATAAATGAGGTCAATTCCATCTTCCTGGCTTCATCTGTGTTTATTATCTTTGACATCAGTTCAACTACATACATGTACAGTACAGGTGTAGTGACTCAATGATAGTTCTACGTAGATAGATTGACTGTAACGAAAAGAAACAGTACTTATTAGACTAATTAACTAAGCAACAGTTACTATTATGCCTTATCATCTATAACACATGACGAGTTTGATCTGTAGATGAGATCGAGACAACTCGCCCTCTACTATTCAGTATACAATACACATGACTTGACAAGACTAGGACGTTTCGGCCCAGAATGAATTTAACCGAACCTGATAAATATAGCAAAATACAATACTATTACGATACTATTACTCTTACACATTTATAGCGAGTTAAACAGCAATGAAACAGCAATGTATCAATCATATCATAGCATACAAATACAGCAGAAATCAAGTGATAGACTAGAATGCACGAGGGACTTGTCGTCTGTCCACGGTTCACTGACATATTTATATATTGGCCGAATTATCCAAAATGACATTATAACATGATGACATGGATTCCTAAACAAGCATAAATCATATTCAAATCATTCAACAGTAATTAGTTACCGTATCGTATCCTACGATAGTCCGAACGAATCTTCTCATACTCAAAACATGTGCTGCGCTTGGATAACGCTATCCCATAATATTCGTCTATACTAAAACCGGAAACCGGATAACCGTATTTTCCGGAATCTTAACAAAATTACCACAAATGAAACTAAACAATAAATTCAACATAAAACTAACATTTAGGCCGTAACATACCGGCCCCTTAATCGAGGCTTCAACCGAGATTATCAATTCGCAAAAACGGCCTAATAACCATCAAACACATCAATTAAATCATTATGCTTAATCATACAATAATTACAATTACAAAAGTACATCTGATATTTTAGTTCGAATTGTCCTTTCACTCAAGCGTTCACCGTATCCATTACTCAATGTCTGACTCGAGCAAGAGCACGAGTTTGGTCACTGGACGCGTTAACACATTGGAAGGGGTCTTAACCTTCACGAATCGCACAATGTCATGTTTGTCTTTCACAACTTCCTGAATCCTACCGGTTATCCACGCATGCCTAGGTGTACTATCAGCGATCAGCACAAGATCTCCAGTCTGCATATTGCGTCGTTTCTTCATCCATTTCTGGCGTCCTTGCAGAAGCGGTAAGTATTCCTTGGTCCACCTATTCCAGAAAATATCTGAAAGGTACTGTATCTGTCTCCACCTCCTTCTGGCATAGTTATCCGTGGCGACGAATGTTCCAGGTGGGAAATACTCTCCAGGCTGAAGCAATAGCAGATGGTTTGGGGTCAAAACCCGTAGGTCAGTTACGTTATCCGATGCTTCAGTTAACGGGCGTCCATTTAAGATAGCCTCTACCTCACAAAAGAGTGTCTGAAGTCCTTCGTCATCTAGTTTCGCATTCTGCTCATGCATAACAGAGTACAACACCTGTCTCACAGACCTAATGAGTCTTTCCCAGACTCCGCCGAAGTGAGAACCGGAGGGAGGATTGAATTCCCACTGAATGCTACTCTGCAACATGTTATCACGAATTTTGTCTGTGTTCCATTTCTGAATATTTTCCTTCATTTCTCGTTGAGCACCTACAAGGTTGGTTCCGTTATCCGATCTAATAAATACAGGTTTTCCTCTGCGAGCGATAAATCTTCGAATGGAGTTGATGCAAGAATCTGTATCGAGCGACGCAGCAACTTCTAAATGGACCGCACGAGTCACAAGACAGGTAAACAATACCCCATATCGCTTTACCACACTCCTTCCACGTTTCAGTTCAAAGGGTCCGAAGAAGTCCATCCCAGTTCTGCTGAAAGGAGGCTGATCAGCTGCGAGTCGCTCTGCGGGTAAGTTTGCCATCTTTTGCTCAACACATGGAGCTCTGTATTTCCTACAAGTCACACATTTGGAAAGAATAGATTTCACCAGAGTGCGAGCACCAACAATCCAATATTTTTCTCGAATGAATGCAAGAACAGTGTTCTTTCCTAAGTGACCACATGATCTGTGGGCATCATCCACAACGAGTCTCGATACGACAGATTCCCTAGGCAACACCACTGGGTGTTTTGCATCATACGAAATTTCAGCTCTTTCAAGACGCCCTCCTACGCGAATGACACCATCTTTAACAAAGGGGTCCATCTTGAATAATTTCGAAGTCTTCTTGAGTTTTCGCGACTGAACACCATTGTCCTGGTGAAGGATCTTGCTTTCGGCTGCGAAGTACTTTCGTTGCTCATACTTAATCAACGCGGCTTCAGCTCGTTCCAGAATATCCACAGACAGGCACGCTGTACGAAGGTTTTTCTGTCCTTTGAGAAGTCTACTCTGTCTCTCTTTCGACAATGCTAACTTTATTTTCTGGTCGCGTTTCACAGGATCAGATTCTGAACTGCTGATGTCCTGTTTTATCTGCCGGCTCCTCTCAACAGCTCCCTGCAGGTTGTCCATAGCTCTCATAAGCCATCCAGTAGCTCTCCTAAGCTTATTAAAGTTGGAGTAATAGTCGAAAAGATTTTCGACACCACTGTTTGTGTCTAAAACAACTGATGTAGCGCACGCAGTCGTCCTTATTTCAGGATCATCCTCTTTATCCGCGATCTTAACATCCTTTTCCACAACGGGCCATTCACGTTCGGATTTCCAGAGGAACATTGGTCCACGAGTCCACGAGTCAGGCAACTTCGAAATGCTCGTTCCTCTTGATGCAACATCAGCTGGATTCTCCTTAGTGTTGATGTAATACCAGTCATCTTCCGACGTAGCTTCGTGGATAAGAGCAATGCGGTTAGCTACGAACGTGTGGAAGCGCAAATTCTTGTTTGCGATATACCTTAAGACTGAAGTGCTGTCAGTCCAAAAGAAGAAACGATCTATGTTGTAATTCAGCTGTTCTGTCACCATCCTGCCCAACTTCACTAGAGAAGAGGCAGCTGTAAGTTCCATCCGGGGTATAGTCACTGCCTTCAGTGGTGCGACTCTCGCCTTCCCGAACAAGAACGAGCAGTGGATCTTTCCAGTGACATCAACGAGTCGAAGATAGAATACCATTCCATATCCAATGTCACTTGCATCTGCGAAACCATGAAGTTGACAGGAGGTTACCTTGCCGAGGTTTTTCCCTTTGTAACACCGATCAATGGTAACATGCTCTAGTTCAGGTAGCTGAAGCAGCCAATCGGTCCAGTCCTTCAGATCTTTTCCTGTGATCTCCTCATCCCATCCCTTACCATCCCTACAAAGTCTTTGCAGAATTGACTTGGCCTTAAGAACAAACGGGGATGCAATTCCTAAAGGATCGTACACTGAGCTGGTTACTGATAGAATACCTCTTCTAGTAACGGGCTTGTCTTTCATCTGAATTTGGAATCCAAGGGAGTCATTCTCCATGAACCAATAAACTCCGAGAGCTCTTTCGATAGGTGGCTTACTATCCAGACTCCACAACTTGACTTCTTGGGCACGATCACCCTCTGGAATAGATTCCACAACCACATCACTGTTACTCGTCCATTTGGTAAGTCGGAATCCTCCGGATTTACACATTTGAGTCACATCATGTATAAGACTAATCGCCTTCTTCTCTGTAGCAACGGAGGTCAGACAGTCATCGACATACATATTTCTTTTCAGTGTGTCCTGAACTTCTTGGGGAAACCGTTTTTGACTGTCCTCTGCAGTTTTCTGAAGAGCAAAGTTGCAAACACTGGGAGATGATGAGGCTCCAAACAGGTGAACCGTCATCCTGTAGCTCCTTGGCTCATTCGCAGTATTCCCGTTGGGCCACCAGTAAAATCGCAGATAGTCTCTTTCATTTACTGGGACCTTCACCTGATAGAACATCGCTTCAATGTCTCCAATGACAGCCACTGGTTCCTCCCGGAATCGCATCAACACACCAAGAAGATTGTTTGTAAGGTCAGGTCCCTGGAGTAAGTTGTCGTTAAGGGAGACACCTTGATATCGCGCAGAGCAATCAAACACCACTCGAATCTTGTTCTTTTTCTTGTGGTATACACCATGATGAGGAATGTACCAGACCTTTCCTTTGTCAAATCCCACAGGTGCTGGTTCCGCATGACCTTTCTCCAACAGTGTTTCCATGAAGGTAGTGTAATCTTCTTTGAACTTGGGATCTGCCTTGAACCTGTTCTCAATGCTGCGTAATCTCCGTTTAGCCATTACCGAGTTATCAGGCAAAATAGTGACCATGTTACGAAATGGCAACGAAACGCAGTAATGTTCTCCATCCTTATAAATAGAGTTTTCAGCCATATCCAAAAATTGTTTGTCCTCCCTCGAGTTTTCTTTTCTATCGTCAATAAGACGCTCAGGGAAATCGAGGTTCATAGATCTCTTAACCATGTCTTCGATGTCTTCTCCAGACTCATCCTGAATGTGAACTCTGTTGACTTGTATAGTACCGCTTTCTCGAAGAACATTCCAGACCACCCATCCAAGCTTAGTTCTTGTAGCATGTGGTGATCCACTAGGGCCTGCAAGTATCTCAATAGGCGAGTAGGCATCTGGTACGTTGCTACCAATCATCAAACCTATCTCACAGTTAGGCTCAGCTAGTGAAACCTTTGCTAAGTGTTCCCACCTTGACACCTCTGCTTGTGTTGGGATGTGCTTCTTAGACACGGGCATTTTCTCCTTCGTGAACACTCGCGGAAGATCAATAGCATTTTCCGAGTCAATGTCACTTACTTGCAGTCCACTGATGGAAAATGTGTTCATGATAAATGGCTCACCCATTGTACTCAGTGTAAGCTGTGTCTTCTTACCTCTAGCTCCAAGCTGTTTCATAACTGTCTCGGTGCAAAACGAAGCGCTACTACCTGTATCCAAGAATGCGTATGTCTCTATACTATGAGGTTTATCACGCAAGCGAATTCTAACTGGGACTATCGCCATGGCACAAGACACATCCCCCTTTTGATCTTCTTTTGCGATAGCATAACCAGTACTGGCATTCGATACACTAACAACTGACGAGCTTTCTTCGTTGTGTAAGATAGATGGATGACTTTTATTGCATATGCCGCACTTGGAACGATTACGGCATCTCTTCGACAAGTGGCCTTTCTTGAGACAGCCAAAGCATAATCCCTTTTCTTTAATGAAGTTGACTCTTTCGTTCATAGGTTTGGCAGTTATCTTTTTGCAAGTATCCAGAGAATGGGAAGTAGAGTCACAGAAGAAACACTTATAATTCGGGGCTGGAGGAGGTACGGTGTCACTGGTGCTCTTAGGTATAGAATCTGTAACAATCTCTGGAACTGCATTGCTGGAACGTGCAATCTTTTGCGGAGTCTTTGGTCTTGAAGTCCCAGTGGCAATACTTCCATACGTAGGGTCGTTGATTTTCTTAGCCTCTGTCTTCACAAACTTCACTAAGTCCTTGAACCGAACCTTCCTCTTTGCTTCCTTGTACTTATATACTTGGTTCCTCCATTTATCATGCAGATAGAAGGGTAGTTTGAGCATTAATTTCTTAATATTGTCCGAGTAGTCAAGAACGCCATTTGATTCTGTGCCAACTGCATTATCACACTCTACAAGAAACAAAGAGAAGTCATCGAGTGCCTTCGGGTCTCCAGGACGAATGGTGGGCCAGTCTAATGCTTTCTTGATGAAAGCTGTCGCTATAACTTCCTCATCGCCATAGCGATCCTCCAGCTGACTCATGGCTGCCTTATAAGCCTTGTCGCCGTTAAGATGGCTGAATCCTGACACCACTTTATGTGCATCTCCGAATGTAAGTTGTTCAAGGTAGTTCATCCTTTCATCGTCATCATCAGTGTTGATTACAACCTTCGAGTGAAATTGACGAATAAATCTGCGATATTCTAGAGGATCTCCACTAAACTTCTTTACCTCTGCCACAGGTTTTCTTAAATGTTGAACTACCGACTGAACTACGGTTTGTGAATGGGACGAATCAACATATTGTTCAGGTAGTGTTCTCGATGACACTTCTGCTACACCAGTCATATGCGGTCTAGGTCTATCATATAGGACTGGAGGGGGACTTGCACAAACACTTTCATCTGTAAATCGTACAGGCAATGGTCGCGGCTTAGGGGAGGTAAATCGCGGTTGCTCGAACGCAAGAGCCTGGTCAACTGAAGCATTAAGATTTTCATTTGAGTCGTACTTGTCGAGTACTCCGCTTCTCGCTTGAGCGACAGCTATACCGGTATCAAGTTCCAGCTCTTCCTCTTTGAGCTTTAGCGACAACTTAGCTAACTCAATTTCATGTTTCTTTGATAACGCTAGTTTCCTTGTCTCTAATTCTACCCTAACCTGTTCTTCTTTGATACGTTTCAGAGACGCGTATGAACTGGCAGTACTGGAAACGGATACATTATCATCGGCTTCTGGATCAGTTTTCTTTATAATGCCTTGGTCTATTTTCTCGCCAGCCACACTCAACTCTTCGGCTACAGATAAAGTGTTCTTACTCAATGTCATAGCACTCCGCGAAGAAATGTAGTTCTCAATCCAACTTTTGAATTGTTTCGCAGAACCATAATTCTCATTGAACCTTTGAACAAACTCATCATGCTCATGGGAAGAGACTTGGGGCAGCAAAATGTCATACAGTTCCAAATATTTTTCGAACCTCACTCATCCACATACTGTATTTTTTACGCACAATATCCAAAGGTTCGTCATCTTCAGTGGCTATTTCTTTTAAATATCTCTCTGACCTACATAGAGACTTGTATTTTTTGTCAAGCTGTTCCATATTGTACTGCATGCCTTTCTCACTAAATTTTCTGGCCCGTCCAGAATCTGAATTTAAGTCATACATGTAACCTTCTACAGCTTCTCTGTCTCTAGTAGCCATCTTGTTCCAGATCTGTATCACTTAAAAGCTTGAAGATCATACCTCTTACATCTGGGATGATACGTCAATGAATGTAGGCGTCGAATACGCCTCGAAATCGTTCTGGCTATCGTAATAATAAATGAGGTCAATTCCATCTTCCTGGCTTCATCTGTGTTTATTATCTTTGACATCAGTTCAACTACATACATGTACAGTACAGGTGTAGTGACTCAATGATAGTTCTACGTAGATAGATTGACTGTAACGAAAAGAAACAGTACTTATTAGACTAATTAACTAAGCAACAGTAATTACTATTATGCCTTATCATCTATAACACATGACGAGTTTGATCTGTAGATGAGATCGAAACAACTCGCCCTCTACTATTCAGTATACAATACACATGACTTGACAAGACTAGGACGTTTCGGCCCAGAATGAATTTAACCGAACCTGATAAATATAGCAAAATACAATACTATTACGATACTATTACTCTTACACATTTATAGCGAGTTAAACAGCAATGAAACAGCAATGTATCAATCATATCATAGCATACAAATACAGCAGAAATCAAGTGATAGACTAGAATGCACGAGGGACTTGTCGTCTGTCCACGGTTCACTGACATATTTATATATTGGCCGAATTATCCAAAATGACATTATAACATGATGACATGGATTCCTAAACAAGCATAAATCATATTCAAATCATTCAACAGTAATTAGTTACCGTATCGTATCCTACGATAGTCCGAACGAATCTTCTCATACTCAAAACATGTGCTGCGCTTGGATAACGCTATCCCATAATATTCGTCTATACTAAAACCGGAAACCGGATAACCGTATTTTCCGGAATCTTAACAAAATTACCACAAATGAAACTAAACAATAAATTCAACATAAAACTAACATTTAGGCCGTAACAATTATCTCACAACAAACTTTAAGTTTTTAAAGGCTACCAGCGAATATTTTCTGAATTTACCTCGGGTGAATCTCTCTTGGAAAGACAGCACTGTGATATTATTCCAAGCGATTCTTTCGGCCGCTAATTATGTTATTTGTATGTGGATGGATTGGAGTTATTTCCCATGGGCCGTGTTGCAGACCATATTCAATAAAGCAACATTACGAAAGTCAATTGGATTTACATATTTATTTTAAAAGTGAAATGAAATTCTTCAGTTGGCAGAAATGTAATTGACGTAGTAAGTAAGTCCAATAAGTATTGCATATACTCGCAATTATATATTTCTTTATTTCATTTGAAGTAAAGACACGTGCACAGTTTTAAAACTATATTTACTGTGTGCACAACACGTGTTTGAAATAATTTTCGATTCACACACGATGTTGCACAAAACACGTGCTTGTGTATTGTAAATACATCTACTTTGTAAAACGGTGCACGTATGTGTCCTTTATTTAGTTGGATAGGAAAATGCATTATGGTTGTCATTTTCTCAAGATATTGTCTCTTTACTTCCAAAATGCATAGTGATTTCCCCGGCCAGCGTACTGAAAGCTCAAGCTCACTGGCTCAGAACGATCACGTGATATTCCGTTATATGTAATAGTGAAGTAAACATGCATGGCGGTATATGAGTAACATTAGATCCCCGAAACAAAATGATAAAAATGTAAAAGTTATAATACAAACTGTTTTGTTGGTTTTGACAAGTTCCTTTCAATAGATAGGAATTCATAAAAGCATTCAATCATAAACATTGTGTTGTAATGAAATAAAAAGCGAAAATACGCGGAAACCCATCTTTAAATGATTTTGAATTTCAGAAATACATGTACCATAACAATGCAGCGTTGAGGAGACAAAATCACGCAATGTTTAAAAAAAAAAAGGTTATATAGAGATATGAAACAAAAACGAGAGACGCGCACAACTTCCTAACTTTAAACAGATCAAGGCCATCACAAAAGATAAGATAAGACTATTCATATTCAAGTATATTGTGCATTCATATAAATCCGACAGCATATATTGGATTTGAAAACAAATTCCCAACTCAGTGTCTATATCTATGTAGTGTATGTGTGTCAAGAGCAGTCTATGCATCCCCAGCTAATAAGGCATGTATAAATATAAAGAGACATGATTAAGTTTTTTCGGCGAGTGTCCGTTACTATTGGTGGCCGGGCCGACATACCGGCCGGTCCACATGCAGATTTCTATCTTATCTACCTTTTTAACGATTTTTGTTATGTCATTATTTCCGCAGTACGTGGCAATATATTTTTTTTAAATGAACATGGGTTGGAAATATTTGAAATCATTTCTTACAGTGAGTCATTATTATGGTTTTTTATAACACAATCTTTTATGAAGCAAATCATAGGTAAGATACATTTTAACACATCAATGTGAATACTCTTAATGACCCTTTTCAATTTGATTTTAATGCGACCTGTTGTTAGGCTCGTCTGCGATACTTTAAAATACATTACACTACAATTTTTTTTACAAAACAGAATTTCGAATAAATTCTAAATTAAAATATATTGTCATACCTGGTGAATACAGCTAAGTTGTTTACATACTTTTACATAGCAATCCGTTGTGGTCAAACGTCGTGGTGTATTCGAGCAGATCCAGCTGCATTCAGTTTATCCGTGCGACGGCTAGGTTCTACTTGCTGGATAATATGTGTTCGGCTTTCTGATTGTTAGCAGATTACGACCAATCGGAGTGCATATTACAAATAGTCAGTTTCATATGAATGTTAAATCCTTGGGCCGACATATCCTCGCAGCAGAGTGGTAAATGTAAATCCTGAATTTCCTTGCTGTAGTATTTAACATCATTACAAATGTTAGAGATTTGCCATAAATAATGTAACTGATAATGAGTAAAAAATCTATCACAAGACAGCTGAACGTTTTGATTTATATTTCAAGCTGCTGTTTGTCTCTTATATGTAGATTTTGATTCGATTTTAACTAAAGTAAGGAAACATCACAGACAGGTTACTTGATCTTTTAGATTGAACCGCCATTTTGACGTTGAAATGACACCTAACTCATGACAACAATTACAGTTGAGTAAAGACCAATCATCACACCTTAATGGTCAATGCCTTGGTTATCTGTGGCTATCTATAGTCAGTCCAAAGGGCCGCAATGACCGAGAGGAAACTCCAGTGGGGTATACGTAGTTGCCTAGTACTGGCCATAGGCCTGTGCTTCAACCTTACAAATCCTGGCACCTCCTTAAATCACCCTGGCTGTTTATACCAATTTGTCGTGAATGTATGCTAAATAATTATGATTTTATATTTTCTGTTTGAAGAACGTTATTCTGAATTGTCAGTTAATTGATCAATCTTGATGTATAAACGAACAAAATAACTATGTGTTACTGTTTCCCTCCCTTTTATTTGAAAATTACCTCTTCCTTGTTGTATTATGATTTTGTCACTGAGAGCTCTGGTATAAAGGACTTTAAATAGTGTTTAAAAAAAGAAATAGACTTAAGTCTGATGAATCCCACATGATGAGCTTGACGAGGTATATAATCACCAAATCCCTCTAACACTTACTGCCGAGGCTGTGAGTGGTTTGAATACAACTTACTAAAATTTGCTGCCCGACATCAAAGCTCCAATTCTTTTACGCCATAAAGTAACATTTTTTTTGCTTTCTGCTGTAGTTTTGAACACGTTGAGTTTAGGCTTCATATGTACTTGACAAATTAACGGAATGGTGGAAACAAAAAAATAAGCAAACTCATCGGAAATTAAGATTAAATTAAGAGAGAGTAAATGAAAACATTTCAAAAATGATTTTCTGTTAAACAAAGTATTGCAAACAGTCAGGAATAGATAAGGTAAAGACTTTTAGTGGAATATTTACTTAACTGCGTATGTGATGTAAAAAGCTGAAACTCGTTATCTTAAAGTCGGCGGTGTCATGAAAAACTTTTATCGTCAGTGTTCAAGTGATCAGAGTTCGGGATAAAGTTTGACAGTAGACTAGTTGTGCTTAATTTTACACATTTTTTTTTACATTAAACTATATTGAATCTTAAAATATCCTTGTCACGTACACAGAAAGGGGAGATAATTGAAAATGCTTTATACTGATCTATAGAGCCATCTCAGCCATGCTTAAGAACAGAAATTACTTTGCTTAAATTTGATTTATAATAACACAATAATTCATTTTTTAATTGTCTCTATAATTGCAATTTTGTGAGTTATATGTTTGGTTGCCTTCATTGTGTTTTAGATCATTCCGACATTTCAAAATCATCTATTTCATACTACAGATTATACTGTTTGTCAATGTAGCAAACGTTTTCGTACCTATATCATCATGTGAATAGCCAAGCATAACAGTTCCCTCTATATCAAGTATCTTTATGGTCCTTTAATATGGTTTCTACATAATTTATCACAAGTTTCGTATATTCACATCTGAAGAATAAATGTTGGAAATCCTCATTTTCAGTTTTGCAGAAATGACATTTTCAAAATTTTACTATTTTCATTTCAGTATATAGTATTTGATGTAAACATTTCCATTGAAATTCTTTGATTTTTAGACAGGTTAATATATTAAAACAATTCAGTCACATTTTTTTCCCCACGAAAACTGTTTTTGGTAAACTCTTTCCCAATTTGTTCTGAAGAGCAGGTTCGGTATTGGCATTCAACTTCATGCTTATCATATTAAGTTTTAATTTTTTATGTTCGATCGTTGTATTGTTACGATCTAAAATATTCAATTCAGAATTCACAAAAAGTTTAACATTATCTTCATCCCTCATTTCATCCTCTATTAATATTCTTTTATAATTTGCTGGTATTGCAGATTTAAGTTTTGCCAACTCAGATATGCAATTTCTTTTATCCCTCAATCTTCCATAGATATCGTGATCATGTTTTACATGTAACTGTTTCTGTGCCGTGTCCCATAAATTCTTTTCCGTAGCCTTCCGGCTATCAGGGGTAAGGTAGCATTTCCGTTTCTATGCACAACAACCTCGATCTGAAGATTAAAATATGCAAATCAGCTAGCCTACAAAAGCACGCGCACGCACGACGAAACCATCTTTCGTTTCGAGCACACGAGGGTGCTACCCGTTTTCACCTCGAAGGTAAGTGTCGTTGATACAATAGTGATTTTTGAAAGAACGCGAGCATTCTTTTTGCTTCGTTTTAATTTTCTGTATTTTGTTACCGAAACCGCGTATTGACTGTTGTAGACACACGTTCTTATTTTTGTTTTGATA
The DNA here is from genome assembly GCF_902652985.1 of Pecten maximus. NCBI lineage: Eukaryota > Metazoa > Mollusca > Bivalvia > Pectinida > Pectinidae > Pecten > Pecten maximus. The sequence continues at coordinate 27,592,967 of NC_047016.1, read as the reverse complement.
TTTTTTCAGGATTTGGTCGCTTGCGTGACAAGCCACGTGCGTGTGTGGTTTTTTTCTATTTATCATGTCTGACGTGTCAGACGACGCCCTATCGTTAGGGTCGGATAATGAGTTTGAGTTTGAGGGGCCCGGCGTTAATGTTGGAGCTAACGTCACTGTTTGCAGCGAAGCTGCAACTTCTCCGGTCAAATTGGCCAGACCCAAGACTCGGCTTCAGTCGAAAAGGGTCGGTAAACAGAAAGGAAAACCGACGCAGTCGGAGAGTGTTCCAAGGAAAAAGAGAAAAGCCGGTGACGAGAAACTTGACTCTGTGTTGTCTGCTATAGAGCAGTTAACGAAAGTGGTGGCTCAGAAAAAAGTTTCGGACGAGAACGTGCGAGACGTTCGCGAGATCCAAGATGGCGACCTCCGTGGTCGAGAGATTGATGATTTATCCTTGTTTGAAAAGGAGTCCGAGGATGATGGTTCGGAAGAGTTTGAGGATGACGAGGTCTTCCAGTTAGCGGATATATATGACAAGGCCAAGTTCGGACCAGCTCTTTCGGCGAAAGTAGCGGAGAGCATTACTTCTGCCGTCAGAACTAGGGCGGACGTGAGTAAACTGAACGAACTGTATAAAATTCCTGAGAATATTGAGGCACTGTTGCCCCCGCATACCAACCACGCGGTGTGGAATTTCGTTGGGGCCAACGCCCAGACATGTGATAGAGCCTTGCAAGATTTTCAGAGACTTCTGGGCCATGCTATGGTCCCTTTTCTGACTTTGGTCTCCAAATTTCAGAAGTTTGGGAAGAAGGGGACGTCAGAGATTAGTGTTGATTCAAAAGAGATTAAGAAGACGTTGTCCGACGGACTAAGTCTTTTATGTAATGTGCACTATGAGCTGTCAGTGAAACGGAGATGGTTTATTCGTCCGTCATTGCCCTACAAACACTTGTATCCGTTGTGTAATGCTGATACTGCTATCACTACAGAACTTTTCGGTGATAATGTAGAGAAGAGAATTAAGGAGCTTGATGACTTGAATCGTTGCACGCAGAGGAGAGGTCGAGCTTTCGGCAATCGATACAATTCTGGTTATCGTGGTGGACGGTCATCAAAAAACTGGCAGGCCCCGTGGGGGCGAGGAGGCTACAGAGGGTCCCAGCTGTCTCACAGAGGGAACTCGAGGTTTCACAGAAGGGGGAGAAGACAGTTTCAGAGCAACCCCAGCAACGATGCCAACCAGGGGGCAGGAAAAACAGTCAACCAGTAGCACTAAAGGTGAGTGATACAGGCCCTTCGGGGAGAATTGCCAAATTCATTGAAAAGTGGCGAGGTATTACATCCGATGAGTGGGTTCTGAACGCAGTTCAGGGTTATGATATAGAGTTTGGTGGTGATAAATGGCCAGTCCAGACTTTTGTGCCTAAACCCATTTCTTTTTCTGAGACAGAGCAATTATTAATAGACAGTGAGGTAGCTGGTTTGATTAGTAAAGGGGCAATAGTAGCATGTGAACATGAGTATGGTGAATTTTTGTCCAATATCTTCTTGGTTAGGAAGAAAGATGGTAAGTTTCGCCCAGTCATAAATTTACGTAACTTAAATGATCATGTGGCTTACGAACATTTTAAACAAGAAACACTGGACATTGTCTTGCAGGCAGTTCAGAGATTTGACTATTTCACTTCAGTTGATTTGACAGATGCCTATTTTAGCATCCCTATAGCTGCGAAATTTTGGAAATTATTAAGGTTTGAGTGGCGTGGCTCGTTATACGAGTTTCATGCGCTCCCTTTTGGTTTGGCATGTGCCCCAAGAGTTTTTACAAAAATTTTGAAACCAGTTTACAGTTACCTTCGTAGTAGAGCAATATCAGTTTTTTACTATATTGACGATTCACTTACGAGGGCCGCTCAGAAAGAGAAATGTGGTATGGACACTAAAGTCTTAATGGATTTGCTCATTAGCCTGGGCTTCCAGGTCAATAGAGAGAAGTCTATTATAGAACCTACACAGGTCATTTGTCATTTGGGTTATATCATTGATTCAATCCAATTCAAAGTATTTTTACCAGACGATAAAGTTGAAAAAATTTTAGGGAAGTGTCAGCAGGTTCTGTCTACTCATGATGTCTCTATAAGGCTGCTAGCCTCTCTCATTGGATGTTTTACCTCATCATTTAAAGCCATTCCTTTAGGACCTCTTTATTATCGCTCGTTAGAGGCAGACAAGTTAAGGGGTCTTGCGGGTTCTGTGGACGAGTATGATGGGGTCGTGGCCCTTAGTTCAGATAGCATTGCAGAGATTACTTGGTGGCAAGAGAATCTAGTTATGTCCAATGGTAAACTCATAAGACAGCCTAATCCTGACTGTATTTTGACCACCGATTCCTCACTGGAGGGGTGGGGAGCTGTGCTAGGCACCAGGGAGGTAAATGGTCTCTGGTCTTTACAGGAGGCTACAGAACACATCAATTATCTCGAGTTGAAAGCAATTCAGTTATCTCTGCATGCTTTCTGTAAAGAGTGGTCTTCTGTTCAGATTATGGTTCAGAGTGATAATACTACTGCAGTGGCTTACATTAACAATATGGGTGGTACAGTAGATAAACTAAACTGTTTAGCAAAAGATATCTGGTTGTGGTGTCATGGGCGGGACATCTTTGTCTCCGCGAAGTATTTACCTGGTATTGAGAATGTTCAGGCTGATGCATTATCTCGGAAGTTCTCGGTACAGACAGAATGGAGTTTAGACCCAAGTATTTTTCAAAGGACTTGCTTGCAGTTTTTCCTACCTGACATTGATTTGTTCGCCTCAAGATTAAATCACAAGTTGGACAGATTTGTGTCTTGGGGGCCAGACCCTATGTCTGAGAATGTGGATGCTTTTACTATAACTTGGGAGGGTCTCGAGCCATATTTGTTTCCTCCATTTTGTCTGATACCTAGGGTACTTCGGAAAGTTATTAATGATCAAGTCAAAAGAGCAATTATAATTGTACCTAATTGGAATTCTCAGCACTGGTTTCCTATGTTGCTTGATTTGTTGGTGGATACACCAGCCAGACTACCACATTGGCAAGATTTAATCACACTACCTCACAATGGCCGTCACCATTATCTTTTCAGGACACTGAACCTGACCGCATGCGTCATCTCAGGGCAGCCCTCCATCATAGAGGCTTATCAGAAGAGGCTACCGATGTGGCGCTCCACTCATGGCGACGAGGAACTGCAAAGGCTTATAACTTGGCGTGGCAGAACTGGAGAGTTTGGTGTGGTGAACGGAAAATTAATTCTAATAACCCGACTGAGGAGATGATTTGCGACTACCTTTTATCATTAAGGGCTTTAGGGCGATCATACAGTGTGATTAACACTCACAGGTCCATGCTATCACAGACGCTGGAGTTGTTGGGATGTAGCGTATGTCGGAACAGTTCGGTTATTACTAGGGTTATGAAAGGATTATTTAACCAGAACCCACCTTTGCCCCGGTATGTCGAGACATGGGATGTGTCAAAGGTATTGACTTTCCTACAGAATTTGCCGCCAGTAATTTCCATTACTCTTAAAGACCTTTCGTTGAAACTTGCTTGTCTGATTGCATTGACGACAGCTCAACGTTCACAGACTTTGGCAGCTCTTGATATCACCGCGATGAACAGGACAGATTTGATTTGTACCTTTTACATTAAAGACCTTTTGAAGACTACCAGGGCTGGTAAGTCTTCGGCTTCACAGGTAGTGAAGCTGTATAAATATGAACAAAATGTGGCATTAGATGTGTTAACGGTGTTGGACAGGTATTTGGAACTGACTAGGACAGGGCGTCTTAGTAATAGACTGTTTGTTTCATACAAAACTTTTCGTGCTGTGTCATCTTCAACCATATCACGATGGGTTAAGGAGATACTTACTCTTTCGGGTGTTGCATCATCTTTTACATCCCATTCCACTAGAGGGGCTTCAACCTCTGCGGCCTTTCGGGAAGGCGTTCCCCTTGGTGACATTTTGCGTACTGCGAATTGGTCCTCTGCCAGGACCTTTGCCAGATTTTATCACAGGGACATTTCCAGGGGTGGCGATTTGTTTGCTAATTCCGTGCTAGGATCGGCGGGTTGACTTCCTGCAGGTTTTCGGTTTTGAACTGATGTTATGTAACATTCCTGGATATCTGGATTTGACCTGCACTTTTGATGATATTTGGGGAAAATTTGAACTTTTCAATGGTTTATGTTCCTGCATTTTAACATGTACTATGGTGGTGCTGGATATTATATCATGATAGAGGATTTCGTTGTTTGTGTTGTATTTGTCATTACCAGTGTTTACATCCTTTAAACATGCTACCTTACCCCTGATAGCCGGAAGGCTACGGAAAAGAATCCCCCCCTCATCCGAGCTTTAGTGACGGATGAGGAGGATTCTTTGAGTATCAGCCTGTAGGCTGAGGGGGTAAGTTTTTTGGCCCACCCACTTTTCCTCCCGTTGATGTAAACAGCAGGTAATCTACTTTAAAGAATGGTTTCGTCGTGCGTGCGCGTGCTTTTGTAGGCTAGCTGATTTGCATATTTTAATCTTCAGATCGAGGTTGTTGTGCATAGAAACGGAAATGCTACCTTACCCCCTCAGCCTACAGGCTGATACTCAAAGAATCCTCCTCATCCGTCACTAAAGCTCGGATGAGGGGGATATCTTCTATCATATGTATTCCACTTTTCGTGAAGGAACTAAAGAAGAGTGGTTTTCTATTAAATACAATCATATGATTTCCAAATAATTCTTGTTCCAAAATTTCCCGTTTGTTTCTAGGTTTATTGAATCGTAAAAACGTCGACCATACTGTTAAAAGATTTTTTTTAAATTGAGGCATATGTGTAAGATCCAACAAACTTAAATCGGAACATTTGCATAGAAAATAATTCATTTGATATCTTTCGTCAAATAATTGCAGTCAGTGTTGTGCTATTGCATTCCATGTATCTTTGCCAGTTTTCATAATTTTGTAAATCAATTTTATTTGTTTCCGTAATGTAAAAAATGTAACATCCATAATTTCCATCCCTCCATTAGCTTTGTGTGAACGGATGATGTTACGTTCATTTGAATGAATCATTTCCACCTTCCCATTCCATACAAATTTCCATATAATAAAGTTCAGTTCTTTCAAATGTTTTTCAGGAATGCCATGAGCGTCTATTTCGAAACAAATCTTAGATATGATGAATAATTTGATAATTACAATTTTTTTCGAACATTGAGAGATTTCTTGTTTTCCATACCTACACGCAACTATTAATCTTTTTTATTTGTTCCCTCCATATTGCATCGTCATCGATTGCGTGCCCATGATGTACACCTAGTGTTTTAATATTTGATCGTGTCCAATTTATTGCTGTAAATCTAGGTATATTATCTTTCTATCGTCCAAGATAAATTCCGGTGTTTTTTTTGTAAATTTACTTTAGACCCAGAAACCTTTTCGTATTCTCCTAAAAGTTTGAATGATTCCGCTATTGAAGTTTCATCTTTAATAAATAGTTGGGTGTCATCCGCAAACAGATTTAGCTTTATTTCAATTTGACCTGGCAGTATTATTCCTTTTATGTTATTACTCTCACGAATTGAGCACGTTAACGGTTCGGCTTGTAAAATATACAAAATTGGTGCGATTAGGCACCCCTGTCTAGCAGATCTTGATATGTCAAAATATTCAGAGATAAACCCGTTTGTCTTAATACATGTTTTCGCATCGACTAACAACATTTGTACCCAGCCCCTCATGTTTAGCCAAAGGTTAAAGTTAAAGTTTTTTTCTTGATGAGTGTCGTCGATGAACGAGACGCTTATACTGCCGGGACATACGTTTTTATTTTCATTTTACGTTGATTTTCCTGCCTTACGGCCCTTGTACTGAGCAAATTTCTCCATTCTTTGATGATTTTTTTCTGTTTTATAATGATGAAGGTTAAGTTTCTTTTTCATTTAGATTTTGATGAGGTAAAATTTCTCGATATTCTTTTTACAAACACCAGTCAATTAGCGTAATTTGTTTTCATTGTAGAATATACTACTAAATGAGCCCTTAATCAAAATCCAAAGCAGTCCAAAGCAGCACTACACAGAGGGCAAAAAATGTCAATATTGGTGGTAAGCTTTTTAAAGGATTGTCATAGAGGGATTCTACTCTAATAATCTACGCCCCGAGTAAGTAAAATGTTAAGTAAATCAAGCCATTTCCAAAGCTTCTAATAGTGTCAAATATGGACTCCGTTGTCCATATGTTGAAATATATACACAGCGGTAATAAGTTCTAACTCTATGCCAGGGAAATCTTAATGGCAGGCAAGTAAATTAAACCAGTTATTTTCTACTCTCTGGACTAGGCTACAAACAAGCAAAGAGTCTTCAAACTGGAGACAATGTTTGTCAGTCCATCAACCAAAGCTATTGGCGACCAGGTTCTTGGCATTATTAGCCTCGTTTTCCAAATCACTAGCGTATTGTTCCACCATTCGTGCGTGATGCACTATATTGTTCAGCATCTGAAGTAACAGGCTGTTGGAGTAAGCTGAAAGACACATTAGATAAAGGATATAACATACAACATAATTACCACAACTTTTTACCAGGCTTACAAACAGAAGTAAGATAATAGTCTTTGAAATCATAACTCTTCTGAAGCATTAAGCCGGTATTTCTAGAACGCTATGGTCTAAAGATAATCACATGAATATGTTTCCGCGTTCTATCTAGTGCTGAAAATTCTACTTTTACTATTCTACGTTTATGATAATTATAATGTTGTTGCTTAGTGTACTTTGGCATGAATCCGATGATATTGGTTTCATAGTGTATTAATTTATTTATTTATTTTTATTCACTTTTGATGTTGCAATATTTTCCGATTAACTATCCTTGACACACCTCTGATTACGTCTAAGAAATTGCGTGGTGTAGGGATAGAATTTGAAGAACGTAATGACAGATACATACCCCTAGTTGATGTCATGTAATAGCGTGACGTGGTAGTTTCATAATGTCTGTCTGAACAAATACAGCAGCCGAAATAATCCTGATGGATTAGGCCATTGCAAGTAGAGCAGGTATCACTACCGCAGGTGTCACTGACCTCAGAACTCAACACCTCGTAGTTCACGGAGAATCCGGATCTTACAACAGAGGAATCCGTGGTAAAGTGCAACTTCAAAATGTCGCTTGACTTATGAACTGAAAAAGAAATTAATATGTTATAATTGTTAACAGCGAGACATCTTCTTTTTTCTGAAAAACTGACATAGATGCACTATCTAGAGTTATACTTTCCGGTAAGAAATTGTCTTCGATGCTTCTTTAACGTATTAGTCAGTGAAATTTGAAAGGTCTTAATTTCAGTTTACTTACATGTTACTAGAGGTTAACTAAACTTACTTCAATGTTACCTTACTGATGGAACAAAAAATTGTGTTTGTGATATTATTATCAAATCCTCCTACGTAAGTATATCGTGTTTATTTTTACCGTAATAGGTCCGAGACGTGTTGACCATGGAACCGTCACACATGCGCAGATGATCGGTTTCCTCAGAACTAATAGTGAGAGAGTCACACGTACAAGACGAGCACGTCTCCAGGTCGAAAAAATTAAATCTACAATGTGTAAGGTTCAACAACATTAAGTGGGAAATATCCAACCATATTTTTTTGCATCATAAAAATCTTATCCCAAAGTTAATAAAGTACACCAATACTGATTGGTTAAATATTTATAGTAGTAAAATTCGACCATCATACATTTTAAATTCAACATTTTATTCAAACGACAACACTCGCTGCCTTTACTGAAAATTACGAGTTTCTATCTCTTCTCTTCGTTTATTTTACTATATTTCTTATAAATGCAGTTATATCTTCATTCAAATTCTAGAAGGTTCCAAACAAGTTACCGACTTTAAATTTGTTGTCAATAATAAGAATACGCAGTCGCCAATATTCCTCGCGCCCCGCTAAGGAAATGGGATCTTCCAGTACACGTATGGATTTGGTTGTGTGCATGAAGTGTGCTATTTAGGTTTTTAACCAATTATTTCCATGGTTACCGGAATATAATGCAAAATGCAAATTAGTCCCTACTTAAGACACCACTAGACTACGAGAGCAATCCGTGTAATTTATTTCCTGGGCAGATGTTAAAGGGCTCGGAATTACGCTTCGGAAACGGTTAAATTTAGGTTTGAACATTTATTTCCATGGTTACAGGAATTTCATGAAATTATAAAGCACCCCATATCAAACGGCACCACCAGACAAATAGAGAATGCGTGTTTAGACGGATAGACGAACTAAGTCCAATTGAATTCAATGTCCTTGCAAACGCGTGGGGTGATGATAAAACACAAATATGTGTCGATTACATCAAACATTTGCAATTACAATTGTTACATGTATCATAGCGGAAAAGAAAAAAAGAAATAGTTATAACTTACGTAAGCGCCACCGTTTTACGAGAGCCTGGCACACCGCCAAGATCAATGTCGTAGCGACAGTCTCTGTTGTTAGGGTAGGCGTGTCCAGGAACTCCTGGGGACATTATTACTCCACTGCGGTTTCGGAAGTAACTTGGGCCGCAATCATAATCTGTATCAGAAACATGATAACTTTCCTAACAACCTTTATATCATAACAGGCAGGTCTTTACGCGGAATAAGACAAAAAGGTTCGACATTTCCCCATATAAAATGTATGATGTCACGTATTTCAACCTTCGTCATTTAGATTTATTTCCTTGACTATCATTTCAAGTATTGTCTGTGTAATTTCATTTGAATTTGACGATGTCTGTCTTCACACAGTTTAAAATAAACTACATTTTGTTATTCTTGACTGTAGAAACACGTGTTCTTAACCCTAGGCAGGGCAAGTTAACGATACTTTTTTAACTCTTAATAAAATACGATACGAATGAACTCGTTTTCGTATTATGTCGAAGACGAATAATTATACCGTATGAAGCGGTGGTCGTTTCCCACATATAGTGTGTAGCAGTTTGAGATCGCAATGGATAGGTTGTGCTAGCTGGGACCCAGGGTCGATGACTGGTAGTTAGCCAGGGACGATAGCTGGTTGTTCGCCAAGGACGATGACTGGTTGTTTGCCAGGGACGATGACTAGTTGTTTGCCAGGGACGATAACTGGTAGTTTGCCAAGGACGATGACTGGTAGTTAGCCAGGGACGATAGCTGGTTGTTCGCCAAGGACGATGACTGGTTGTTTGCCAGGGACGATGACTGGTTGTTCGCCAAGGACGATGACTGGTTGTTTGCCAGGGACGATGACTGGTTGTTTGCCAGGGACGATGACTAGTTGTTTGCCAGGGACGATAACTGGTAGTTTGCCAAGGACGATGACTGGTAGTTAGCCAGGGACGATAGCTGGTTGTTCGCCAAGGACGATGACTGGTAGTTTGCCATGGCCGATGACTCGTAGTTTGCCAAGGGCGATGCGTAGTTGTTTGCCAGGGGCGATGGCTGGTCATAAGGTAAGACCAGGGATTATAGCTGCTGGTTGTCTTCTGCATCCACGTTCCATTAACTGTTGTTTGTTGATCGTGAACGCAGTAGCAATGAGTGCACTTATAGCTTGTGTAACTGTTTTAAATAAGGAAATAACAGATGAGGTCCCTTCAAAGTAGCATCTAACCTCTAGAAGATTCTCATTAACACGAAAACCTTATAAATGTTAATGTTATTTCCAATCCAATTGTTAGTATAAGGTTAATATATGTACAATTCAACATTCACAAAATAAAGTTCACTTACTCCATATGTCGGTGGAAGCCATACGGACACGCAGGGCAGACGACAGGTGGGCACAAGCTAGCTGAATACAAACATTGTATCGTAGTCATTTAGTTACGAAATCAATGTGAAGAAATAAGATAGCGTAAACATCAATAATTGAATATATAGTATATCAAGCTGAAGCAAATGAAAATAAACTCACTTTGTGGATAGTAAGGGGTGGTGTTATCCCGGTACTTGCTACAGAAGCAATAGGTGCAAACACCGGTATAACTGTGGAGAATAAAATATAATATAATAATAAATATAAACACGTGTAAAATAATTCGACGTCAGCATACACGCACAAGAACTGTTTCCACGTGTGTCAGGAGATACATTACATGTCAAATATTTAAGACAAGTTGAGCATTCATTTAACATCTAAAATCATTTGATGATGTCAGCGAAAAGGTACTTCATTAACCAAGCATACACCTACTCGTATTCTGGAGTTTGCCCTACGTTACAGTACGGACAGGAAACAGGTGGGCAGACTGACCCTCCGACCAGGAATGAGTCATTGCCTGCTCTCTGGGTGACCTCGTAAGTCGCATAAAATCCAGGACGTCGTTGGTCAGAATTCGATTGGAAGGTTATCCACACATAGTCGTCCAAATTATTCACTACAAAAATGTTGTCACTGTGTATTATTAGAATAATGTTTGGAACCAAACGATATTTCATATGTCTTTAATTAATACAGTAATACTTATTTGAGCTTCGCATCGAATAGTTGAACACCTCTAAAAAGAAGAATCAGAAGTAGTATAGAATCTTAATTTGGTAGTCAGTCATCAATTATGAGCAAATGATAATTCTTTTGTGTTGTCAGCAATGTGATTTTCGTTGGCGGTACTGCCATGTACAGTATTTTCAATCGGTGGTATTGTATTCAAGCCAGATTGAGCATTAACGCAAAACTGCAGTAAAACTCTTTGTTGAAAGGGTTATGGTTTGTTAAAAGATATATTAAGATAAACGAACATTATTTGCACATCCATACTTACAGAACACCTGACCGTCTCCATTAGGAAGGGCAGCCCCGCAATATTTTAACGGTTTAGCTAGCTTGTAGTTCTCAATTTCAATATAATCGCAGTCGCAGTTGCTGCAGTACTCCAAATCAAAGATCTTAAAGTTGATTTCTACATCACTCTCCTGTTTTCCAAGATAGATGTCATACCGGAAGCGATAGTTGTTGGGATAGTTACCAGGGTAACCAGGGCTCATGATAACGCCAAGTCTGTCTGAACTTGTGGTTCCAGAATATCCACGTGTGGTGTACGCTGTTTATAGATAAAACTGACCATTATTAAATAATTAAATCATCATCCAGAAGACCCAGGCATTAACATTTGAGGCAGTGTATTGTCCAAATATAAGATAACCATATCACATTCAGATAAGTATCCTTATGTGATATTACTATTTCCATTTGCAATCTTTCTCACACACATTTTATATGTATTGCTTATTATTGTGCCTCATTTATATAACAGCATATTCAATTGATTTAAGTTGATTACGTTTCGAACTGAATAAATATAATATAACCCGCTCGCGATCGAGCGCCTCAATCATGTTATCCTTACTTGGAGCCTCTAATACATTCCTGTGGCAGTTATCAGTCTCTCGTGTTCAGAACGTACAGAACACAAAGCATACTTCCCATTCGAAATGAGGAAGAAATATATCTCATTCTTTCAAAATATAGATATTACCAGCTTTATTGATTGGATCGTCTCCACTCGGTATACCATCCTGAAACAAGAATATTCACGAATCACTATCTTAATAATCGCAACAATCAAGAATAAACATGTATCTGTTAACCTTTCGTTACGACCATGCGTTATGTGTATTATTGTGAATGAAATCAGAAAGGGGGGGGGGGGGGGGCATAATACAAGTGTAAATTTCACATTAGAACGTGAATGGTCAACCATAAAGTAAATGATCACGAGTGCTTTGATACTTTTCATTTTGTTGTTGAACTCAGTGTTTGGTCGAAACATATACGTAAATTTGAATTCAGATATTTCGAAAGACAATAGATACCAAACATATAGCACAGTTACCTCTTGTCCGCCAATGCCGCTAGCCGACAGCAGCAGGATGCAAAGGAGCAATTGGATGGGTTCCATCCCTGTCACCCGAAAATTGTCCCTGCAGTAATATGTAGATGGTATGACTATCTACTTTTACCAATACACCCGTCACTTACACACACTGTGAACTCGGTCTTTCCTTATCCGGGTAGAGGGAACATAGTGACAGGACAATGTCGGCTTTACCCGAGGCACCCCTGGGACTGATAACCAACTTATGTGTCGACGCCTGAGTCATTGAATCTCAGGAAAAAGGCTATTGACAAAGAGTTCTCACTCTGCTTAATCAGATGAACAAATGTATCGATACACACTGGTTCTGTATCATTAGTATAAATAAACATGCTTAAATGCGATATTGGGCGTAATGGAATTGAAAGTACATCCATGTAACGAAGTACTAAATGGATTGTTATAGTCATAATAAAACAATGACATTTCAAATTGACAATACATTTGAGTAGTATCAGTAAAAGCAGTTTTTTCTTGTATCGAACAGCTCAAGAGTTCGTCTGATAAGCTCAATATTTAATATCTTAGTCAGTATTCACGTATGATGTAAATGCATTCACGGACTATATTAGAAATGGCTGCACATATGTATAGCTGTTATCATTGTCGTTTGATAACACGAACTACATATTCTTATATACCTGAACTCCATTGTATTACTAAAACATAACACTAATGGCCATATCATTCTTCCATCTCCCCAGTCGAAGGGAATCTATATCGAAATCATACAGATATACATATAATGAAAACGATTGGTATATCTCATGAAACAGTTTTTATCTTAACAGTGCGCACATTCTAACGTTATTCAATTTCAAACGTCCACCATCTGTTCGTGCCTAGTACTACTGTGTGAGATTTGTTTCATATTTCTTTTTTTTTTTTGGAAATGGAATGAAAATGTTAAAAAAAATCATTATACTTTATGTCGGTTTTTTTTTATTTTTTTTTTAGTTTATTTATTTATTTATTTATTTGTTTTTAAACAAAGTAAATGTACATAACACAATCTTCAAAACAACTTTGAAGAGATCACAGAAAATGTCTCCTTCTGTTCTCTTTCCAAGGTACCGCCGATCTCAGTTACATGTAGACATACCCTGATTTATTACAGACGACTTTGTGAAAAAGGTTCACGCGCAAACAGAAAAGTCATAAATTTGATTCCACTTGTGTAATTTTCATTAGGAATTACTCAATAGGAAACTTCACCAATTTATCTAGATCAGGAAAGCCTAGATAAGGACGCACTTCTACATACCTAGGTTTCTAGCTGCTACCACGTACAATGTGTCCGACAGTATATGAGCTAATTTACATATTATCGCAGTGATTTGTGATCACGATAAGGGTTCGATGCATCCTACATATTACACCCAGGGATTCGTTTTAGAGTTAAGGAGGCATGCTACCTAACATATTAATCTCGTTATTGTCTTTTTAAGTTCAGGATACAACAAATCATTTAACTCACAACCTTGACATGTTTTATAGTTGATTATAAATGCCACATGTCCCCTACCTTAAATATTTTATACTGGATTTGGGTAAGATCTAAGAATATTCACGTGATGTGTGTGTTACAGTAATGTATACAGGTGTTTGTATGCAAAGCTCGTGATTTGGTACCTCGCGTGTAATGAGTATGGTTTCGATTAAAGGGGGGGGGGGGGGGGGGGGGGGGCGCGGTGGACGTGTGGTTAAGGTGTCCCCACACTTTATCACGAGCCCTCCACCTCTGAGTTGCGAGTTCGAAACCTACGTGGGACAGTTGCAAGGTACTGACCGTATGCCGGTGGTTTTTCTCCGGGTACTCCGACTTTCCTCCACCTTCAAAACCTGGCACGTCCTTAAATGACCCTGGCTGTTAATAGGACGTTAAACGAACCAAACCAAACCAAACCAAATTCGATTAAAGGTAAGGATTATCTTCAGTTGCATAACGTCTCAGTGATTAGCGCATGAGATAGCAAATCACGCAACTATAAACTTAATCTTATGTCCTTGCAACACTCTTAAGTCGAACTTCGCTATCTCGTAACCAGTTTGTCATGAACAATCTTCGAGATATCTCGAATATTTGAGGTTACCGACTATATGTTATAATTTTATTGCTGGATTGAATTTTATTTCAACTTTGGGTTTCGGACAACGATGATTTATTGCATTTACGGATTGATATATTTTCTTTGTGGAATTTCCATGCATGATATCATATAACATCTTCTTTGAAAGATTTATAAAAATATATATGAATATATAGGAGTTCAACAGAGATCATGTTTTCAGTCTTTCTTTTCTTAATTGCAAAATGATAATTAGTCAACCAGTTTTAACCAAATATTGATATTACCGTTAAACGATTAAACTTGGGACTCGAGAGAAACTTAATAAAATAGCACATAAATCGTTAGATTCGTTTTGACGTAGTCTTATTATTTCTCTACCGAAATAAAATCGCTCGAACCGTCTGTTGTTGAAACGTAAAGCACACTTGAATAAAATGAAATAAACTTCACTCAAGATTGTGAACGTTAAACGATAATAAAGTAGTCATATCACTTGCAAGTCATGGTAAATAAAACAGAGCTATAAAAAATCAATGAAATGCGAACACCCCAATGCCTGTTTGATTCACATTAATCCTGACACAATCTACATGTCCATACCCTCGCGCTAGGAGATATTGCTATTGAACTCTAGCCAGACCAGGGTGATACGACGCCGGCTTATAGTCCAGTCATTTAAAGATTTGACCTCAAACTAATTGCAAAAGAATTAACTTTATTGGTTTTAAATAGAATACGACACCCTTTAAATCATACCAAAAGTCTAGAAAAATCTAAGTTGGGGAAAATGAAAAATAATGGCATTGAATTAGTCAAATATTGTCAATACGGTGTTTTGCGAGTATGGGCCGCCGTAGTGAGATTTGAGACGATTCGCCCCACCGGCACCGCGATGTTACGAAGCAGAATACATCATTATATACAAATATATTCGCAAGTAAGTTATAATTCCAGTTTGAAAATGAAATGTTGTATGTAAAATTGTGGTCTTTTCATACAAGAATGATAATGTTATGCCATTTCGGAATGTCGGACAGCGTAAAGTGAAGTGAGTTCGGGTTTGTTTACATTCTACGTACGACGACGTCTGCTTTCACCGGGCGCATATTTCTTGTATTTCAGACTAACGTCTTACAAATTACATTGATTTTTGCATATTGTGTACAATGTCTTGAATATAGATGTGCTAAGGCTACCCTTTTTAATTTTTAATGCTAAAATAACGGAAGACGGCCTCGATAAAAAATTCAAAGTATGGAAGCCGTGTAGTGCTACAAAAACGGAGATTATAATACATCGTAAACTAATTTCACACACGAGTATTTCCTACAGTGTGGACGTATTTTTTAATCATTGTTGGATTCTTCTCATTCTTCTACTCCTCAGTTTTTAAATGCATTAATACATGAATTGAATATTTGTTTGTTTGTGCTTATTTAATAAAATACTGCTATCTTTTTTTAATATTGCGTTGATTTTTAGGTTTTATTCATTTCTTTTATTATTTTACTTTATTATACATGTATTTTTCTTAATTTCAGTTGAAAAGAATAGCAGATCAAATATTCTACTAGTTAAGTTTGGTGAATAGTTACCTTTTATTTGTGTTTCACTTATTTGTTTTTTTTATGTTTGGGAAATTGTAATTTGTTTTACTATAAGTTAATAAATTAAACTTCTAGTGCCTTATATTTGTTTTTCTTTGGGTTTTTTTGGGGGTTTTTTTTGGTTTTTTTTTGTTTTGTTTTTTACTATGATTTCTACGGTATTTGCCTATAACGCGTCTGAAACAGGGGCACAATTCTTTTTTCAGAAATAATGAATAATCAAGTACGGAACTGTCTGCTGTGTCAAGGCGAAATTAATGAGAAAGGGGTACAAATACAAGACAAAGGAAGCCAACGTATTAACGAAGCTAGTATTGAAAGGGGTGATACCCTGCGATCCAAATCGGGTGACTTCGTCCACATCCATTGCCGGAAAGTATATACCAATCCAAATGTCATAAACAAAGTGAAAAAGGAAAATGAAGCTGAAACCGTAAAAACCACAGACCAAATACCTGTATTACGATCACATCATGTCTTCAACTTTTCATGTCATTGCCTCTTTTGCGGACAAACTGCAAAATCACAAAATAAAAAACGTGGAAACGATGTATTCCCAGTGCGGACGGACGATTTCCAGACGAGGGTGATTCAGATTTGTGCTGAAAGGGATGATAATTGGGCAGCTGACGTCCGTGGTCGTATAGAATCGGTGAACGATTTGCATGCAGCAGATGCGGTTTATCACCAGTCCTGTAATGTCAATTTCAGGACTGGGAAATTCATTCCACATGCTTTTTCATTTGAACCACAGAGCGGCACAAAACAAAAGAAAAAAGGCAGGCCGAGTATTACCACAGATTACTTCCAGGAGGTTATTGACTATTTAATCAGCAATGAGGATGAACAATTAACAGTTTCTGACCTTGTGAGAAAGATGACCGAATCATGTGGCGAATTAGCATATAGTACCGTGTATATGAAAAAGAGACTGCTGGAACATTTTGGGGATAGTGTTTTGATTACTGAAATTAACGGGAGATCAAATGTCGTGACTCTGCGTCGAACAGCCGAATCCATCCTTCAGGAATTTTACTGTACACCTAAAAAAAACTCAGAGGAACAAAAATCAGCTATACTTGACACGGCAGCGAAACTCATAAGAGCTGACATAAAGTCCTTAAATTTCAGTAGGGAGTTCTACCCGTCATCATCGGATATATCTGATATTGAATCCAACAAGAGATATGTTCCTGGCAGTCTTTTAACGTTGCTGACTTCTGTCTTCAGTGAAAAGGATAGTGCTTTGAAAACGGTATCAATTGGACAAGCCATCATGCAGGCCAGTAGACCTCGATCTCTACTTCCACCTCTTCAGATTGGCCTAGGTGTACAGCTCCACCATCATTTTGGTTCCAAATTTCTAATAGATACATGCCATAGCTTGGGATTTTGTTCGTCCTATGCAGAAGTACAGAGGTATGCGTCCTGTGCTGCTGCGTCACAAGGTACGTCTGTCTATGGTGTTTCTCCCCATAGCTGTATCCAGTTTGTTGCCGACAACGTCGACCACAACATCCGAACTTTGGATGGCTACAATACATTTCATGGTATGGGAATCATCGCCGGGGTAACTCCTGGCATGTTCACTGCTAGACCTGTTTCAAGAACTCTTGTGACAACCAATGACCTGATTGAACTTGGAAAGATAGAGATCCATAACTACAGGCAACCTACCAATAAGATGGGAAGCATGACATTCGCGTCGCTCAAACAGATGCAAAAGATGGATTCCACCTGGAAACTGGATGCATTGACTCAGATTGTATGGCCTTTAAGATCGCCTACGCCAGGATGGTCAGGTCTTATGCAAATGATTGCATCAGGATCATATCCAGGTAAATCATCATTTACATTTCTACCAATGATTGATCTAAACCCAAGTGATCTATCATGCGTTTTTTCAACACTAAGATTTATAAGTGAGCAGGCCAGACTCTACAACAAAACCCCGATCATCACATTTGACCAACCACTCTACTGGAAAGCATTTACCATCATATCCAATGATGAGCCAGGGAGCAACCTCAAATCAATCGTCCTACGCTTAGGAGGATTTCACTTAGAAATGAGCTTTCTTGGAGCTGTTGGCCATCTTATGTGTGGATCGGGTCTACATCAGCTTTTAGAGACAGTGTATTCCCCCAATGCAGTTTCTCATATGATCACAGGGAAAGCCGTTGCAAGAGCACTTCGAGGTCACATGCTAGTTGACGTTGCTCTTCATGCTCTTCTTGTGTCTGAAGTGTTTGGAGTAAAGCTTCCAGTCGACGAAGCGGAGAACATGGAGACAGAAGAGAATCTTCAAGATGAAGATGCGCCAGCGTTTTCGAATCATGGATCTCACATGTTATCTCAAGCAGCAAACTTGTATGATCAGCTCGTAGCTGGAGACATTTCTATTGAAACACTGTGTAACAACTCGGTTTTAACTGAAGCATTTGACTTGCTTGCTGAGAACTCAAAGAGATATGAACAAATGCGCACAGCAAGGCTTTGGATTCAGTATTCTGAAATGATACAAATTCTCAGATCATTCATAAAGGCCGAGAGAACAGGTGATTGGGAAATGCATTTGAAATGTATACAGGATATGCTACCATACTTCGCCGCTGCAGGGCACAATCTTTACACGAAGTCTGGATATACTTACCTCACACAGATGCAGAACCTGGAAACTGAACATCCAGATGTTTACCAACAGTTTCTGTCTGGATATCATGTCTTTCGAAGGAGTGATCGTTTCTGGGCTGGTCTATCATGCGACCTTGTTATAGAGCAAGAACTTATGAGAAGTGTAAAGACATCAGGAGGACTAACCAGAGGTCGTGGAATGGGTGATGTCCAGAGGAGTCAGTGGCTATTGTCAATGCCTGCATGTGCAGACATGAATAACGCTCTGCAAGTTTTGACAGGCGTGGGATTTCAAACTAGCGACCAACATAAGGAGGCCACTGCTGCAAGGAAGGAACGAGACCATAAGGATATAACAAAAGTCCTGGGTTTCTTGAGCGACCGAAATCCCTTTTCAGGTTCTGTGTCTTTACGGAACATTGAAACAGGCGAGGTAGCGGATGATAGCGTAAACCAAGACCACGCAAAGGAGGTGGGTGAACGTATTATAGCATCCATGGAAGGGAAAAGGGTTCTTGAATTCTCATTCAAGCGATCCAATCAAGTGCAAACCCAAGGGGATAAATCCTGTGTCAAGGTAGATGGGGAGAGTGTGCTAATTGACCCTCAACTCCTTTTCCAGCGCCTCACGATTGCCGCTACGGGACTCTTAGAAGACCTTCCTACGGTGTTTAAGTATGAGCTGTGTAGCTACCCTTCATCATTGTTTGAGGCATCAGGTCTTCCTAGGGCAGCACAGAAAGCATCTCTAGCAGATTGCATTTGGAGTATGGGGGATTGTGGAATTGCAAAACTTCCAGACGACTTACTAACTGTACTAGACGGTGGTTCCCTGTTGCAAAGAATCCCATGGAATGTTGGTGATTCATTTGCGAACATTTGTCAAACGTACGTACAACACGTTACAATGAAGTACGCAGATTCTGTTGTTGTCTTCGATGGTTATACCAGTAAATTGTCAACGAAGGATGTTACCCATATCAGGCGCTCAAATGGTGCAACAGCACAGAAAGTAGACTTCACCGAGGAAATGCCCTGTCGAATGAAGAAAGAACGATTCCTGTCCAACATAGAAAATAAGCAGCACTTCATAGACCTGTTAGGTTCTAAACTGCAGCAAAGTGGTTGTACGACTGTGCACTCAGATGAAGATGCAGATCTTCTTATCACACAGACTGCTGTCAATTGTGCAGCAATTAAAGATGTTGTTGTAGTTGGAGAGGACACAGATCTTCTTGTTCTGCTCTGTTATCACGCCGGTCGTCAGAATCATGCAATTTACTTCAAATCCGATTGTAAAAGATCTCTTGGGAAAGAAATTAAGATATGGGACATCGGTAAGACAAAAGAGGTTCTTGGAAATCAATGCAGCCTGTTACCCGTGTTACATGCTTTGAGCGGATGTGATACGACATCTCGACTCTTTGGTATCGGCAAAGGGCCAGCGTTCAAGAAGCTACAATCATCTGACGTCCTCCAAGTCCATGCTCGTGTCTTCCTGGATAGTACATCTGATGTAGATGCAGTTGCATCGGCAGGAGAAGAGATTCTCACGGCCTGGTATGGCGGACAACCATTTGAGACCTTAGATCTCCTGCGTTTCAGAAGATTTGCAGCAAAAACGCACACAGGCGTCACATCTGTGAAAGTACACACCTTGCCTCCAACTTCAAATGCGGCCAGGTTCCACTGTATGCGGTCGTTTCTTCAGTGTCAGTGTTGGATTGGTAATGGGTGTAACTTTGTTCCACAAAACTGGGGATGGTTTGTCAAAGAGAACTACCTATTACCCGTGAAATGTACAATGCCTCCAGCTCCAGAACAGCTGCTTAAAGTGGTTAAATGTGGATGCAAATTGAATTGCGACACGAAAAGATGCACGTGCCGTAAAAACGGTTTGTCGTGTTCTGTGGGTTGCGGCGAGTGTAGGGGTACAAGCTGTTCGAATTCATTACCAGTGACGCATGCAGATTTGAACGAGGACTTGTAAATGACTGGTTTGTACTTCATTACTGTAATATCCCAAAAACTTATAAATGAACATTACCATGCTTTTAAAAGAAACTAAATATAACTGTGTAAATGCAAATACAAATATATGGTTAACCTGCAATAGACTTGTATAAAAATACGTTTAGCCCCCATTTCCTTGCTACATGTGAGTCCCCAAAGGTCAATCATTATGCTAAAATGACAAAAGCATGCTTAATAACTGCCCTGGATTGGTTTCTTTATATATATGTAGTAGGTTTGAGATTATATATGATAAAAACAACATGCAAAACACAGGGAAATCATTTTTATACTCACATTTCTTGAAATGATGAGATTATTTACAAGTGGAGATAATTCTAAGGCTGTGTCGTCAATAGACATGCAAAATAATATGCAATGACACTCAATTTGATCAGCATTATCACTTCTAACTTTAATATACAATCAGTTGTTCTACCATAAGGGATTTTCTTTTGATAACCAAAAATTTACCTCTATACTCTATTATCTTTACTTAACCTAAATCACGATTATTAAAAAATATGGTATAAATTTGCGAAATTTGCTTGAAAGATTTAACAAAGAGTTGTTACATTTCTCATCCGTTGCTTAATTTTTAATTTTAAAGCAATACAAATTTGAAAGAGACAGAAAAAAAACAATGAAATCATTTCCACTTTGAATTTTTGATTTTTTTTTATAAGGGGAGGTAATTATCGGGTCTTTATGACGTCATGATTTATCTAAATCAATATAGTGTGATATGTCCTGAAAGGTGCACTATCTGTGCTTATTCTAATGTATATATAGTTGTTCTATCTGAAAGACTTTATTTTTTATTCCGAAAATTATACACCTACCCCCCATATTTTCTTTAAATGATTTGTATTCAAGTAAGGTATAAAAAAGGTGAAAAAATAACTTTTCCCTTTCGGTGATGGCTTTAGACTTTTTAAATATTAAGCAAGACATGTTACAGATAATAGAAACTCAAAAATAAATTCTTTTGCAATTAGTTTGAGGTTAGCCATATTTTTACTATAAAATGACTGGACTATTATATGGTAAGTCATATAGAAAAAAAAGTGGTCAGCATGATTATATTTGTTATTTGTTAAAGGGCCAAGGTTGAGGTCATAGAGTGGCACGGGAGATATTACATAGAATTATAGTTCATTATCTCTACCGAAACTATGTATATATAAATATATTTAAGATAAAAAATGAAGGAGCGGGACTATGTGATGTAAATAATCATGGTTTTTCGATATACACGTATTGAGGAATAGCACATTTTGATTAGTTTTCATTAGTCACTTTCAAACCTTTTCGTCTATTTCTGTCATTGTGTGCATTTACAAAGAATAATATATTTTTTTCTCATTCATAGAAAATTCATGTCTTTGCTATCAACTTTAGCGTATCACGAAACATCTTATTATAAGAGGTATACAAGATTTGATATGCATGTATATGAATGCATCTCCAAGGAGCAGAGGATGTAAGAGTTCGGCAAATGAAGCGACAGTACATGTTTAAAAGGTGTACCAGTAGATCACATTACGTTATGTGACAGACATGCTATACATACAATGTAGATCGATTTTATTTATTTTACTGGCGGAAAATACAACAGCAACCACGGGTGCTGACTTTATATATAAGAGTTGACCCACTTTTCAGCATTATCTTTAAATGTAAATACAAATTTGATAGGAAATCGATGTGTCGCCCAATCTAACACTTTATTTTTTAAGTTTGTTTATTTTACCAAGGCACATATCAGTAT
The DNA here is from genome assembly GCF_902652985.1 of Pecten maximus. Taxonomy (NCBI): domain Eukaryota; kingdom Metazoa; phylum Mollusca; class Bivalvia; order Pectinida; family Pectinidae; genus Pecten; species Pecten maximus. Next base: position 27,570,922 of record NC_047016.1, on the reverse strand, counting down.
ATTTGTTTTTCGGCTTGGTACATTTCTTCAAAAAAAAAGAAAGGCAAGCGATTCGGTTATCATTCATAATATATATTGTGCAATATTGGTGAAACAATTTGTTGAATGCTGTATTTGCAAAGAGGGTGAGGAATGGCAAAAGAAGTTTTGGCAAATCTAGCTTTCTGAAGTTTCCAGATTGCATTTATAGTGATAATAGATACAATATATTAAGCGTTTATTTTTTGATATAGTTGCATTAACATACAATATTTGTTAAACTCTGTCTTGAAATTTTTGTACTTTATTTTAACTCATTTCCCTGTAAGGTCATTTGAAAAAATATTCCAAATAACATAAATCTTTAAATTAAATTCCTTTCCGTGATTGGTTTGTAAACAGTCTGAAACACAGAACAAAGCCTTACAGTGACAATGATCAACATATCATCAGAACGACGTCATAGTAACACAACTGGTATCAAGTATAATCTTAGCTACGTTTGATTCTTTCGGAGCTCATAGCGAAGCATTTTCATGATGTTGAACAAAATGGCGTAACAATCACGTTATGAGGCCCTCCAATACTCTAATGTATACAAGTTTACTTTATTAGGACAAGAAAAACAGCATTTGTTCTGGAATAGATGGGAACGTAGGGTAGAACTTAAATATGACAGTCGTCAACTACGATTCTACGAGGAAGGGACGCTTTACTAAATTGACTCATGCGATCCTTGTTTGTACGACATTAATCCGGGTAAGTATTCAAATTAAAGATACGTGCCTGTTGTTGGATTACATTCAGATGACATGCATTATTTATTTCGTGTAGTGAACCAATCTTAACGTGTTCGCACTCCTACCCAGATAAAAGGTGGTGCCAATATGGGCTAGTTTGTGCCTCTCAACGATAGCATATATTGGCTAGTCATTTGCTTATATTTGCTTAATAATTTGAATTTTCTTCAGAAAAAAATGCAAAAATTAACTTTTACTCACATACGGAATTTGTATAAACTCTGATAATAAAATCATTTTAGAACCGTTCTCCCATGATTCAGACATTTTATCATCCTTCTCCAAAGATGCCCACATTTTCCATCCTTTTCCCTAAGACTCCGACATCTTAATATTAGAAAATAGCCATACAAACCATGCAATAAAATACTGTTAAAATCAAGGAGAATATATACAAATCAAATGTTTCTGTCTTCCCTTCTTGGAATCTTGAGTTTGGTCATTTGATTCAGTTACATGTCTGTGATGTGTTATACTTGGCATTTATTGCATTTTATTGAAAAACACAATTGCCTCATCTACAAATGTACCATTTTTACGTCATATGATTGTTTTCAGTTTTGCGGCCTTATCTACCTCATTATCGGCGTGCTTATGATCACCAGGAATGGTGTTTTACATCGCGCGGCCTTCCCCTTCCTAAACCAGATTGTTATCGATGGTATGCCACTCGGAAATCTCTCTTCGGGGATCATTTACGCCCTTTTCTCAATGTTTCCTCTTCACAAAATCTTTGGACTTCTCGGATTCTTTGGTGTTTTTCGACAAAACAAAATCATCATCATTATTGTAAGTGTTTGAAAAGTATGAAGCGTTCATGAAATACAAAAGTATGGATTATTTATCAATGCAAAAGTACGAAGAGTTTATAAAATACAAGTATGAAGTGTTGATCATATATAAAAGTATGAAGCGAGCATCTTTTTATTTTATCTCTCATTGATGAAATTATGCTTTTGTTTTTGAAAAGTCAAATAAGTGGGCGTAAACATTAATGTTTATCTAATATGTCAACTTAACTGTTAATGTAAACCGGTCAATCACAGGGCAAAAGGAAATGTTCAAAGTAGCCATACATTTTTGTTGCAGTATGTTTCGATACAATATATACGACTATCATTGGTATCGTGATAACAGACTATCATTGGTATCGTGATAACAGACTATCATTGGTATCGTGATAACAGACTTCCATTGGTATCGTGATAACAGACTATCATTGGTATCGTCGTGATAACAGACTTTCATTGGTATCTTGATAACAGACTATCATCGGTGTCATGATAACAGACTATCATTGGTATCGTGATAACAGACTATCATTGGTATCGTGATAACAGACTATCATTGGTATCGTGATAACAGACTTCCATTGGTATCGTGATAACAGACGATCATTGGTATCGTGATAACAGGCTATCATTGGTATCGTGATAACAGACTATCATTGGTATCGTGATAACAGACGATCATTGGTATCGTGATAACAGGCTCTCATTGGTATCTTGATAAGAGACTATCATTAGTATCGTGATAACAGGTTATCATTGGTATCGTGATAACAGACTATCATTGGTATCGTGATAACAGACTATCATTGGTATCTTGATAACAGACTATCATTAGAATCGTGATAACAGGTTATCATTGGTATCGTGATAACAGACGATCATTGGTATCGTCGTGATAACAGATCTTCATTGATATCGTCGTGATAACAGACTAACATTGGTATCATCATAACAGGCTCTCATTGGTATCGTGATAACAGGCTCTCATTGGTATCGTGATAACAGACGATCAATGGTATCGTCGTGATAACAGACTATCATCGGTATCGTGATAACAGGTTATCATTGGTATCGTGATAACAGACTATCATTGGTATCGTGATAACAGGTTATCATTGGTATCGTGATAACAGACTATCATTGGTATCGTGATAACAGACGATCAATGGTATCGTCGTGATAACAGACTTTCATTGATATCTTGATAACAGACTATTATTGGTATCGTGATAACAGACTATCATTGGTATCGTGATAACAGGCTATCATCGGTATCATGATAACAGACTATTATTGGTATCGTGATAACAGACTTTCATTGATATCTTGATAACAGACTATCATTGGTATCGTGATAACAGGCTATCATTGGTATCGTGATAACAGACTATTATTGGTATTGTGATAACAGACTTCAATTGGTATTGTGATAACAGACTATCATTGGTATCGGAATAACAGACTATTATTGGTATTGTGATAATTTAGACATTAGTGCAGTCATGCAATTATCAAAATAATCATATATTGCATCGTCATTATCTATTAAACATTACATACATGTCTAAATCGCCCTACATCATGAAGTTTAATTTGATTTACTTCAGCACACCGTGTTTCTCCTGTTCGGCGTTATCGTGGATATAGTCCTGATAGTTCTCCTTTCTATGACACTATACGGGGTAAGTTTTGTATCATTACATGATTGAGGAATGGTGTATATTGGCTATTGGACCAAATACATATGTTTTACTTTTAAACTAAATGATTCATTATGTGTTACATTAATCATATATTTATATTTTATATTTTGCTTTCATATGCAATTTCTGATATACATTTGAAACAATTCATTCTTTACTCTGCGTTTACTTTTTGTATCATCTATAATTGTATTTCAGATAAACTCGTGGGTAAAGGATCGATTCAAAGAATTTTACGCTGACTACCTCAACGGGACGCTGAATGCTGAGATTTACTCTGCCTTCGAGGCTCTGTTTGGAGCTGTATGTACTATTTATATATCGTTTCACCTCGTTATACATAATTATATACACACACTGTAGATCAGGAATAATTTAAAAAAAAAACATAAGACGGCATATATATAATATATACTAAAAATATCAAAGCTCAGTAGTTATATATATAGATATTTACATTGACTTATCATTAGTTAACTAGATCACTGAAATCCACATGCTTAACAACCAGATATCCAACCCTCTATCCTTGTACCGGTACGGCTAGGTAAGCTGTTTAGTCTATTCATGTCCTCCCGGCTGCTCTTTAAAAATCATAACAAAATATTCGTTTTATTTTCCTTATGTCTGTAAATTTCAGATGAGATGTGACCCCAATAAAATGCGGCAGGTTGTTGGGAACAGTATTATCCAGTTATGGACGGAAACATCCAGATATTCATCAGTCTTTTGTCAATTAGTATAATACTGGAGGTAAGACTTGGAGTTCTGATTACATACGGTAACATGATTTGTACGGTGATATTGTCAATTATCAAGTGAGACAGACGAACTATATACCCGATATACACTACAGCAAGCGAATTTAAAGCAAATAAACAAGTTAATTAAAGTGGTGATTAAGTGTCTTTAAAGGGTTTGTTGTTCTTGTTAGAAGTGTCATACGGCAGTGCATTTAGTCGTTTAGCTTGATATCTTACAAAATAAGATGACGTGCTTGTTTAACGTAAATGTAGCAGAAGTACATCACTAATTACAGATCGTGAACATTGTGCTGTCCGACTTGGTGTATCGTCGTCTGGACAGACAAGGGAGGTCACACGGAATGTTGAGTAACTTTGGACGGTTTATAAAGACATCGTGGACTACGTGAGTATAATATCCCCTGTGAAATGTGGATTTTGGTTAATAGTATGTTTTGAAGAAGGTAAACTGTTTAAAAATGTGTAATACAAGATCTTATTTGCAGTGTTGAATCTATGTCGAAGTTTGACATATTCCATCAGCATATTTACCTAACTACCTGCATACTTTGAATTCTGTATGTTATACCGGTTACATAAAATAGGTAACTGCATTTCTACTGGATCTGTATGAATTTCAACAAAAACGCTATATGTAAGAAAACCAGGCGTTTAATTGTACTGAAAGACATAATTTTTCCATATTCTATAGATACATTTAAATATAACCTAAAAATTATCATAATTCTCGGTTATATAAAGAGAATATATAGCTATGATCCTTATAACTATTGTCCTGTTACAACCTGAGATAAGGTATACTATTACGGATAATGATTAATTGCTGTTCCATTGAAAGTGTGATGAATATTTTCCATCTTGTTTTTACACAGACAAAGAAAGAAATTAGTTTTCGTCATTTTACAGGTGTTTGATATGGTGAGTTATTAACATATCAAAATGATGGATAAGTTTAATCCTTATCATATTTATCGTAATATCAATATCTCATCCGCTATATAAAGGTTCATCGACATATGATATATGCAGTTTTCCTATTATAAATAACAATTTAATCTTGGTTTCAAGGAGTTTCAGGCTGCCATGAAAATCGGGCAGTTAATCTAGCTATCATTAAGCGTTAAATATCCATTAAAGTTATAGAACATATGTGCTCATTAGGGCTTATGTTGATTTGTTATATGTACCGACTATAAATAAAGTTTGAAGTGAATTGAATTGCAACATCACTCTTTTCCTGAGATGACGTCATCGATTGAATGCTTGTTAATCATAGGTTAAATCCCTCGATAAACTTTTAATGGATCTAGCTCTAAACAACCGGTTCCACGTCATTAAACTTATTTTTCATAGCATTTCGCTCACAAAAATCAAAGCTAGCGAGCCTACTTATTAATATATGATTGTCTTACTTCAGATAACCTCTTTCGTGTTCCTAATCGGGGGTGCCGTAATTAGCAGAAGTCGTTTCATCGTTGACGAATTGGTACATCCGGTTTTTGAGAACCTCCGATTTAACAACTACTATCTTCCTGAAATCGTCATTGGTCTCGCTGTTACAACGATCTTGATTGGCTGCCTTAATCTACTTTCCTGGTGTATCGGGTTCAACATGTTATGTTTCAAATCTGGCACTAAATCAAAAGTGGTATGTTACTTTTTAACGCATGGCCAGACTAAACACAGCTTCATTTATATATTCTTTCTGGAACATACATGTTTTATTATAAGCAGCTACATTACAATTAGCTCGTGTGAAATGCTGGTATGCGACATTGCAAGTACAAATAATAGCAAAGTAAAATGGCCATCCCAAGTGCACTACATTATAGTTAATGATACTTGATATCAATACAGCAAATGAATCGCACGTGTTAGCTGTCACGTTATTGATATGAAATGACGTTAACCTACTTTCTACCACAATTAAGGATTGAATCTTGATTTGGTCGATTTCATGGGGTCATGAATCGAGTTGCTCTTGAGACAAATTTAATTAACTGCGAAGCAGTTCATGTTGAATTTGTCTCAAGAGCAACTCAATTCATGACCCCATGAAATCGACCAAATCAAGATTCAATCCTTATATCTTAATTGGTTTTTTTTTCGAATAAAAAAGTCGGTATAGATATTAATGTCTCGAAGCATGTGCAAGTCCAAATGGGGAAAAGCCCGAGGAGTTCCGGATTGTGCATGTCAAGTCGGTCGAGTAAAATATTCCCAAATTTTAGGATTAAAAACAGCATTATTTTGTCAAAATAAAAGTATTTAGCATATCTGGTCTTTCATAAAATACAAGAATACATTATAAATTTGATAATTTTAATAATTATTCCATGTTTATAACAACAATGTAGAAAAAGTGAAATTGTTCCGCGGAAGGATTTTAACCATGTATTCATACGCACTGATCAGTGTTAATCTGGTCAAATTCATGAGCAAATGAAACAGATTAAGTTTGGTAGTTTCATTGAGTCCAACTTGAGTAGAAATTGAAATATTACCCTGTGTTATTCAACTCTCAGACCATCAGTTAATCATTACAGCTGTTGATTAACAAACTGTTTATACCACGTACGCATTTTGATTGGCTAACACGGTGAACTTTGACCCAAGCTGCAATTGTTATTGACGTCATCAATAATCTAATGACGTCACATCACCGGGTCCCGGACGTCACCGGAACACTTTATTTGCATACGCGAAATTATACTTGGCCACGTTTCCCTTTGATTCAAGCCGATATTATTGTAGTAGAAACAGGTCACACGACTCGAAATTGTTGGATATGGAATTTATTTCACACTCGTAAGTTATTTTTTTAAAGTTGCAAAAAACACTCGCTAAAGCTCGTGTCTTTTGTAACTTTAAAAAAATAACTTACTCGTGTGAAATAAATTCCATATCCAACAACCACTCGTTGTATAACCTCTATGTAAATCACTTCGATTTCGTGAATACTTTGTTTCGGGAACTTGCATCTTCAGACAAATTCGCGAGTACATGATTTCGCGAACGCTGATCTAGAAATGACTTGTAAATCGCAAAAGATGAGCTATTAAAGCTATGGACACTGCAAGAATCCTCTATCTTTAACTGATAGCTTTGTCGCCATCCCAAGGTGTCATTTTCGTAGAAATAAACGAGAAAGATTTGAATTCGCGATTGCGCTCTCCGCGTATTAATGCAAACATAAATTCTACACGAAATATAAATGATTTACAATGTTTTAAGGCTGAAATTTTAGTAAATGTAATGTGTGCGATTTTGGAAACTTCCGTCTGTTTCAGAATTAATTATCAGAGGAAATTTGTAAATCATTTTACTTAGATACGAAAGAAACTACAAAACAAAAGGAAAAAACATCAATGCTTAAATGATAGTAAATGAATTACACATATTCTTCCACGGATTGATCTGCAGTTTTTTCCTTATGATAATTATACATGTGTATCACACTTTTTACTCAGTTCTTTACAGATTTAAATAGGCATTCGTTCAATATTTCTTGACGAATAGTATCTCATCTTTGCAAATACGTTAAATGTTGCATATTACCAAAAAGGTATATAAACACCGAAGCGCAGAATATGAACACATAGTTGGTTTTCATAGAAACCACTGAAAAAGTTAATACTCGCATAGGGCTGGAAGAGTAAGTGTCTTCTACTTCCTCGACATTTGAAAATGTTTAAATCAACAAAAAATATACATCATACCTCCTTCCCATAGATTAGTTGAGTTTTCCATCTTTAGTATTGTGTATGCAAAAATGTTATAACAGAACAACTACACATATGTATTTCACGTTTCTATACTGACCAGTTAAACTCACATCAGTGGGGAAATATAAGTTTTCAGTGATCCATCAAATATGATGCCAAATCGTTAACAAATCTATTTTCTAGGAATAATTCCTGTCAAAAATATCATCTGTTTAATTTTGATATTTTTACTGAAAATGTCTAATTTGTAATAATATCAAAACACTTTCGTGATACATCCTTTGCAGTTTCTGAAACTTATTACTTTAAAAATGGATAGAAAATACCATTTTGTTTTGTTTATATACAGCCAATAATTTTCATTCACATGTATATATATATACATATGTATTAATTGTTTTTCTTCATTTGATAAAAATAAGTTGTTTCTTTATAAATCTAAATTGGCATGCATCATACTCATTCTTCTTACTGACTTCCATAAAAATGAATTCATATACATAAACTAATGTGTCATTCGTAGATGGTATTCATTATGGATATGAATGTCACGAGGGTTCTTTATCGTTTGCAGCATATGGCGTTCCAGATAGTCATGGTTGTGCTGGCTCTTATTGCATTGATATTTTGGACTGATCTTCTGACTGTGGTAAGTTAATGATTACGGAACCATTTAAGCTTGGGAACAAACGGATTTCACTTAAACAGAGAGGCATATCATTTCTGCGTTAGATTGGATTAATTATACATATTCTCAATGTTTAACGTTCAAAGTCATTCATTGATGATATCCTCTCCTCTGACTTTTGACAGGTATTAGTTTACAATTTTGATTTATGGTGTAAGTGCATTTCAATTGAACATGTTCGGTAGGTAAAACACGAGATGTCTGACCAACTAGCCGCGGAGTTCCTAGTATATGGAGAGTCAACAGCGTTAAAGTACAGTCGGGCTTGGAATGCAATATTCCTTACGGTAACGTAGCTTTTAAAAACGGTAACGTAACGTATGCATTAAATTATGTTACAATTCAATAATAAAAATAAAGATCGATTGATGTAAGTTTAAAAGAATATAAACTATAATTCGAAGCGTTTATTCGTACACAAACTTGTCCTTCAGATTTACAAATGTATTTGAATGTACGCGTATACTTTTTTATTCCGTTTTCCAGTTTAAAGATTGCATTTTATAATTAACATTCAAGACAAAAAAAGAAATGTTGGCTCACAATTTTGTTTCAGTATTCTTGCTGTGGGGTACAAAATAACGAAGATTTCATTGGAATCCCGTTTACATCTTCGGCAGGTGAAAGGCCTGATCAATGTCGCATTTCAGCAACACTGGTAAACACCAATACCAATCTGAAAAGCACATCTCGTTTGGATTATAACACTACGGTATTTAAACATATTATTCTGTTTCTGTGGCTAGGTACATAATTCAATATTCATCGATTATGAACTGATGTAAGTTGAAATTGTATATGTTAAGGTACATATGATGATATTGTTTGCTATGTTAGGGTATGTAGAATGGTATCGATTGCTATGTTAGGAAATGTAGGATGATATTGTTTGCTATGTTAGGGTATGTAGAATGGTATTGTTTGCTATGTTAGGGTATGTAGGATGATATGTTTTGCTCTGTTAGGGTATGGTTAGGTATGTAGTTTAATATTATATATTGTTTCTATTGATCTAACACTTTAATCTGGTTCTAGGTAGCCAGACAAATTTATATTGCTTGCTTTGTTTAGGTACTGTATTTGATTGAAATTATTTGTTTTCTCGAGGTTAGTAACTTGAAATTGTTTGATGTGTTTATTTTAACAATTTGTCATTGCTCCATGTTTGTACTATGTTATTTGTCATTGTCTTCAGTGTTAAGGTGTGAGGTTTGATATTGTCCAAGTATAAGGTGTGTACTTTGTGTTAAGGGAAGTAACTCAATATAGTTTCCTGTGTTTAGGTGTGTATCATGTCATTTGTGTAGGTGTGCGATGAACCATTGAAGGATGAAATACAGACTTACTCCGTACTTTTTGGAGTGACGTGTGGCGCGTTGATGATCGTCAAGGTAACAATACAAAATGATCACGTGACATTCGTTGTAAAATATGTCAATCTATATATGAATGTGTCGACATTTCCAAGCTAATATGAATAATTCGAAATAAATAAAACTATAGATATATACCGAGGAAATTGAAAAGTACAATCAGAATCAGACCACGTTTTGCTAAAGGGTAACCGTTTCTTGATTTACGGGCAACAACAGTCAGGTAAACCTATGCCGAAAATGTCTTTTGTGCTTTATACATACCTATTCTTAAAAGTCTGATAATGTTTTAGTGAACATCATCACTTGGGATCTCCATTTCTTTCTTGTGTTCCCTTTCTCTTTGCGCTTTCTTCGCGGTGTGTGAGGCAAGAGCCGATTCAAACAGAAAAAAAAAAAAAAAATTTAAAAACAACAACAAACAACAACAAAAAACAACAAAAAAAACCAAGAAGCAGATAGAATCATCTACCTAATATACGTTGTTTACAGACGTGTAACGCCGTAATGATTCATAGGAACGTTCTTCGTATAGAAGATGCAGAAGGGAATGAGCCATCATTCTCAGAAACGATAAAAAATTACTACCGGTATGTATTGGTGTGGTTTGTTATAATATTATCTAAATACTTGAATAATCGATGCAAATATGATAGAAGTCAGTAAAATTAGTTGACCAATTAAGAACAATCCAATTCATCAATATCTGGACATAAAACCCAAATCATTAATTTCACTGGTGAATTTAATAGTAGTAATGTCACACTTTATCTACTTTATAATTGATAATAACTGATACATGTTTGAGTATCATGTTTTCGCTAGATAGCATAACTTACATAATTACATTTCAACATTTTCATTGGAAAACATCACTTAGTTTAAACCTCAACATAAAATTCAGACACGTGATTATATTACATTTAGGAATAATAGGCAAGACTGAATCATAACATATTGGATTCCACATGTTTATCATTTGTAGGGATAATCGCTGGCTGCTGATTGGTTCCATTGCGTTTACAGGAATCGGCGTGGTATGTCTTTTACATGTAAACTGTTGCCGGTAACTAGTCTGACAAACACTTGAAATGATAATAATATTGGTTTCCAGTTGTCTATCAATATAAATCAAACACATATTTTCCTTATAATTACTTGTGGTTTATCGATAGATAAGTGTATTTCTTATGATTGTGGTGATTATCCTAAGACAAGTACCACACTTTTAGCAATCTTAAACATAATCCACAGGCTACACTGATTTTGACTACTTACTGCAACGAGAACACCATCACTCGCAATAACGTTAGTGGCGATGATAGTCAAAGTCACTCTGATGTTTGACAGCTGTGGCGAAGTTACAGTGGTAATAACTGGCCTAGTATCCCTAATTCATCCAATAACCTAATGATTTACTATGAAGTGGATATATTTGAGCTATTTTTGTTGAGAATATATATCTACTAAAATCCTCATACAATATAAAAAAAATCCTCGTTTATATGAATATTTTACCTCCACAGATGCTTGCATTGGGTTTACTAGTTACTGGATTAACTCTACGTTTCAATGCTTTATTGGGACATAAAGACATCCAACCTCTGTTTAAGCATGTCTATATCTCAGGATGGGACGTGACGTATTTAGTAACCATCATGTCTGACGTCATCATCACGTGGGGAGTAGTGTCGTTCATCATCTTTGGTACAGGTACACTGTCTGCTGCAGTCAGAATTACGAAGATGTATTACGTGGTACGTATTGTAACTTTATGTTCCCAATCAACTTAAGAGAGCCAGTCATACAATACACTTTTAGTCCACAATATAAAGAATAGAGTAATAGTACGTTCATTAACCATGAATGATTCATGTTTTCTTGCCAAACGCCATAGATATATCATGGTTGTTTTCGGTTTGTGCCATAGGAAATCATGGTCATATCAAAACGTCGAGGTCATAACACGAGGCAAAAGGTCAAATATTAGCGATACTTTTCAAAAATCCGGTTTCCTCCCTCATTAGGATCATTCGTGCCCTTCAATCCGCTCCAATACGAGTATGTTATAAAAATATTATGTATTTCGCAAATGTAAAATAAATACATTATTTAGATTCTGATTATTTAAATGACACATAGATTCACATTATTGCTAGCAACTGCATACATTGTAAACGAAATAGTTTGACCTTTATGTTGTTTTGTTTTTATTTTATCTATTTCTTTATTTATTTCGTTATTTATTTATTTTTATCATTACAGAGCACTGTCCTACTGTTAATATCCCTACTGTTTAAATGTGTCTGTATTCTAGTTTGGATACCAATGCGGATATCAGTAAGTACAGTAGTTGTTATGAATTTATTAGTACTCGTGTTTTAAATGTAACTAGGGAACAGAGAGGCTTAATAAAATACGAGCAATGTCACAATGAATCCGATCGTATTCAAAGCGAATTACTGTAAAGCATGCTGCAATAGTCCATTTTACAATGACACTGGTATAACTGAGATTTAATCAGAATTAGCTGTATGAAAGGCGTGTTGATTTCAATTTATAAATTGTAAATTTTCCATTTCTAACAGTTGCATTGCTCTTATACCTACGGTTTGTATATGTCCGAGTTGACTTGATATTCAAGGCACTGTTTCCAAAAAAACTAACATTACTGATTTCGAGAGATGCAGATTCGTGAAGATAATGGGAAAGTTTTATGGATGGTCGACATCTTCATTTCTTTAAATATATATTTACTTATGGGGGATGACTTTCTCATGTTTCTTGATATGCATAGTGGTTCTTTTATCGCCACTATTTTGGGATTGTGACTTAACACGGATTTGATCTAGAAGAGGAAGGCGCCAACAGAAAATTCGGCAATATATTACTGGAAAGCCTGGCCATATTCTTCTTGTACTTTCCAATGGTCTCCATGCTGATCTTCCCCTGTACTTACCTTACCCATGTTTTATAACCCATGTCTTATCAATTTTTAGTTAGTAAAAAGACATATTGTATTTGGAGACAAGAGTTATATCATATTTAAATAGTGTAATAAGTAGAGACAATAGTTGTACCTTATTTGGGCAGGGAAGTAAGTAAACACAAGAATTTTACCTTATTTGGACAGTGACAATACTCTGTGAACATACTACATCGCAATATTAATGACGCTTAGCGAATTTTCGACTGACAGTTATGAATTAATATTTCTTACATTTCAGATCGACAGCAATCTATCGGACGCTATGAAAACTGCATTGCGGAATAATTATAAAACTGATATACCTCATACGAAGTTATACATGGAGGAAAAGAACCTAGGATTTAATACTTTGTTCTATCAGGCATGCAATTTCTTCAACGACACTATTTATTAATGAATAATGTTACTGTTAATACAATCTATCAAATTTGCTACTAATTTAAGTGTTGGTTATATGCATACTACAAAGACATGCTGAGAACTCCTTATATAACATACCTAACGCAAAGTATATACAAACGACAATCAGTAGTAGTTTTAAGCATACGTTAATGATATCCTCAATTAACTAAGATAAAATCAGACACAAATCCAACAAAGATTTTACAACACTTTCCTGAACTATATGTTGTTGTTTTGGGGTTTTTTTTCTTTTTTTTTTTCATAACATATAAATTTCTTATCACATTAATCGTTATCATTTAATTCAAAATTTCCATTTCAGGGCAAATGTTGTTTAAATGAAAAGTTCCAATATCTATCTGCTAATCTTATACAAGCGGATTTTCCCTGGACGTGCAGACCCTGTGATACAGTCACGAGTATGCGCTGGCCTCTGCGAAGTACAGTGACAACGAAATGCTCCAATAATTCTCACTTTTCCCTTGTGAGTTGACCTTTAAAGACAGCCATAATTCAAAGCATATCAATTCTGCAAAGACAAACTACATATGAAATTGTGTATTTGAATACTGGCGTCAAAACATCCTGTATACTCCCAAAAAGCCGTTCTCAGTACATTTGTTATTTAGCTGACTTTGTAGGCACGCGTCATTCTATACCCACCCATGTCCCGTTAATTATCTTTTATTCCACACCAGTACACGCTCAGTTTGTATTATGATATTGGAACATTTTTATTTTCGTGTAACACATGCATGCTTCTTGTCTATTCAGTCGTGTGCCGATGTCGTTCTGGATGACGCAATCCACCCCTACGATACGACCGCTGTGACACTCGGTGTCTTTATGATCTTACTAGAGGTAAGCATGATGGCTGGTTTATTACATTTCGTCTTGTAGCATTATTGGCGGAGTCATCATATCATGGGACAAATAAAAACCGCCAAACTGAAGTTAAAACTAATGTTAAGTTAAGGGTAAATATAAAATATTTTTCTCCCTGATTTTTTCATGCTCTTTTCCAGGTAAACAATCATGTATGATAGATAGGATTGCCTACTTACTATTATTACTGTTCACCTGAATCCATTACAGGTAGTGCTGATCGTTGTCTTAGATAGAGTTTATAAGAATCGAGTATCACCGGGTCAAAGAAGAGGAATGTTTTCCCATATATGCTTTAATAATCGGTAAGTGTATAATATATTCATGATTTCAAAAAGGTCATCGACCTTTTTTTGCCAAAAGAATTTGTCTTCTTTTGCACAAAACTGGTTATGATATTGGTGATATATAACATCATGACTGCATCTACAATATGTACAAGAAATGGCCTATGTCAATAGAGGTACAGTATAGGTGTTGATTTTATGTATTTTGTTTCGTTGATAATTTCTAGTTCCCTCACCCCGCCCTGAAATTTTGTTGATACCTCATTAGTGTTTCTATCTATATGTTTTTTTGTTTTTTTTTTTTTTTTTTTTTTTTTATGCAAATGTATGAAAATATAAAATATATCAAATGTTCAAGACATATCAACAACGTCATCATACTTAAGCGACTTCTGTCTAAAAAGACTTTCAGTCACTATTCATGTATATAATTAAAAATCTCCCGTGGATTTTCAATACATGTTCACAAGTGAAATATTGATTTTTTTCAGTTTCATCAACAATGATAAAATGCCAAACTTCACCCTGCTGACAGTATTCTACGTTTCTGGAAATATGATATTATCAGTAAGTATATAATCATATATAGGTATAGTGATAATGGTAGTGATTTAGTGAACACAACACATACAATGCCTATAATTACGTCAACGCCGGACATTAAAACATAACAGTAATAACACAAAAAATGTTTAAAGCCAAGCATTAACCGCTTTCTTTTCTTTTGTCTCAAACGGGCTACAGGTAGTAATGTATCGTAGCTCTTGATTTCTTCGATTGAATCATGACATATCCCAATCATGTAAAGAAAATGCTTATACACATCGGATACAGTCCGATGGTAACTAACGAGTGGCGATATTTGGCATACAAATTTCATTCGAAGTTCTGATGAAGATTTGTTTGCTTGAATGTTGCAGTGTATTTCGAAATCATCACTGGTTAAAGATCATATTTGTTATAGTTATATTTTTTCGATAGAATGGGACAGCTGAGTTATATCACCGAATACCACTAATAAAGCCGCATTATCACCGTCAATTCCGGGTAACAATTACAATGTTCGCCGTCAGATAATCAACGAACACGGGCGATTGATTTAGAGGTACTGAGCGTCGTCTAAGACATCATCTATTCTGGACACGTCTTATTGTACACAACTACGCATTGCGTATATGTATACAGTCAAATCTCAAGCGACTTCATTTTTGAACAGGTTTTTGTATGACTGATATGAGTACAAAGAAATACATAGGTTGAATAAATCCTAGCGAATAAAACCACATTACATTAAATAGCTGATCTAAAAAGTCTCAGTATACATGTAGTAAATTTTGATTCATTTCAATAATATTCAGAATAAGGACGTGTTTAATGTTAAAATATTGAAATTAAATATTTCGAGATTTTGATATTTCTTTTGACCTTCATCGAAATTCCCCCAGTATCAATACGCTAGGCTCTTAACATCACTGACGAGTCCTGGTGGGACGAAATAGCTGTATGATGTCATTAACATTACTGACGAGTCCTGGTGGGACGAAATATCTGTATGATGTCATTAACATTACTGACGAGTTCTGGTGGGAGGAAATAGCTGTATGATGTCATTAACATTACTGACGAGTCCTGGCGGGACGAAAAAGCTGTATGATGTCATTTACATCACTGACGAGTCCTGGTGGGACGAAATAGCTGTATGATGTCATTAACATCACTGACGAGTCCTGGTAGGACGAAATAGCTGTATGATGTCATTAACATCACTAATGAGTCCTGGTTGGACGAAATAGCTGTATTATGCAGTGGACCCATTCTATGTTTACTCCCAGTTCGTCTTTTATGCATTCATCTTTTGCATACCTTGATTTTATTAACACAGCCACTCGTCTCCTAATGACTGTTTACATGTAGTATATCTAATAGTTTTGTCGGCATTGTTTTGCATTCTATTTACAAAAGTCTCTTGTGTCAAGACTTAAAAAGCACTTATCCGGATTTTGTAATTCCGAATGTCTATCTGGTTGGCGCATCAATGAATATCCCATTTTCTCTGTAGGTTGTACAACTTTCAGCTTGGATAGCGATACTTATATACGTTATACGTGGCGACTCCCAGCTTGATCAGCTTTCCTTAGGACCTCAGGACCTTGGGGATATGACACAGGGGGCGAGTATAACAGTGCTGGTGGTAATACCAATATCTATCATCATCAACTTCATCAAAATCCGCTGGTGTCTAATAAAATGGAACGCTGGTCTGCGATGGGTTAGTAGTAACTCATATGATGTTCTACTGCACTTATTTTCACAAATATAGAAATGTTATCAAAATTCAAGAGAATTAGTTTCCAAACATCTGTCAAACAATCGTGACATTTTAATTAAATTATAGCTTTGATACGACGAACACAGGTAGCGTGAGGCAAAGATTTGTTAACAATTACACATTTACTTATAATTTACTCTTGTCATTTGGATTGTTGCCAATACATTCGCCTTCTTATATGTCATTATTGAATTATTTTAGCTACGCTGTATATCTTTCTTTATATATACTATACTGTAACTATACTCATTGGTCTGAATAGGCTACTACTTTCAATCATTTAATATCTAATTAGGATGAGTTAGGATGTATTTAATATTACTCTATATACTTTATCATTCATAACAATTATAATTCTGTACTGTCTGCATTTATATTTATTATCTAAATTTGTTCTTTTTGTCTCATAGAGTCTACTTCCAGAAGCCGGCCTTCTGATCATCGATGTTGTTATATTTTGCATGTGTGCGCAACAATTGGAACTGATACGGGTACGGTATTTGTCAGGGTTGCAATCGATATTCAGCGATTTAACTATTCGAGATAAACATATTACCATATAGCTACTATATAAATCATCCTTGTCGTAGTCTCGCATGAAAATGCGTGTGCCCTAAAGTATTAATAGCATCCGCCTATCTGTCTGAATGCCCACACTCACTCAACATACTTGTGATATTTATTAGCTATCCAATCCGTAATCATATCTTCGTCGCCTATAAGAGTTGAAAGTTACTTAAAGTATGTTTTCCCTGCAATTTCTCATTAAACGTCTGTCCATATGTGATGACGGAATGGCGGAAAATTATATATATTGTGGGTTGCAGCCCCGTAGACCTGGAACTAATGACACACCACACGCCAGCCGCTTCGTCTCTGGAGGGTACCCGCGAATCCATAAAAGTGATACATTTTGAGATGCAACTCTGTTCTAGGGAGTTGGAAAATCTTTATGTTACGGTCAATGTCGTTGTTGTTATAAATAGAAATTGGAATACACTGTCAAAATAATCATATAATGCTCATATTTATGGATTTCTCATGAAAATACAGCGTGGTATGTGCTATAGTTTTTATCAAATCGTGGTGCTCGCTTCAGAGCATTTAGGTATAATATTGTATCTATGGTAGATCAAAATAGCGGAGCTTTGAAGACAAACGTCACATTGCGCGCTATGAATGTGTGTAAAGATTTTTTAGGCAAAACAATATCATAGTGAAGCAGAACATAATTAAAAGTCATATAGCTTAAAACAATGATTGTGAAGATTCATTTAGGAGCCGAGATGTCAAATGAGTGTGGATAATATGTCATTGTATAGGTATATTAATGGTATTGTTTTGTATGATATATTATATCTGTTCATATATAAATAATATGTTTAAGAATACATACAATAGGCAATAGTGTGCATTAGTAGATATCACACGAGATAATACATGCAAGTACAGTCATCCATTAACAGGACATTACAATTAACAGATTACGAAAATGGTTTTATGTGGCGACAAAATTATTATGATTAAATCCACTTCCAATGCAAATGCAAATATTTCAGGTAACAAATTTGTAAAACAAAGTTAGTTTCATGATATTTTTATTCAATAATTTTTAAAGTATAACATTTTTTTTAATAATCTAGGATTAAGAATAAGAATAAATAGGAATACAATACAATAATAACTAATTTGTAATTGCTCGTTTGTCAAAAGTTTATTACAAGTATACATTATTATATAAATATATTCATTTCTAATTTGGTTTTGCTACAACCTTGTTTGTTTTGTTTTCGTTACTTGTACTTGCAGTTATCCAATCAAAACATTTATCCAGTGATGTACCGAGTGAACTTCGCCTACCTGTGCGTCAGTATATTCATGCAAGTAAGCTAGTGTATAACACAGATTATAGAACAGGGGTGCCACTGTAATAAAGGCCTAATTAAGAGTTTGATAATTTGATGTCCGGAGCCTTCAGGCGAGTGAGATATCAAAACATTTAACTAACCACAAGTTTAAAATTTTGAAGTCATCCGAAACACACAAATCAATTTCACAATATGCCAGGCGAATTCTAACTAGAGACTTTTCGTTTTTACAACCGATGCAATTTCATGAAGTCATTGATCCTTGGCGTCACGATGATGTTAATTCCACGTGAATCACATGGCGTATTACATAGAAGATGCTAGTTTTTCTACAAAATGTAATCACCATAAATCAAAATTTTTGAACAGCTAATGCTGATAATAGGATTACCTTTATATGATAACAGGAATACCTTCTTATAATTTTTACTTTCAAACTGGATGTGTAATCGGCTACAAATGAGAAAAGCTCTCATTAGCATCAACATATTACCAAACATATTTTACGATCACAAATTGATTACTTTTCAGTTCATTCTGATTCTCATCAAGGACCGTTTGCATAAACACATCGATGTTAGTTTTGCAAAGCCCCAAGCTGCCAGGATGTTTTCAACATTATGGCAGAAAGTCGTTACTCACAGGTATAGAACTGTATGAAAATTGCATGAGATGTACAAGTATTTTTGTGCAGAAGAAATGTGTGTTGTTAGAAATGAAAGTTAAACTACGTTTCTCTTAGGACTAAATATATAGAGAGTTGGAAGTCGGAATGCAATTCCGTAGAGCAAAATGAAAAGCGACAGTATGTTTCGGTGGTTAATTAAGAGTCTAAAGATGTTTTCTTTAACTACAAACACAATTTACAGTAGTTTCCTAGGGAATAGAAAGTGAAAATATAAATTTATTTTATTTGTTTTTAATTTTGATAAACACAAAACATATATACAAAAGTGTTTTTTGACTGCTTTTGTTTCAGATATTTCACAATTTCGGGAAAACGCAACAACAAACTGATTGGATTTACTATCCTTTCCATTTTGATTATTGTAAGTTACATATATATTCATATTCAGCATCAAAGTTGATTACGTTTGTCATATCTTATCAAATCAGATGATGTACAATATTAACATTTACATGAACTATTCCTTTTCTTCCAATTTGAATAATGATTATAGGGTTTGTACTCCAGTACAAGTCTAGTAAGACTCATAATTATGTTATTTCGCGATGATTAATATTCAAAAGTGGAGTTTGATAAACATGTTTTCCCGTCGCAGGTTTGGGAGATTGCTATATGGGTAGTAGTCTTGGTCCAGGGTTTTACACCTGGATACATTAAAGGCGAGTTCCTTGATGAACTATACAGTTTACACAGTGTTGGTCGCTTTACCGTATTCTACAGCTATGGGTATCTGTTATGGGGACTCACTATCACGACACTGGTGGGAGAGATTGTATACGTCATCGTTCACGTGCTTACCATAGTTGCGGCCATCAGACAGCACAAGGGGTTCATATATGTTGTAAGTAAGAATCTCATTGAGACTTTCATATCAATTATAAAAAAAAAAACATTATATTTTGACCTTGTTGTGTATGTGCTCTCATTAAAAGACCAGATTGTAAAACTGTATTCAGACGTAAAACCTTAACACTTCATGTTTTCCATAAGTATTTGAAGATTATTGAAATTGAACTGTAATAAAAACCTATTCATAAAGTATAGGTGTATCGTAACTAGTGATAAATGTCTTTGTTACAACCAGGCGTCTGCTATGCTTGTACTGGTACTGCTGGCTGATATAACCATGACGGGGTTGGCCGGGGTGCTGCTGGATACTGTAAGAACAACTGATATCTACTTTAGCTAATAATTTATTCTGTAACATACTCACTTAACAATAGACATTAAATAGCATATACCTAAAAACCACGAGTTTAACTCTCAAGATAGTTCTCTCAGGTGTTGACTTTTTACGTAAAGTAAAATCCTTTCATAAATTAGAAAAATTCGTGCAGATCATTTTTCATAGAAAACTAAAATCTCGTTAAAGAATGAATTGGAAACAGAACTTATAACAAATTATATTACGTGTTCATAGGTGTAGGGATTACCATAATGACATCTAATACATATATTTGTTAAACAAAACACCATATATGTACTTATTATGAAATGTATATTGAATATAATAATCACGTCAGATTTCATGAAGACAAATGATGTTTCCTGTACATGGCCAAATCTTTACATATACCAATATAAGTAGCTATACGATTTTATCCTACAGTTGGCTATCTTCTCCAATTTCTACTTGAGGTTGTGAATTGTTCTTATATATATGTTTTGATTTTATTTAATCCCTGTTCATGCAGTGATTTCAAAAAAATATATATAAAAATAAAGAATATCCACATAATAAGCATATATGAATGTGTTATTACACTTGTAGTCCTATTACACTTTTTGTACGTTTTAGTTTATGATCATCTGTGATACTTTTCCTAAGTTCTCATTAAAAGTGAATAATGCAATTTTCTATGACTGCATGGGTAGATGAAATCAAAACTTGTTTATGGTGATACATTGCATAAAATAGTTGAACACAAGATGACTTATCCCTAAGATTGTGATTGTTTATATATTCCAGGCATACAATTGCAATGCTCGTACAAATACAAATACAGCTGTGTCCCAGAAGGTACGTGTGGTGCTATTAATCATGTTACAGCCCATGCAACTAACTTAAAGTTAGTATGTGGTGATTCGTATAACATGTATACAGAAAGGACGATCGTTCATGACTCATCTGTCTCCTACCTTGACTAATATCTTATTTCCTATGAAAATTTCAGTTCTGTACCGGTCTAGTGTCTAAGTTGTATGACCTTTCCGGGGTGTTCATAGGCCTAACAGTGTGGCACTCGGTCCTAGTAGTAAGTATATCAGTCAGTTCCACTGATAACCCTACAAAATTGCAGTCACATAACGAATATCATGTGCATTTAACAAGTATTAAGAACCCATGAAATTTAAAACTGCAGTACCTAATAATGTACACTTCTCAACGTCTTACAAATAACCTTGTTTGTATAACTATATCTCCATATTTTTCTCTATTGACCTATTGTAATATATAGTTATCCTATATTACAGGCGCTGTTGATATGGCTATGCATGTCCCTCGCCAGCAAAGCAAACGGTCCATCATCTATAAGTCCAACTGAACACTCCACGCGGCGTACAAACAATCGGAGCGACTCACCAGCTAGCCTTGGTCACTCCTCACCCGATATAGTCGTTAGTGAATTTTTTTAGGTTTCTCAGGCTTATAAGGAAATTTTCAGTAGTGTTCATTTTAGCAACCACAAAATTTCAATATTCCTCCAATTATGCTTGCTGTGTTTGAGAGACGTGTTTTAGGCAAGAAATACGAGTCACGTCAGTTACAAATCTCGTGATCTGACTAGTAGGCTTAGTCCGATCAGGTGCCCAAGAAAAGTTGGGGTGACAGAAAGTATCTATAAGGTGATATGCTGCTCTTGTCAGGCTAGTGTTTTCATTTTATTAGATCGTCTTTAAATGTACTTGGTTGCAGCCTACGAGGATTTAAACAGGTGCTAGGACAGAATGACATGAACGTTTGGAGGAGGTATAGCATCAGATAGGGAAGTTCCGACTCCAAATGTTAGTCATATTCGAGTTAGAGTTCCCTCAAGTGAAAAATAGATTTGCTGACTTTTTAAGGGACAATGTTAAACCGAAATAACAGAATATAATATAGTTTGTTTAAGAAAAAGATTTCATCTCATTTTTCAGTGTTCACGTTATTATATGTAACATTATGAATGTTTTTATTGCACTAAGACGACAGTATAACTTTGATGAAAGTTACATTGTGTCAGTTATCTAAATCGAATTACCGAATTAAATACCATATAATTCAATAAACTATACTTCTTTTATAATGAATGTATGAAATATTCTTGACTTATATAATATTTTATGGTTAATGTTAAAATACATATTGCGAATAGTTTATATTCAGTGCCTTAAATGTTACGTTTTATGAAACAAGCTACTTAAATATTTTGATGGAATTTTATAACACACATACCATTATCGAGTAACGTATACTCCTTGTGCTATTAAAATGTTTGTCAATAGTCTGTTGTTCCTTACATATGTATTGTAATGGTATTGTATAAACATGATAATCCACCTAAATATGGTATCCTGAACCAAAATATACCAACATGCTTCACTTGTGATCTTCAAATCACTATCTAAAATAAACGTGTCTAAATATCGAAGTTGAAGTTATGAAGTAATTAGATGAATTAACTACATTGATCTCATCCAACTAATACCTCAATGATTTTTGTTTTGTCCAGTCTCCATACAAGGTTATACGTGTGTTGACGACATGACGGAAGTGTCTGTATTACATTCCAGGTTTTAGATTTGGTAATTAAATAAACTAAATGACTAACTACCACCATTTCACGATTACAAAAGAACATTTAATGTTCTAACGTCCATGGAATTATCACTTATATACATAAACAAGTCTATTTTTGTTATTGCCATCGAAATAAAGTTCAAAGTCATCTGTTAAGATGCATTACATACGTTGATGATTTTGGTGATCCCCATAAAATATCGACAGAATGATAAACGTCCATCAAACACCGGACATTTATCTGACTTCTAAATTACTACTGTATAAGGTATCAGTGACCAACCGACTGCATATTGATCCGTATACGGTTATATTCTCATAAAGAGTTGGCCAGGAAAACCAGGAACCAACATGGGTATAAATACACTATTTCTACTACAAAAAAGTTTTTTTTTAATTTTCATTTAACGTTCGCATATAGATATTCTGATACCGTTACCATTCTTTGAATTGTCTCGTATTGATGAATGGAAGCCTTGTTGAGGAGCATTCTCAAGTGAACATAATAATTCTAATCCATAAAGATATTGTCTTCAGGAGTAAAATAAAGTAAGAGGCTGTTTTGTTGTATTGTTTTATTATACCAATACGTATTAACATGCTGATTACGCAGGTCAATGTATACACGTATACACGATTTGAACACAAGAACATTTATGAATATATTTATATGATATATATACAATACAGTAATTTTGCTTAGTAGCATAGGTTCCAATGACAATTTTTTTTTAAATTTTATATATTTATTTATTTATTCATTTATCATTTGTTGCTTTTTTTTTGAGGGGGCAGCTCCTATAAATATTATCATTACATAAAACTATGAAGCAAGTAACCAACATTTAAGTAGGATTGTCGCCTGTCCCTTTGTTTTCTAGCACTATTTCTCTTTCAATCATCTACTCGGTAATCCACTACGTGTCGGTTAAATATTGCAATCAAAATATTGAATCTCGTCATTAATCGATGTTACCCAAGTGATCTGTCTTCGTATAACTCTGATCGATTCCATGGGGGCATTGCACAGAAAGTCCCGTTTTCATGAATTATTCATGAACCAAATCAAGTAATGTGATTGGTACAAATTATCATTTCAAACCAGCGGATTTCAAGCCAGTGCTCCAACGGGTCAAACGGTTAAACCAAAGAGGACTCCATGGGGCCAACGATGCTACTCCCCCTAAATACAGTAAGTAAAATCCCGTACTAGAGAACATGGCAGTAGGGGTGTGTCCCTTGTGTCGTTCTACTGTACACCGTGTACTACTATAGGTGATCTTGGTTTAGAAAAGGTGAGACATTCATTTATGAATTAAACCTAGCAATCGTCAAGAAATCGCTATATACAAAACATTTGTATCACATCTTATCGTTTTTTTCACAATGGTCATATTAACCTGGATTATCATACGATACAATCATCATTTGTCCACATTGATCCGTGTCTCCGTCCACCCAAACATAATGATTATATAATTGCTGTTCATGTTATCACGACGTAGTTTAATGTTAAAGTAGCTAAAATTGTTTGCCGATATTTTTTTCTTTGGCTTTTACAGTACGGTATCTTCTGTTTTATTCGCAACCACTTGTATAAAACTTACGTATGGTTGTCGTGGTGGTTCTGATTGATCCTCGTTTGTGTTCATATGTTCTCGTGTATCAACCAGTTCGACTTCCGGATGGATGCCTGGCTCTTCCTCTGGTTCCTTCTCTAATTCCAAATCAAGATTACCAAGAGGCATGTTAAATGCTCCATCCTCGTCACCATCATCGAATTCTGAATCATCGGTGAACAAATCTTGCTGTGAAACAGTTTCGTCATTCTGTTCCAAAGGAACAGGAACAGAATGTGGGGTCGGGGGGTCTGGTGCAGGAAACTCGTCTGAGGCTGTGATATAGCCATTTTGATTGTTTGGGAATAATAGTGGATTTGTACATGGAGTTGGTGGCTGTTCGTCTTTGATATAGTTTAGTTCCGGATTTAGCGTATTATCCATTCCATTAACGTGATCGATGGGATTCGCAAAGTCCGTCAAAGGAGGATCTGATTCTGCTGGTTCGGGGTCGCCCATTGGCTCTGGCACTGGTGCGCCGAAAGAAGATGTGGTTTTGTATTGGTAGTTAGAGGGTTGTCTTTCAATAGTGTTTTGAATTTCTATGTTTCCATTCTCGTGTTTTATGGAAGCTGCTTGGAAATAATTTCTGCCTTTTTCGACTCTGTTGATGTCCGTTGGTTCCTTTACAGTTTTTCTATGAAATGAATATATTTTAAGTAAAATATATTGTGCATACATACAATATTTCTTTTGTAATATATCAAAACAATACTACAATTTATCAGATAAATTCTAAATTGGAAATCTAAATTAGTGAAATATGTTTGTTTTTATTACAAAATGTATACCAGCTTCATATGCATGTTTTATCTAAACAGCTTGTGGTGTAATTAGTACTAGCTATGGCGGAGGCAAATTGTTGCCGAAGATCGCTAGTTCAAGTTATAAAATAAGTTCTAATAATCCCTACAACGCTTGGCCTTCCTTGCGTCGATTGAGTGATTCGTTCTCTGAACGAACTTCGAACTCACGATCTACGGCACCTAATCGGATCGCCAGAATATACAAACCCAGCCTCTGTTTATGTTAAGTGACGATATCTGTTTATTCAGTTACCTCTTTTGGCAGACAGCAACTAGGATGAGTATGAGGATTCCAACACCGATGACAACGCCTGCTATAAGTCCTGAAGTGACAACAGAATCGGACGTTAAATAGAATTACACATTATGGTGTCATATATGCTTTTTATGAAGATTAGTGTCCGTTAACGATAAATGTCATATGGAGATATGTGTAACGCTAAAGCAATGGGAAATGTCAAACACAACAGTCAGGAAACGTGGAAATGACAATAAACCCAGTAGTTTTTTTTATACTTAATATAACATGATATTATAATATAAATAGATATCACATTATTTTGTTTTCAATGGATTTAGATCTACTCACTCCCCCTATGATGTTACAATTCAGATATATGATATGCAAGTTAGCGTTAACCCTCATGTGATCTTTTAAAATAAATAACAAAATACTCGTACCAACATCACTTTCACCATAAGTCTGAAGAAAAAAAATCAAGAAAAATGAAAACATAATGTAATTTGCTTATATTTTGAATTTATATTCAACATAAATATAGGGAAAACCATTTGAATCAAAACGTTTACCCGTTCGGTCCTCAGCTGCTAGACCGTCTTCTTCCTTGATTGCTCCAGGATTACCAATCGGAACGGGAGTTTCAGTATTGGATGTAGTTGCTGGTGGAGATGCCGTCGTAGTTGTTGGCATATTTGTTGTAGTTGTAGATTCCATGGTAGTTGTGGTAGGGATTTCTGTTGTAGTTGTTGTAGGCGGTTGTGTTGTTGTGGTCGTTGTAGTAGTAGGTGTAGTTGTCGTTCGGACCAAACAATCGTTCAGGTGACCCTGATCGACATCTGTTAACATAAAGTGTCTTGTTAGTCTGAAAACGCTTGGTATTTTGATATAGTATGAGTTTGCCTAATTAACTGTAATGTAATATATATTTCATACAATCATACAACTGAATAGAACATACTACTTTAAATCTGAATCATTATAGAAATACGTTACATGTTTTAAGTCTCTGGATATTATGGTGATTTTTTGTCAATGCTTCATCCTTACATCATATTAACAAAATAAGAGATAAATTACCAAATGAGCAGATATATCCTTTAGACTCCGAACATGATGCGGTTGACAACAACTTGACGTCATCATCAATGACTGAGAAATACTGGCATTCTTTAATTCTGGATATATCAGACCCGCTTACACCTGCAAACAGTTTATATCGTCACTATTGATGAAGCAAAAACAGAAATGACTTATGAAAACAGTACATAGACTACTAGAATAGGTGATAGCATAAACACTATTAACTATCACGTGTACTCTAATAACCCATAGCATAGCAGCATTAGTTTGACAATATTCCTCTTCATACTATTCCATCCAAATATATATATGATGTGAAATAATCTTATAACTAACATTTCATGATTGTTAATATTTGATGTCAACAAAATGTCAAGCATGTGTATATTCCAAAATATGTCACTATTTAAACAAATTTGAACGTGATATGCAGGATGTGGTTTAAGGAATTAAAATGAAACGCTTACTTGTCGTGTCGGCGTACAGTGTGGTTCTGTCTCGATGGAAGTGTCCCCAGTATGGTTTCCGCAGGGTTACGTTTGATTCTGAGCACCAGTTCAGAATATTTGGCCCAGACATATAACTTCCTTTGGTAGTACATGCTTGTCTACCTCCACCCCAGGACAAGTTATCTTCCGTAAAGGTTCCATCTACATTCACACATTAACAATTGTATGTCTACTATGGCAGATATAAAATAATGAAATATCAGTCGCTGAGCTTCTTGGAGTAATCCTGGACAAGAAAGCTATTCTTTAATTTGCAAAATCAGTATTATCATCAATTCTACCATGTTTGCTATGTAACGCCGGTTTTGATTGGTTTAAAACCATGTATTATTTTCCAATAACCCACGCTCGTGCCAATAATACACGGTCGTGAGTCACGGCTGTCACAATTTTAAATATCTAATATTCACCCGTTTCATAAAAGGTTACTATAGCCGAGTGGGCTGATGGGTTAGTCTTTCAATATATTTTTATCACGACGCGAGTTCGAATCCTACGGAGGCCCTCCTTTTTTTTCTTTTTCTTTTCTTTTTTTTATCCTTTTTTTTTTAATTTTCAAAATCAATGCCATATGATAGATGCTCTTGATCGTAGTACTGTATTGCCTGTATATTTCATCAACAAATAATACAATACTCAAGAAATAAGTTTTTCCCGGGGTTTCTTTGCTGTTTTTCTATTAGAAAGAGGTCGATCTCAGAACTAAACAGAACATGGTAGAATAGAAATAATCAACTTTGACTCGTGTATTGTTGCAGGATATACAACTCGGACTCGGATATTTTGCAATTTTAATTAATAACTCAGGCCTGCGGCCTTCGTTATTAATTTAATTGCAAAATATCCTAGTCCTCGTTGTATATCCTGCAATAATACACGAATCATCGTTAATTATTTCTTAAATAACCGGAACCAAAAGCTCAACAATGCGTGTATCTACATCTCAAAACAGAGAGTAGAATCGCATCAAGCAACGACTTTTTTGTTCGCAGTTTTACTACACCTGACATTTCATATTTGTTTTTATAACTTATTCCTGGAGTAGGAGGAATTTTTCGTTACCTTTTTAACAATGAAGGAGTTCAGTGTTCCACAAATGTATTTATATAAATTCAGTTAGAGACGTTGTAGAATTGACAATAATTCATATATGAACGAAAGAGAGATTAAACCGGAGGCCCCTGTCGTTGCGCAAGTTGAATAAGGTCTTGGTGAGCATCGTCTGTATGGAACGCCGACAGGGTCAAAATTCGAACTGCTTATTTTCTTATTCTTCTTTGCTATTCTTCGTTCCTAACGCTTATATTTCAATCCAATTGCTATTTTCTAATTCTGACTTGCTATTCCTAAATCCTAATATTGATATTTCATTCTAATCTATAGTTATTCTAACGTGATGTTTGTTAGCGCTACTGCTTTTTTTTCTATCGAAATACAAATATACACTTTTTTTCTTCTTTTCTATAGCTGCTTATTTAAAAGGTAATTTAAGAACTAACATTAGTGTCTCGTGATTAACATTACACTATTTATAAAAAACTTTACCACTGCAAGACGCCTGGAGTTCGCTGGAGCAGTTCCTTGACAAATATGTCCAAATTGAATTTTCCGGACCAACAGGAAACGGTTCACATTGGAACACGCCACAGTCACATGTCTCGTTTTTTTCCAATTCACAGAAGCGGGTGTCAAGGTCATTTTCATCTAAAATGAAAATCTGAATTTTAAAATGGTTGCGAGAGATGTAACTGTGTTATGTACCTATACATCTAATGTATTGGCTTATTAATTATTTTCTGTAAATGTTCATATATGCCACAGGCAGTAATTACAATTATTTTCATTTAAATGAGTTGACTCAGTGTCGTCTAAACGTTTGATGTGGTGCCAGCGAACACGTGTTTGATGTCATCTGGTAATTGTTACATTAGTGATTCAATAGCAACAAAGAATACCGACATAATACCGGAACCGTAATTACAACTCAAATCGATCAAATGAGGACAAATATATAGTTTTACATGGAGACCTTTGAAAAAAAACAAGACTGAGTTCTTGCTTCATCGACGAAACCACCATCAGGTGATAAAAATCTAGGTCAAATCCAGGGTATGCCACAAACCCAAAACAAGAACTAGGGTGGTGACAACAGATCCACTAGACATATCAACACTTATCGAGCATGTCTAACTTCAAATCTCAGACAGGAAATAGAATGTTTCGATATGAGACCAATGAGTCGACAATAACACCTTTTAATTGTCCTCATCACCCTACGTGTTGTTTATATCTCTGTCAGCAGTCTGATGGAAGATCGCCGAATAGTGATAATATATAACAGGCTGAGATCAGATTTGTATAAATCGCTTTAAAGATGAATCAATGGCAAACGGTCATTTTGAAGAAACATGTCATTATTTTTGTATAAATTTTATTACTTACATGGCCGATATAGAGCTATGTGGTTGGAACCACCACAGCTATACTTAGATCCACCTGAACACGGGAGACAACTCTGCGCAGCAGTAAATGTGAGGCTTGCTGTAGAGTTTACACAAACGCATTTTCGATCTTCCTGAAAAAACATGATCAGCGGCTTGTATAGATACTGCTTTTAAAGTTTTAATACGAAGGTAAGATTGAATTGAATATATTCTCAAGTTATGGAGCTATAAGTTACTATAAATATGCACAATCCCTGTGAAAATCCACTTTTATTCATGAACCCATTTTAGACATTACGCCGCTGTATCAAAAGAGACATTTCAAACAGGACCTTTTTTTTTAAACCAATGAAGAGATTAAATGATTGATATTGTGATTTAATATATCGTTAATCGGAAAGCGTTAATTTTAACTTTCAATTTCAATTTCAAGCATATGTAGGGCCTATATAAACAAAAACTTAAGTAAACATTACACGCCATCAAGTACATTTTGTGCGATGTATTTGTTACAGACTTTAGTGACCTACCGTTAAAAAAATTGGATGTCTGTATGAAAGCCAAGTTATTTATAGATATAAAATATAACATGTTTACCTGCAGTCCAAATTTTTCTGATTGTTTACAAAGCTGGTAGCACTCGTCGTAGTCATTGACTGTGGAAAATATGCTGGTTGGTGTTACTTGATAGCATCCTGAAACGAAATAAAATAATATCATTGAAAGCATGGCAACTTAACGAAAATGTTCAATTGTTTATTTATGTTTTATTCAATCTTTTCCTTAATCGTTTACAAGTATATTCCACAGAAGGTGCATACAAGCACATATGAATTATGATATTTTTCAAAGGAATGTGTTAAGTATGTATTGTTTCAAAACAAATTACTGTAAAAACATGGATAAACATAATACATGCTTCGTGCCTCCCTTTTAGAGCGCTGTGTCTTTATCATTTTGAAGAAACTTTCGGTGACACTATGTACTCGGAATTCAGCAGAACTCAATATTTCAAAGTGGCCAAATGTCTCACCAGAAGCATTTATCTATGACAGGTTATAATCCACAATTTTGACCTAAACTAAAAATGAGTATTATTCGTATTACCAAGAAATTCGAACCAAGGAGTCAAGAAGTTGTAGCCAGCTGACCAATAGGAACCAGTTTCCTCCACAAGCCCGGGACAGTCTCTAATAGTGGATAGGTCATTTTTTGTCACCCTGGCTAGCTGACCGCCATCTGATTTACACAAATTATTGGCGTCACTCCAAGACGTGGGGGAGGACAGTAACCGCAATACTCTATCTGACCGAACACCTGAAAATCAATAATACACATTAAAACACAGATAATAGCTGTCTGAAACAGTAAGAAGCTCACCTTTTCAAATCTTCATTTTGTTAATATTTTCCGTCGTTTTATCATTTGTAAGTTGGAATTACGTTTATATTTCGTTTCCATGTCATTATTCACGATTAGTTTTTTTTATGAAACTAGCATAAAGGCAACAAGGGGCTTATACAAGTGACTGTCTTAGCAATCATTATAAAGAAATATATTTGTATACATGTCTCTTTGATAAACCACTGTCATCAGTTTATTTAGAATAGCGTAAGTTGACGGTATACAAACATTGCTTTCTTCAGATCTGTTTATTTATTTCCACAAATTTTACAAATCATGATCATGTAGTTGTTACATGCAGTTATACTACTCATGAAGAACAATTTCTCCAAAGACCTTTAGCTGAGAGCATTTTAACGCAAGAAAATATTATAAATTATATGTCATTATGAAAACAAATGCAGAAACGATGTAAAACGTAAATTCCACTAATATAGAAAAACAGGTCAATAACCAATGAGGGACGACGAAAAGAAATGTTGATGAATAGTATATGATAAGGACCTCACTAATGTAAAACAGAGGTCAGAGAATACCGACGTTATAACAAAATCATACGTCAAGCTCAAAATCGATAAAACGAGAATAAAATATACAAATAAATAAAGCAACTATTAGATTTGCATGGAGACTCTTGGAAAATACTTCAAGCACGTCAAACACTGGTAAAATACTGTATTAGTACTTTACTCATGTAAACCACCGGTGAAATACTGGATTAGTACTTCACTCATGTCAAACACTGACAAAATACTGTATTAGTACTTCACTCATGTCAAACACTGGTAAAATACTGGATTTATACTTCACTTATGTCAAACACTGGTATAATACTGGAATAGTACTTTACTCATGTCAAACACTGGTTAATACTGGATTTATACTTCACTCATGTCAAACACTGGTAAAATACTGAATTAGTACTTCAATCGTGTCAAAATTATCCTGTATAACAGAACTCAAGAAAAAGAAATGCTATGCACATTGGTGCAATAGAAATATATTGCACTGTTTGAATTGATTCCCTTATTTGTCGGTCCCGAGTGTTTGAGCTGGGTAAATATGTTACTGATATACTCATAATGGGAGAACATTCTCAATGGTTGACTAGTTAGTATTTTTCACTCAGCCCTTTGTCAATCTGTCGGTATTTACGGCCTGAACTACCTTGAATTGACGCTTGCTTACGCTGGAATCTAGTATGGATCCGACAATAGTAATACATGACGTCAGAACGACCGGTATCATTGGCCATTATGTTGTCTGCTTGTAATTTATATTCTGGATATAACGATTTACAAACCTTGAATACAGGAGTAAGAGATAGCTACTAGTAATAGCATGGGCATCTGTGATTTCATCTCGATAGATTAAAGCTGTTAATTGTCTGAAAATAAACAAAACGATTATCAGTATCGATATGTATATACAGACAGCTAATATCCAAACCGGTTGTTTGTGGTACAGGATGTTATTCCTACGAAAATAATAAAGTCAAATAATGCGTTATTTATATACAGTATAACATTTACAACGCCTACATAAAATCCCACTTTTTTGTGATCGTTCTGCTTCGGTAGCTTTTGTTAGTCAGATGGATGTCACTCCTAAACCTTGTGGAAAACCTGTCTGAGACATTTTACTTCCTGGTTAGCAGGATAAAGTGCGTCAAGTCAAAAGGTTTCTCAATAGGTAAATAAATGTATTGTAACACAGTAGAACGTTTACTATGATAACAAAGTGTCGATCTAGTAAGAACTATATAAACCGAGAAAAAACACAGTTAAATGACTGTGATCCAATGGTAAACACAATGGTAAACACATAATGTTGATTTTGATCTGTATCCGTATGTTATGATAAACTACGCTTTCCTCTAACATATATAACTGTAACCTAAATCTTGATATTGAAATAAACGAAGAAAAAAATAATGCAATTTATATATAGACAACCAAACGACCGTATCTATATTGACAATCCTGAAATCGTGTCCATATTGACAGCAAAAAGGTCATGTCTAAATTGACAAATCTATAATGTGTCTATATTGACAATCCTAACATCGTGTCTATATTAAAAAAATACTTTGACCGTGACTATATTAACAATCCTAAGATCGTGTCTATATTGACGATAATATGATCGTGTCAGCATTGACAATCCCAAGATCATGACGATACTGACAGTCGTAAGATCGTGTTTATATTGACAATACTATAATCGTGTTTATATTGACAATACTAAGATTGTGTAATATTGACAATACGATGATCGTGACTATATTGACAATACCAATATGATGTCTATACTACAATACTAATATGGTGTCTATAATACAAAACCAATGTGGTGTCTATACTACAATACTAATGTGGTGTATTGAAATCAACAAAGAAAAATTTCTTTAAAGACAACCAAACAACCGTGTCTATATTAACAATCCTGAAATCGTGTCTACATTGTCAATAATATGATCGTATCAGCATTGACAATCCTAAGATCGTGTATATGTTAAAAAATACTTTGACCGTGACTTTATTAACGATCCTACGATCGTGTCTATATTGACGTTCCTAACATCGTGTCTATTAACAATACTATAATCGAGTCTCTATATTTACTATATTTAGTATTGTCTATATCGTGTGTAAATTCTAATGTTTTGTGGGAAAATAGGTTAAACAAAATTGTCTTGACGTCAGAAAATTGTTTTCATTTCATTATAAAAATAAATCAACCAATATATCTATGCAAATTACCTAAATATTCTTTATATAACCATTGACACATGTCGAAAATTGATAAACAGTCCGACACCCTGGCATGATCACAGTGATGAATAGATTATATTAGCATTCACTGTCACTGAACACGTGTAGAATGTGTATGACATAGACACAGTACACTTACGATAGGAAACTCACATCTGTATATCATATAGACAGAGTACACTTACAACAGGAAACTCACATCTGTATATCACATAGATAGAGTACACTTACGACAGTAAACTCACATCTGTATATCATATAGACAGAGTACACTTACGACAGGAAATTCACATCTGTATATCATATAGACAGAGTACACTTACAACAGGAAACTCACATCTGTATATCACATAGAGTACACTTACGACAGGAAACTCACATCTGTATATCACATAGACAGAGTACACTTACAACAGGAAACTCACATATGTATATCACATAGACAGAGTACACTTACGACAGGAAACTCACATCTGTATATCACATAGAGTACACTTACGACAGGAAACTCACATCTGTATATCACATAGACAGAGTACACTTACAACAGGAAACTCACATCTGTATATCATATAGACAGAGTACACTTACGACAGGAAACTCACATCTGTATATCATATAGACAGAGTATACTTACGACAGGAAACTCACATCTGTATATCACATAGACAGAGTACACTTACAACAGGAAACTCACATCTGTATATCATATAGACAGAGTACACTTACAACAGGAAACTCACATCTGTATATCACATAGACAGAGTACACTTACGACAGGAAACTCACATCTGTATATCACATAGACAGAGTACACTTACAACAGGAAACTCACATCTGTATATCACATAGACAGAGTACACTTACGACAGGAAACTCACATCTGTATATCATATAGACAGAGTATACTTACGACAGGAAACTCACATCTGTATATCACATAGACAGAGTCGCTTACGACAGGAAACTCACATCTGTATATCATATAGACAGAGTACACTTACAACAGGAAACTCACATCTGTATATCATATAGACAGAGTACACTTACGACAGGAAACTAACATCTGTATATCACATAGACAGAGTACACTTACGACAGGAAACTCACATCTGTATATCATATAGACAGAGTACACTTACGACAGGAAACTCACATCTGTATATCACATAGACAGAGTACACTTACGACAGGAAACTCACATCTGTATATCATATAGACAGAGTACACTTACGACAGGAAACTCACATCTGTATATCACATAGACAGAGTACACTTACGACAGGAAACTCACATCTGTATATCATATAGACAGAGTATACTTACGACAGGAAACTCACATCTGTATATCATATAGACAGAGTACACTTACGACAGGAAACTCACATCTGTATATCATATAGACAGAGTACACTTACGACAGGAAACTCACATCTGTATATCATATAGACAGAGTACACTTACGACAGTAAACTCACATCTGTATATCATAGACAGAGTACACTTACGACAGGAAACTCACATCTGTATATCACATAGACAGAGTACACTTACGACAGGAAACTCACATCTGTATATCATAGACAGAGTACACTTACGACAGGAAACTCACATCTGTATATCACATAGACAGAGTACACTTACGACAGGAAACTCATATCTGTATATCACATAGACAGAGTACACTTACGACAGGAAACTAACATCTGTATATCACATAGACAGAGTACACTTACGACAGGAAACTCACATCTGTATATCATAGACAGAGTACACTTACGACAGGAAACTCACATCTGTATATCACATAGACAGAGTACACTTACGACAGTAAACTCACATCTGTATATCATATAGACAGAGTATACTTACGACAGGAAACTCACATCTGTATATTACATAGACAGAGTACACTTACGACAGTAAACTCACATCTGTATATCATATAGACAGAGTACACTTACGACAGTAAACTCACATCTGTATATCATATAGACAGAGTACACTTACGACAGTAAACTCACATCTGTATATCACATAGACAGAGTATACTTACGACAGGAAACTCACATCTGTATATCATATAGACAGAGTATACTTACAACAGTAAACTCACATCTGTATATTACATAGACAGAGTACACTTACAACAGGAAACTCACATCTGTATATCATATAGACAGAGTATACTTACGACAGGAAACTCACATCTGTATATCACATAGACAGAGTATACTTACGACAGGAAACTCACATCTGTATATCATATAGACAGAGTACACTTACGACAGGAAACTCACATCTGTATATCATATAGACAGAGTACACTTACGACAGTAAACTCACATCTGTATATCATAGACAGAGTACACTTACGACAGGAAACTCACATCTGTATATCACATAGACAGAGTACACTTACGACAGGAAACTCACATCTGTATATCATAGACAGTGTACACTTACGACAGGAAACTCACATCTGTATATCACATAGACAGAGTACACTTACGACAGGAAACTCATATCTGTATATCACATAGACAGAGTACACTTACGACAGGAAACTCACATCTGTATATCACATAGACAGAGTACACTTACGACAGGAAACTCACATCTGTATATCATAGACAGAGTACACTTACGACAGGAAACTCACATCTGTATATCACATAGACAGAGTACACTTACGACAGTAAACTCACATCTGTATATCATATAGACAGAGTACACTTACGACAGGAAACTCACATCTGTATATCATATAGACAGAGTACACTTACGACAGGAAACTCACATCTGTATATCATATAGACAGAGTACACTTACGACAGTAAACTCACATCTGTATATCATAGACAGAGTACACTTACGACAGGAAACTCACATCTGTATATCACATAGACAGAGTACACTTACGACAGGAAACTCACATCTGTATATCATAGACAGAGTACACTTACGACAGGAAACTCACATCTGTATATCACATAGACAGAGTACACTTACGACAGGAAACTCACATCTGTATATCACATAGACAGAGTACACTTACGACAGGAAACTCACATCTGTATATCATATAGACAGAGTATACTTACAACAGGAAACTCACATCTGTATATCACATAGACAGAGTATACTTACGACAGGAAACTCATATCTGTATATCACATAGACAGAGTACACTTACGACAGGAAACTAACATCTGTATATCACATAGACAGAGTACACTTACGACAGGAAACTCACATCTGTATATCATAGACAGAGTACACTTACGACAGGAAACTCACATCTGTATATCACATAGACAGAGTACACTTACGACAGTAAACTCACATCTGTATATCATATAGACAGAGTATACTTACGACAGGAAACTCACATCTGTATATTACATAGACAGAGTACACTTACGACAGTAAACTCACATCTGTATATCATATAGACAGAGTACACTTACGACAGTAAACTCACATCTGTATATCATATAGACAGAGTACACTTACGACAGTAAACTCACATCTGTATATCACATAGACAGAGTATACTTACGACAGGAAACTCACATCTGTATATCATATAGACAGAGAATAATTACAACAGGAAACTCACATCTGTATATGATATAGACAGAGTACACTTACGACAGGAAACTAACATCTGTATATCACATAGACAGAGTACACTTACGACAGGAAACTCACATCTGTATATCACATAGACAGAGTACACTTACGACAGGAAACTCACATCTGTATATCACATAGACAGAGTACACTTACGATAGGAAACTCACATCTGTATATCACATAGACAGAGTACACTTACGACAGGAAACTCACATCTGTATATCATATAGACAGAGTACACTTACGACAGGAAACTCACATCTGTATATCATATAGACAGAGTACACTTACGACAGTAAACTCACATCTGTATATCACATAGACAGAGTACACTTACGACAGGAAACTCACATCTGTATATCACATAGACAGAGTACACTTACAACAGGAAACTCACATCTGTATATCATATAGACAGAGTACACTTACGACAGTAAACTCACATCTGTATATCATATAGACAGAGTACACTTACGACAGGAAACTCACATCTGTATATCACATAGACAGAGTACACTTACAACAGGAAACTCACATCTGTATATCATATAGACAGAGTACACTTACAACAGGAAACTCACATCTGTATATCATATAGACAGAGTACACTTACGACAGGAAACTCACATCTGTATATCACATAGACAGAGTACACTTACGACAGGAAACTCACATCTGTATATCATATAGACAGAGTACACTTACAACAGGAAACTCACATCTGTATATCATATAGACAGAGTACACTTACGACAGGAAACTCACATCTGTATATCACATAGACAGAGTACACTTACGACAGGAAACTCACATCTGTATATCATATAGACAGAGTACACTTACGACAGGAAACTCACATCTGTATATCACATAGACAGAGTACACTTACGACAGGAAACTCACATCTGTATATCATATAGACAGAGTATACTTACAACAGTAAACTCACATCTGTATATCACATAGACAGAGTACACTTACGACAGGAAACTCACATCTGTATATCACATAGACAGAGTACACTTACGACAGGAAACTCACATCTGTAAATCACATAGACAGAGTACACTTACGACAGGAAACTCACATCTGTATATCATATAGACAGAAAACACTTACGACAGGAAACTCACATCTGTATATCATATAGACAGAGTACACTTACAACAGGAAACTCACATCTGTATATCATATAGACAGAGTACACTTACGACAGTAAACTCACATCTGTATATCATATAGACAGAGTACACTTACGACAGTAAACTCACATCTGTATATCATATAGAGTACACTTACGACAGGAAACTCACATCTGTATATCACATAGACAGAGTACACTTACGACAGGAAACTCACATCTGTATATCACATAGACAGAGTACACTTACGACAGGAAACTCACATCTGTATATCATATAGACAGAGTACACTTACGATAGGAAACTCACATCTGTATATCATATAGACAGAGTACACTTACGACAGTAAACTCACATCTGTATATCACATAGAGTACACTTACGACAGGAAACTCACATCTGTATATCACATGACAGAGTACACATGTAACTAACTCCGTTAACATTCGGGTCAACAAAATTAGATGTTGATACGATATATTGTGTTTTATTGTAAACCTATATACTCCTTATGTAACTTTTAATGACAATTTGAATACAATTTTTTATGTACACTAAGCCATCTCCACTTTCAATTTGTCAGTTCTCGTTGTACTATTTTTAGTATAGCGGTGTCGCCATACAAGTTTAGTTCGTGTAACCATGAGAGTATTACATAATACATTTACAATTTGTTTGTAATAAAGATTTGCATATGATATCAAGTATGTCTTGTTTTCATGAAAAAGGTAAAAAGAAGAACATATCAGGATTTAGTTTAAGTCAGTGAAAATACACACGATTGTGACTGGATATTCATCATCGATATTAACATTCTGTCACTGTCTTGAGTGGCTGGTTCTGATAATTGAAGATATTTTATGAATTATAAAAAAATGTAGTTAAGAAAAACATAAACGTCGCAGTTTACTGTCGACGTAGTCTAGAGGTCAAGATCAAGAAAATCTGAAAGATAACCCATTTGTAGATATTTTGACCAATCAAAATAAAACAAAATGATATAGGATCACAACATCATGAAGGTCCAATTTATTCATTGTACTAAGTCTCAAATATTGTTGTTAAAGAAATTGATCAGTGGTATCGTATTTTCCTGAAGTCAATGTATGTATTTTATCGTGTGATAGTATAAATAAATGTAGACGGTTCATCGAAACGATTACTAGAAAATTACACCCAAATGTACGTATTTTGAGAGGCTTATTACAACTGTAGGTCGCTTTTTCGAATAATGACGTTAAATATACTGATGACTATACATTTTACCACCAGATTACAGAATAGATTACACAGCTGGCTTACAATACCTTATATAGCAGAAGATATTATCGAAAATGTTCATTTCATTTGTATTACTTACGATCGATCTGACCCGCACTTAATAATGCGGATAGGTATTTAAAGAATGAAATAAGGAATGTATAAATATCGAAACGTTTCTCAGTTCTCTTGGGATTTTTTTTAAAGAGGGTCAATAAATCCTGAGATAATTGAAGCGATAATGTATAATTTCTCTATTCTCAAAACGAAGGTTTCCATAGCCATGACTCAGACAAACTGACTCAGAATGTATTTATATATAGAAGGGAATAACTTACACCGGGTATGACACACTAGTTTGTATACTAAAGTTCA
Organism: Pecten maximus; assembly: GCF_902652985.1. Taxonomy (NCBI): domain Eukaryota; kingdom Metazoa; phylum Mollusca; class Bivalvia; order Pectinida; family Pectinidae; genus Pecten; species Pecten maximus. The sequence continues at coordinate 27,530,577 of NC_047016.1, read as the reverse complement.
GTACATTGTGTTATACCAATGACATTGTTATTATATATTGTATATATTGCCATTCTACAATACAAAAGGATATATCAGTAGTGTGTATAGTTTATAAACACCACAAGTAAATAATTACACTGGGTAAATAAAGCAAAACACACGCTCAACACTACATTGCTACGCATTTCTTAATCAGCGATATGCTAAAATTTGATCAACAGATCGCAATGCATTCGTTAACACTACAGCTCTACATCCTGAATGGCAATGCTTCTGAAAATCAAGTGAGTTTTAATATGAACAATTCCATAAACCTGTAAAACAGCAAATAATATATATTCAGACAGGAAATATCTATCAGAACATCATTTACTTTGTACATAATCGTATGTTTTATTATGGTTATGTAGACGTGGAAGCCCAGTAAAAGTAGTATTTAGTGACAATTTCACTTCCTGAATGAAAACAGACCATGATTGAGCTTCCATATTTAGCAACTACAAACATATTAGAACCTAAATTAATGTCACTCTCGTCATTTATACTACAGTTGTATCACGTTCATAACTGCATGAAATAATATGAGATTAGCATCGTTAAACAAAGGTAAGTATCAAACCTACCTACCTACCTTTCAGGTTCCTACACTTCAGACATTGTATACTACTTCCTCAATCAAAAATAGATCTGCATGACTTGTATCTCAGTTGACACTCTCATCAGTCACTGCCTCCCGTCTTGATGAAGTAAATACACACAGATTGTACCCAGGTAAGGACACGCCTGGATGCTGTAGAGTACACCTGGGTATACGTAGTAATTGAGGGATCCTACAGACAGGTACGCGCTCTCTCTCCACCATACACCAACTGTGCACCGTCTGTCCATACAATATTCATGTAGCAGGAAACTTAATATACCTGTTCGACGAGAAAATTAACAAAAACAGATAATAAAGGATATGTAACACACAAAGAGCGGAATTCACTATATAGCAGGGTGCATTTTAAACTGGCTTTGTACATACAATGAGCTGTATGCATGTTAGGAGCAGACCGAGAGGATTTACCAATCTCCGATGTATTTATTTTTGTCTAACTAGCATTTTTGTTTGGAACATGTAACAGGTAAAATTATCTTATCAAGAGTAAGTCAATTGTTTGAAAATATTAAGAGCTTATTACCAAAGACGTTCTGTTGACATAATTACATTGAATTGAAAACATAAACTGACTATGACCTCAAAATTCTGATCATATGAACTTCCTTCGTGTTGTGTCTGAAGTCGTACTAGATATTGTTTATGTACAAGAGATGTCGGAAGACAACAAATCTCGCCGAGTGGACTCAAATTTGGAATTGGATTTTTAAAAGTATAGGTCAAAGGCCACGGTCAAGGTAAGCAGGTCCACAAATGTAGTACCATTTCAATTGTCAAGGTCTTGCAACAAAGAGCACGCATGTCAGCTTTTGTGAAATTTTAACCTAGCTGTCTAAGGACGACGTCGACGCCGGGGGTATCGCAATAGCTCCGTTCCTTGGGCTTCGTCCCGGCGAGCTAAAAAGCCTCCTTGAAACCCCTGTTATATGTGGCTACATAGTAATTAACTTAGCACGGTCCGTGGCTATATCCATACAACAGACCATGGCCAATGGTGGTGAAAATGATTGTACAATGACATAAATACGAGAGATAGACAATAAGAAAACTCATCTTAGTATTTAGATATAAAAAATGCAGAATAGTAAAGTAAACTTCCTCTTACACATTATACAGCTGTTTCGTCCTTCTAGGACTCGTTTGTGATGTTAGGGACATCATTCAACTGTTTCGCCCTTCTAGGACTTGTTAGTAAGTCTGGGTAATCACAAAGGGACTGGTATCAAAATATTATAAGGTTATTACTGGGTTGTTTTTTGGGGCGGGGGTGTACATTCCTTCTACTTTCATATATGACATTTCTGAAGTTGTTGGTGACCTATTCAAATGAATAAACATGATTTATGATGCAATAAGGGATGCCCTACTGAACGCATGTTACCGTGCTGAAATTGGCTTACATTTCATGATCCATTGACTTATTTAATACCAGTAGCTGGACCCGATTTCATCAACGTTTCTTAACAATGGAAATTCTTTAAATTTTCGCATTATTGAAATTGTGTTTCCCTGCGGTAAATTCTCAGTTAATGATACTTAGGTATATTCGAGACATACTGATTAACTGGTATCGATGATGTCCTGAAACACACATTTGGACGTTAATTACAGAACTCGATTAAGTGCCGTTCACAACCCGGGTTGTCGTCACAGCAATACACTGTATACTTCTGTTGTTTTCTCGTTTCTCCTTTTCTTACTTCCATGTCATAAATCAACACAAATGAATCTTTTCGTCAGTAATGACACAGATTCCTAGTAGGTATTATTAAATATAATGACACAGATTCCTGGTAGGTATTATTAAATATAATGACACAGATTCCTAGTAGGTATTATTAAATATAATGACACAGATTCCTAGTAGGTATTATTAAATATAATGACACAGATTCCTGGTAGGTATTATTAAATATAATGACACAGATTAATGGTAGGTATTATTAAATATAATGACACAGATTAATGGTAGGTATTATTAAATATTTAAGTATAATGACACAGAAGATATAAAAAAATAAAGCAAATCAGATCATTTCGGTATTAAAGAAACAAATAACACAAAAACTTATTAAAATTTCGGAGGCGTTTATTGGCAGGAAGTGATACCATTATGTATACAGTGGTCCCGTATATATAAAGAACAATAAACTGCTCACAAACAGAATGTGTTGACGTGATCACCGTGTAATGTACAACAGTTAATTACCTATATATATCATAAAACCCAACACTGAAACCACGTTTGATCATATAGCCAATGTGACATCAGATTGACACTGATATCATATTGTAAACAACTCGTATTATAGAATGTTAAAACAATTCTATATAAAACTTGATAGTGATACTTAACGTACCCTATATAGAACAAACCTCTTTAACGAATTCAACATCATTTCCTACACTGGTAGGCAATGAAATACACTGAAGTTTCGCTATCGACCACCCGAGATGTTTCTCGAGTCTGGGCGTTCAAAATGTTTACATACATCGGAAGGGGGGAGGGGTGGGGGTTATTTCAGGTAAGGCACAATTAATGGCAGTTTAACATACAGGGACAATAGCGTCAAGTCTGATAGCTGAACATTGATAAAAATCAACATTGATGTGACTATATGCAGGATTATGAAAGTTGATATAGATCATATCGTTTACTATGACTGCAAATCCGATCAATCTTATTTCTTTTTACAAAATCTTTCAGTCAAATCAAAGAATCTATGACAATTAAACAGGCCAAAAACAATCTCTGGTTTGACATAAAAACAAAACAGATATTTTAGCCCACAAAATAATCAGCTGACTTGACTATAAAACACCACATCCGGAAATATAGAATGTAAAAAAATCAGTTCAATATAAAATCAAGCATGCACATTCCTTAAATTACAAAATTATTTACATGAAAGTGTTCAACCAGTCAGTTATATAAGAGTACTGAAATCGGGGGTGGGATTTTAATTAGGCCGTGTTAACACGTGGTATACGTAAACACGTGATATTTTAACATAATAGACATAAGACGAAAAGCTTGAAACACTAACGATTTTGGTACGTCCTATTATAATCCGGATGTTACACGCTACATCACGTGCAGAGAGATACGATTTTCGGCAGGTAAAATGTACTTTGACACAGGTCAAAACCAAGGCTAAAGTATAACATGTCTACGAAAATTTAATATCAAATAAGATATATCTACATCACTTTAGTATATCAAATGCTATTAAAATTATGTTCTTATAACTGTTCCTCTTTTCATAAAGTTTATTGTTCAATTCCCATGTAGGAGCATTGTTCTGAGGATCGTAATCAATACTATTACGTTATGATAATTAAATTGATTACTATTAAAATAAAATGTTCATTAATTGTTCATCTACAATTCATATCACAGAAAAGATGAACTGGAATTCACACATGGTTTGTACAAGACTGCAGAAAATGAGCAAAAATCTTCAACGAACTTTAACACAATTTAGAACACATAACTGTATCATGATTTAGTTAATTATCACGTGTGTGTATTTGATTTGTGGCAAGGGTATTCCAAATAATACCAAACAATGACAATAGCAGCTCATGGGGCTCATATATATCCCATACACCATGTTCCTCTATATCACAAACATCAAAATCATACCTTAATCCAAGGGTTTACCGGTTTAATAGACCTTCCTCTGAATCAATAACCCTTCTTTTCCTACTATATGACATCAAAACAAAGAGTGTATTGGTACTAAATCTAGAATGGTTTGGTATAAAAATGGGAGAGATAACTGATTCAGACATTTTTCTAATCAATCACAATCAATTTTCAGGTTTAGTTCTTTCAATGAATCTAAAAAAAACAAAAAAATTATTGTGTCTAAAATGACTGATGTAACTACATGGTATTATGGGATACTGTTGACATGACAACTAGTGGAACTTGTGACTGGAAATGTGTATAATAACTATGTCCATAGCAGTAATCAAATACTTGTATGACAAAAGAACTGTATTATTTTGAGGACATTTGTAAAAGCTTTCCATTGTTACAAAAGTAATCAATGTCCAAAGGCTTGCTGGAGCTGGATAATATAACTTATTTCAGTATATGGACCTAAAACTGATGAGGTACATTTCTGAGACAAATACAATTTGCTGGCAGTGAAATGTAGCATATTCATTATAATATTGTGTTAAAGCATTGCTTCAGGAGAATGGGAAAATGAGTTAGTAAAACATCTGTTTAGCTCTGGTTTAATTCATAAATCATTATAACATACATCTATAATTTGGAATCCATATAAAAAGTTCATCATCAATGTATAAAAATAATTCCAGAGATGGAGACAGTTAGTATAATACCCCGATATTGTAACAGATATATTTCTCAATACATATTTTTTTACCTTTACTGTAGTACACTAGATATTTATGCTAGAGTGATCTCCCTTGATCAATGTTTTTTATCTAATAACAATAAATTGACTGGTTAAGTTATCAGAGAAATGTTTGTGCCTACTTAATGTATTTGTCAACAAATATTTAACTCTGGCACAAATCATGATTAGTAAAAATATATTTTGTGTTCCATAACTTGCACTTTTCAGGAATGGTAAGCAGATATTGATATTTTAAAGACTTGGTCTAATTTAACCAGATGAGAGAACTCGAGTTTGGTTTGGAATGCCGAATGTAATAAACTTTCCAAAAAAAAGCATTTGATTACAACAACAAAGCAAATATCAATGGTGTCTTGTACCAAATTAAACATACATTTATCAAACAGTTCAAATTACATTACATACCTGTGACGAGCCGCACTGTAAAAATCCCCCCTAATGATCATACAACAGCATGTTTAACAGTAATATCACCTTGGCCAATCACAGGTTCAACGTAAGGTACATTTATACACAAAATTTAAAACTTCAATGTATATCACAAAGGCAATAAGGCAAAAAGCATGAAACTTGGGATAAATTTGATTTTACGTCAGATAATATGTCCAAAATGATATCTGTGAAAAAGGTATGGTGTTCTGTTAACAAACAAAGCTCTCTTAAAGGGGAGTTGAAAATTTTACAGTATGCAACACCAAGACAATATCAAATATAAATGTCAATGACAATTTTATACATGTATGTGTAGTTATCGTCCTCCATCTAGAAGATAAACTGTGTACAAAATGTTACATTAAATTTCAAAACAATCTGAAATACCCCCTTCATTAACCATTTGGGTTACGATCATGACTTCTCCTCGTTAATCAGATGATGTACACACAAATACACAGAATTCATTTACAAGTAGGTTTGAATGTCTCGGTGAAATTGTTGGAATGTTTGGCATATCAGATCAAAGTAGCACTGTTCAATGGTGCAGTTGTCTCTGTTCTAAAACATGTAATTAATTATCAAAACTTTAACAATTAACCAAACCAGCTGAAAAACACAAATTGTATAATAAGCAACACCATTTCTGGGACGGTCAGACTGAGTACAGATGGAACCATGGTGGTATATGTTTTATATACAGTTATTGCTATGTTCATGATCAATCTGTACATGTGGTAATAATATTTAAGATTTCAATAAAAATGCAACATAAAACAATGTTACTCCTGTAATGTTTGAACATGTTTACAATTGACAAATTATCTATAAAACACATATGTATTATAACAGGCTAGGCCATCTTTCTTCTCTTACAACTTCCAAAAATGACGTCTTCAGTAACAATATTATGTGGTCTATCAAACAGTTTTGATATTGAATAATTGCGCTGCTTTTTCTTTATTTAAAAAAATAACATTGTCTGGTAATTTCTAGTGCATTGTCATATAACTACCATTAACATCTTATCACAGAGATTCTTTTTTTTATAAACAGGTTTTTTTCTGATTTGTTAATTAGCTAACAATTTGTGCAGACATATCTCAAACATAAAAAAAACTTTTCACACATCTTTCCAATCTAATACAATCTTTCCCTAGTCAGGTTTCAAGTTTTAAAAACACTTAAAGGAATTTCAAATCCACCAATCTCATATGCATGACCTAATAAATCAGCTACTTAACTTAGATATGTAAAATCCAACAATAATTATTAACAGAATGTTGTAACAAGTTGGTCCAAGTATTTTTGACGGAATGTTTGCATTTCATGGTTAAAAAAAAATACATTTAGGCCAACATGGCCATTTCTGTAAACTTAACAGCTTTTATTAACATGATTCTGACCTAAAGTGAAGTATTTCCTTACTACAAATGTAATACAAAAAGTATCAGTTATGATTCTGATCAAGATGGTTTATGCATGATATGAATCTTCACATGAATACAGAAAGAAAATCCCTAAATCTGACCTTTTTTTATGAAAAACAATCCTATAAAATCACTGTTTGTCTTAAACAACATGTGATCTAATTCTTATATTTACTTTGTAAACAAAACATTTTGTTCACAACATTTCCTGAAAACGTTCTAAATGTTCATAAAAAATTAAGAAAAATATTTTGCTTTGTAAAATAAATACAAACCATTCAATGAAATTTGAAATTTTAAAGTTGAATTAATTAACATATACAGGAAAGAAGTTCGTGTTGATGTACCAATATCAGAACAATTTTCTGATATAGACTTTAAGGTACATTTGTACAATAATAAATTTATCTAGATCTGATATTTCTTAAAAGATCAATATTGGTTCCGACATGTCAAACCGACATTTGAGATGCTATTTCTCCTGGGGTTTATACCAACATAAGATCTACAAGAAAAAGACTTACACGGCACAAATAATATTGGAATTTGCAATCATATACAGCAACATGTTCAAAATGAATATAAAAACAGGTATAAAAGTCTTCCTTGTATATATAGTGTACATATAAAGGAAAATAAAAGTATATAGATTCATTTACATAACAGTCAAATCTGTAAAACAATATTTCCATATTCTCATTAAAACAGCATCACAACAGTGATTACTGCTAACCATCTAATTATTAAAACCTACATCAATAAAGAGCCAAGAAGTTCCAAACAGAAAAAGTTTTTATCCAATTGTACCATCTAGCTTAAATCCTGAAAATGTCATCAATGCCCCAATGTCAATGTCCTCTGAATAAATCATGTAGGTCTTAAAAATGTCACAAAAATCCTAAAAATGCCATCAAAATCCTAAAAAAAAGGGAAACCAAAGACATGAAAATTGTATAATTCAACTTAAAGTGAATTTTAACAATTCACTGTATCCATTTTAACAAATCACAACTTATTTTTTAATGTCAAATTGTAAATCTGTAAAACTTAATTGACAACCTTTTTTTAGCTTTTACAAATTGATAATAAATTCTGTTTGAATTGGGGAATATTTTTTCTTGTACAAAACTTCTCAGAATATTGTCATAATGAATGCATATAATGTTATTAAAAAAAAGCATTGTTTCAATTCATGGCATTTCTATGCCAAGTTGCTCTCGGCTCTTTCTGTGACAGTTAGTCGACAGCTCCAATACTTAGAAAACACACTAGAGTTATTTGATCGTGAAAGTGTGGTCACCCAGTCATTGTTACATGGTACCTAGTGTAAATTAGAAAGGAAGTAACAGTCTATATTATGTACAAAGAAAAAAAACATTAAAAACAACAATGAGAAAATCAGAAACAAAAACTCAACTTATTCACAGCGTGATACAAACAACAAAAGGGATACTAAAAGTTCCTTCATTCAACTCATGCATTAGTGAATGACAAAGTGGAACATTATTCACAAATATACATACATGGCAATTAATTGACAGAGCAGACAAGATTAATTAATTTTTTTTAATTGTACAAATCAATTTTGATAATTTGTACCAAAACATTTACATGATCCCCACATATGACCATGAAGAAGAGTTTGAAGCAATTCCATTGGTTAATTCAATGACCCTTGACTTTAATGTGAACTTTGACATGATAAGAATGACATCAGAATAGTCTATGGCTTTCTACATGTATCTTTTCACCGTGATATTTCTGTTTATAATTATCCCATAATTCTTCTCACATGATACAAAATCTGTGGAATAGAAATGTAGAAAAAATCTGCTGTTTATTTTTTTATTTAAAAATCAAGTTTAACATCCGAAATTTACATCTACTGCTCATTTTAGCAATAATTTATACATGTATATGACAAGAAATATCCATATCTCCATTTTGAAAGAAAATCATGAAAACTTGTCATTTTATCAACATGTAATGTGTGGTAAATGTTAATGTTAAGAATAGCACTTTTAAAACAAACTATATCTTGGTTTGATTATTTTCATAGTGTAAAACTTCTGTGGAAAAGTGTGTTTTTCTGTGTTAAAAATAATATTCTAACATTTTAGTAAGTATATCAAAGAAAATTGTTCTAATACTTTTTGTGTACGCTGAGAAACAACCATAGCTGACAGGAATTACCTCCCCTTGTTCATGTTCCTCAATTTGAGTAACATTTCATAGATGGTGTAAAATGATAATTTTGATATCTATATTATTGATATTGATGAAAAATGATATCTCAATCAATGAAAACTACATATTCTTACTACGCTCATGAATACAAAATTAATATTTTGAGACATCTTTTTGAGCACAAATTCGTGAAATGATACAGATTTTTTTGTAAAATACTAATATTATGCAAACATTAACCACACCTAAAAATTAACAACAAACAAAAATGTGCTTAAGGTAGATAAAGTGTTGATTTAAATGTTAGTTTCTTATCAGTTATAGTATTTTGAATACTTTAATTAACCAGTATGAAAATAAATATCCATGTTGCAATTATGATTGGTGTAAAAAAAATCATTAGTTGTGATTTAGCTATTGTGATTCAGTGACTACTAATTACCTTTGCTGTTAACTATTCAAATATACAAAACTTAGCTGAGATCTCTTGTATACACCCGGCAGTTAAAATAGGCAAACATATGGCACCAAGAGGATGAAACAGCTCATCCCCCATTAAAACGTAGATGATGACTGAAAATAATGTTAAAAATATTCTTTTCATACTTTAAATCAACAAAATTTGATCTACATAATCATTAAGATGACAGAAACGCTGCCCTACAGATAAACATGGTTTCCTTTTTTCTTATTAAGAATGAGGTACATCAGGAAGCCAAGACTGACATGTTTGTTGCATAATTGATTTTGGACGGTATGATGGTGTAAGGCAGTAATTGTATCTTGACATTAGTTTCTGTCCTTCCCATAAACTGCATAAAGGAAGGTGTTTTCCCAAATAAATTTGAATATATCTTTTAAAATACATGTTTCATACACATTTGAATTTCTAATCTTTGAGAAGATCTATGCAAAAATGGTTTGACAATTTTTTGCCTTCCCTTATTGATTATGTTTCATCGTAAGTATGGAGGTACTAAAACAGTAGTGTTAGAGGATGTGCAACTCTACTGGGGCAGTATTCCAAAAACCACTGTTAAATAATTTGAACCTACTGATGACAAACTTGAATTAATCATTAAGACATCACCAAGGATACAAATCCCCTCATGAGTCCTGTATACCTTCAATAAGGTCAGCGGGCCAACACAAACTCTGATGTTAAATAGTGGGTGGGTATGACAACCACATGTTGTCATGACTCTGGAGGGGATACATTTTTTTCTAAATCAATAGGTTAACAGACATTAAGCCTATATACTTCTCTACAACGAAATGGTATATCATAGCAATTACTGTACCACAATTAGTTATACCGATGTCAGGCACTATCTCAAACTTCTTTATTATCTATGAATGAGTTCCGTTAAAGTAAAATCTATTCTTCTTTCGGAATCTCATCACATCCATAAAATTCTATTCCAATTCCAGTCTGGGTTGAACTTGAAATCTATAGTCGAAGTTGAACATTTACTGATCCCATTTCATTTTACTAATAATGAGAATCATTTAAGTCTTGATCACATGATTTGTTTCTGATGATCACATGATTGTTCACTGTTCACATGACTATTTGTGATCACTTGACTCCTTATTCATGATCACATGATTCCTCATTAGTGATCACATCATGACTCCATATTAGTGATCACATGACTTCATATTCATAACCACATGATTCCTCATTAGTGATCACATGACTTCATATTCATGACCACCTAACTCCTCATTAGTGATCACATCATGACTCTGTATTAGTGATCACATGACTCCATATTTATCACCACATGACTCCGTATTAGTGATCACATGACTCCATATTTATGACCACTACTTACTGACAGGAGTGTCTGACCTTCCATCATTGTCACAGGAGTCACTCTCTGATACAGAGAGTGAACTTGAAGTCCGTAGGCTATCCAGATCATCCCGAAAATAGCTGTGTTGTAACGCCGTCCGGGCACTTAATCGACTATGTGGATTAAACTGAATTAATTTCTGCAAAGAAAAGTAAGATGTCACATGTTCAGATTTAATAATAAAGAATAAATCCTTATGATTTATTTTTTTTAAAACTGATGTTTCACGCATCACTTTAATGGCATATATATATATATAATTATATACACATTTCACCCCGTCTGAAGAAGCCTGAGATGGCAGAAAGGCCTTGCGGCAAAGTCTTTTTTTTTTGTTATTTTTTTTATACATTCACCTTCGCAAGGACAGATTTCTTTTTCTTATATGCTATAATTATATATATATTTAAGAGCAGAATACTGTATGTCCTGAACCAGTCAGTATAGGATACCTTTATCTAGGCCATCCCTGCTATCAAATATGTTTATAATACACAGAAAGAGTAAGTGCTAAAGCTAGAACGGTGATGAAAGTATAAATAGATATTTGTTATAGTGTTGAGCAGATGAAAGATATCAGAAGATATTTGTTTTATTGGTGAGAGGGATGAAGGATATAATAATATATTGGTTTTATTGGTGAGTGGATGAAGGGTATATGATATTGGTTTTATTGGTGAGTGGATGAAGGGTATATGATATTGGTTTTATTGGTGAGTGGATGAAGGGTATATGATATTGGTTTTATTGGTGAAAGATGAAGGATATAAGAAGAAATTGGTTTTATTGGTGAGTGGATGAAGGGTACATGATATTGGTTTTATTGGTGAAAGATGAAGGATGTAAGAAGATATTGGTTTTATTGGTGATGGATGAAGGATGTAATAAGATATTGGTTTTATTGGTGATGGATGAAGGATGTAATAAGATATTGGTTTTATTGGTGAGTGGATGAAGGGTATATGATATTGGTTTTATTGGTGAAAGATGAAGGATGTAAGAAGATATTGGTTTTATTGGTGATGGTGGAAGGATATAAGAAGATATTGGTTTTATTGGTGAGAGGGTTGAAGAAAGAGAAATTATCATGTAAAAACTATTAAGCATATAGAACTATTCACAAAAATGTTGTTTCAAAAACCCTAATTCCACAATGTCATGATGCAACTCACCTCCAGAAGGTCCTTTTCCATCTGGATCAATCTCTGGGATAAGCTGTTCCAGAGATTTAGGTGCTAGCGGTTTGAAGGAGTTCCATGGCAACGTCACACTTTCTGGCCAATCCTCCTTCGAGGGCAGACCAAGCACCCTAAACAGGAATAGCAAACAACATTATCTTCTGTTTGAAATATGAATTTTAGTTATAAGTATGAACTGTTTATTACTAAATTAAGATTATAGCTAAAAAGACTTTTATAAATTTGATTATGACAGGGCAATTTACAGAATTTCGACACTGTTACAAAAAGTATAAAAAAATGTATCATATGAGATTTGCGTTCTTTCCCATATTCTGACCCGATTTACTTCTGGCTAAGACATCTTTAGAAATGACTGTATGCATAATACAGCATTCTTCTATACCAATACCCTGAACGTTGTTTGTTAAGTCGGACAGTCTAAACAGAATTTACTTACTCAAATATTTTTGACAGTTGATTGATATCGGAATCTCCACAAAACAAAGGTCTGAAAATAAATACAGCATGAATTAAATATCCATGTACAATTAGAAATCATTACAGGATCACACAAATTAAAAAGTTTCTCAAAGTATGTGTATCTCAAGACATTCCAGGCCCCTATCATCTGTCAGACTTATAGGTATACGATGAGAGAGTGAAACCAAGGGAATTAACTCTGGTAGATCAGCAAGGCGGAACAAAGCAGACCAATTTGTAGCTAGGCCCTTATTTATGTACTCATGGTTGGTAAGAATTCAAACTGAAGCATGGGGACCATATAATTCACAATTTTGGGGTACACTTTAATTGTCAATCAATAAAAAGAAATCAATTTGTTTAGCGCTATCTAACAGATGTATCTGGAAACAGCACCAAAATTAGTGATATATTAATAGTTTAATTGTGCTTGTAACAAGCATTTTCATTGGCTCAAAAAATTATGTTATCATCTCATAACATAAAAAAAATAAAAGGAACTACTTTCAGTTATACCGGGAGTAGCGGAGTAATCGTTGTTCACTGGATTTTGTATTCATCGATGTGTTTTTAAATATCTGGAGCAAAATAAACATGTTAAACTGAATGAAAATGTTCCTTATCGTTGTTAATTAAATTATAAGGGTTAACTGTAATATCTTTTTTACGTTATTGAGCAATAACACAAAAAACTGGGGTGTACTCTTTTCATAAACCGCTTCGCGCGCAAGAGCTTTGTCAAATATCATGTTGACATATTTTACCTTCTATTGAAGAGTTCCACAAATATACAGCCACAGCTCCAGATATCAACAGGAGTGGCATACGCTGCCTGGAGTATAACCTCAGGTGCCCTGTACCATAGCGTCACCACCTATAACAAATAAACATCAATTTATCTTTAGACTAATTCCAAATAATAGACATGAAGATGTTGCAACAAAGCAGACTTTTTTATATTCTGTTAATTTAAAGCCAATTTTGGAACAAGTGTCCTCAACAACAACAATCTATTTCAATCTCTGTTAAGTTGACCAAGTACTACCTGGACAGCCACTACCCCCTAACTTTTTGTGGATTGCCTACTACACTGTCTATATTTGCAATATTCTGTACATTTATTCGTAATTTTCTATGACACATAGCTCACAACAAACCATGAATTTAAATAAATAACATATGAAAATAGTCAGCACTATCAAAAACCTGGACAGCACCTATGAAAAATGTTTGTGAACAAAAGACAAAAATATCTTGCATGTATGAAACACACAAAAGTAACTTAAATCCTTTTTCCATTTACTCAAATAAGGGATAGGTAGCGACACGATTGGGTGAACAGACATGGGCAACACTATATGCTCCCCCAACCCCCATTTGTAATGATATGTACATCAATATACTACACGTATATAAGTCAATGCATATAATGATTGCATACTACCTTTTATCTTAATCTAGGAGTAACCTCCCTTTATTAATTAGTATAATGTGCATGCCTATACATGTAGCTAGAGAACTGGATCTGCATGTAACATAAAATAAAGACGCATGTTGAATGTTAGAGAACCTTATCGTTCCTTTACACGTCTGGACAGTAGACTTAGCATAACATCAATAATAAGGCACATATTTTACTGAGAAATTACCACTGAAGTTAGAGCCATCTGGAAGCCATACACCCTGGCGAGTCCAAAATCTGCCAGTTTGAGCTGACCCTGCCCAGTGACCAGGATGTTCTGCGGTTTTAGGTCACGGTGTACAATTCTGTGGGCATGTAGAAAGTCTACACCATTCAGTAGCTGGTACATCAGGTCCTGTTTAATACAACAATTATCTCATCAATAAAACAATAATCAAATAATTCAATACACCTAAACTTCCTTAACAGTACACGTAAACCTCTGCCAACAATCTTAAATGTCACACATGTACTTTCAATCACTGACACCATTGATGATATATTATTAGCAACAGATCTGACTGGTTTGTATGTGCCACATCATTCCAATCGACTCTAGATCTGTACATGAATTATCTCCCCTTTCAGGATGGCATTTCTGCTGGATTCATATGAAAAGTCAAGAGATTTGTTTTGTAATATTGATGATTTATATAAAGCAATGACAAATTCAACAATACAAGTCACTTGAAGTGAAACATTGAAATTAAACAATATCTTTTTCACTAATGTAATATTTGTATGTACTGCTTTAATGGTTATCAATAACGACTACAGCACATCTTGCTTTTATTCATCAATTTAAGCAAGGGCATACAATTTGAAATACCACTCATTTTATGATTACAACATGTAACGTCCTAGAAACAGAGCATTTAAGGGAATACTTCCAATCATACTTTATCGTGCCAGGGAACATGAAATGATGTCATAACAAGAGCTTTCTAACCTTGATCCTGTCTGGTCCAAGTCCAGGAGATGGGCAACCCTCTAAGTATGATGATAGATCCTGGTCAATGTATTCAAACACCAGCATGAGTCGGATTTCATTTGCTGTTGCCTGGGAATGGCGAACATCAAGTAATCTGTCACAAAATCCAAAATGATGCATTAATGATGGCTGTAATCTGTCACATAATCCAAAATGATGCATTAATGATGACTGTTTTACCTATAGGCAAATCATATGCAAAATAGCGTGAACAAAAGATTTTAGAACCATAAAAGTTGAATATATTGATAAATGTATGCGCTTGCAGGACAGATTTAACCCAAGTTGTCTCTGGCCCCTAGGCCTAATGGACATTTTTTTGATGGACATATGGCTGGTGTTGGAAATGATATGGGAAATCTGTCTATATTAAACTGTCTGTGAGCATGCAATTACAATATTAAGTGGCACATTAATTATTCTCACATGTTTTGCATATGTTGACTAAAGAATGTGGTTTAGTACTTAGACTCGTCATTCAGGCGACACAGGTAGCGTGCACGTGGTACACATTTATTTTCATTTTTGATAATGATTGGTTTAATTTGCTGTCGATGGTTTAAGCGTATATCTCATCAAATGATCATTAGAGTACATTTAGTTTGTTGGAATCTAGTGGCTTTTTGATAGCTTAATGTCACTGATTGTATTAATAAAATTGTCCTAATGTTTGACAAATGTTATTTGATCGGATTAAATCGTGCGGTACCTCTGTCGCTGTGAAATACATTCATGTGTTTGTGTTCTGTATATCCTATATTGGATTGATTAAAGGATAAGTAAAATGTATACTGTATACATCAGGTCACTGGCGTATACCTTGGGTATACATATAAGTAACAAAATGCCAGTCAGCAGGAAATGCTAGTTTAAACTTTGTCTACTCGCAAATATCTGCTAGTATGTTTTCTTTGACTATCTGTTCATATACGTGATACCTGAGCATAAATAGTGAAAATATGAGTGGAAAATAAATACTACCACATAAACACCAAGATTTCTTTGTTAATATTACACTGATGAGCTGCATTTGAACATCTGTAAAAGCACTCGGGATATCAACAAATTGGTTTTGAAAATTATTTTTTTCTTTTATATATAATATACATACACTAGTATTTTGCTATAATTATATAGATTTGGCTATGGTACATATACAAACAATAAAATAAAATTCTTCACTCTAATTCTGTTGACATTATTTACTGATACAGTGTACAGTATATACATATAGCCTGAAAGTTTCAATAGCACCAAGACTTTTTGTTAGAGATAAATATTCTTGGTGTACATGTGGTGGCACCCGGGCTACTTGCTCAAAATTTGATAGAACTGATGATGTATTAATAAAAAAAAAACAATTTCTGTATGTCGTTATATATATAGTATGTTGTGTCGTGGTACATTTTGTTATACTATAAATCAAACATACCAGTTTAGTATAGTTTATATATATATAGAATGTTCAAACATCTCATTCAATTTTATATTGATAAACTTGAGGCATTTAAATCCACCCAGTAACAGTGCACCATGTATGATATAAATAGCCGTCTTGGTAGACATTTAAATGTGTAGATATATATATCTAACAAAGTCCTTTGGTACATGTAAATTGGAATTTTATTCATACCATTTTCTTGTATACATATACACAGGTAGATATATATTCAGAATACATTATCAGAATGTACGAGACACTGTACAAATATCACATATCTCACATTCTTCTGCCAAGCCAACAAGCAAAGTTTGACAATGACAGTGACGCAGACATTGACCTTTTGGCCTTGTATATCAAGTGAAATCAATCAATTGATTGTATACCAATAGATTACAATCATTTACTGGGGTTATTTAAAAATATAAGTCACAAAAAGGTCAACTGAAACCATATATTTTTTCATATTTTTTTCCCTTTTTTATTTCTTACTGGTGAAATTTTAAAATATATTACAAAACTTATTTTTTACTTAACTGATCATACAAACCATTAATTCTATAGTCAATGGAGTTAGATATATTGGAATACCCTGTCTTAGGACCCCACCTGTGTTGATCAGTTGTAATCAATATAGTACTACAGAATCTACCAACATGTCAACTTAGCAACATGTCAACAAACCGGTTGCTAACGGATTATCATGTGACCTTTTGAATGTGTATTGCAATCATAGTATACTATAAGCCTGCCACAGCCTTTAGCCTACCAATTAAAATTTTAAACTTGTGAATGAAGAGAAATCATATTAAGTCCTGTTATTAGCATTGTATATAAGGACCTAATAGACCAGATGAAGGATTAACGATTAGACCAGTCTTATAATTACAACGATACACACGTACAGAACACCAACTACCATTGACTATATGCTAATATATACTTTGTACATTGTTATGTAAATTCATAACAATTATACACAAGGTCTTTATAGCCTTCAATCTGGTGTTAATGTTTACAAAAGCTATTAAAAAGTCACAGGTGGTTTTGAATTTTTAAACACTCCTAAAAGATTTTGTCTACACCACAATGTCTGGAACTGGATAAAACGTTCAACAACCTTTAAAACACTTGAAATATCTTTATTTCCATCAAGGATTGTACATGTCCTTCAATGGCACTTGATACTGGTTTTGTTAAAACTTGATCATGTTTCAGGTGTATGATCATTGTAAATACTTAAAATGGCTCATTACAATACATGTTCTATAATTTACAATAGTACAGGTATTTGTTTGTGGAATGGGTCACTGGAAAAATTGAATGCATTGTTCTTTCTAATTTTCAATTGTAATCACATTGTACATTTAATTCATATTGATTTTGCATATATATATATGTTGCAAATGCAATTTGACTGCAAATCCTGTTTCCATTAAAATTTATATTGATTATCTTGTTTAACTGGTATCCTTGTTGATAATGTGGAAGTCTGCAACGCAGCACCCTATATGTGTTATAGACATGTGTAAATATTTCTCTTAAAGGTTTGACCTTCCTCTTATAGCAGACTGTCGAACTTGTCACATTTATGTTCTTTCTGGTCTGAGGGTTGTTTATTATGTGAATATTATTGCCAGGTTGCCAAAAGAATTTGGTCTCAAATATTTTTTTTAATGGTTGGTGGATGTCCCTCATTAAATGACAAGAGGAATCTTCATTCCATGCACAATCCCTTCTCAACCCAACAATCCTCCTAAAAATGTCAATATATATTGTGCAAGCAAACATGAACAGCACTCATAGGAACATCTGTCCATGTGACGATCACATGATCTGTCTGTTTATAGTAAAGCAGAACTTTGGACACAAGGTGCTTCAGTCATTGCATTTTCCTGGCACATTACCATGTATTAACAACTGAAATGTCACTATGATTCCGTTTTGTCTATAAGTGCTACATGTATATCTATATACATGCAGTCTCTAAGAAATTATTTAACTGCAGGTGCAATAGCTGCAATTAAAGCCAAGGATGTTTTAACAAAATGATGCCCGCTTAATTCCGAGATAGTCTGCATGGGCCCAACACAGTAATTCATTGACAATGTATTGATTTTGTTTTCCTATCTTGCTGCAGGTTACCTTAATGCATAAGAGGTCCAATGGCAAAAACATGATCAGTTTCATATTAGTCAAATCTATATGCACACCTATTCAACACAATTCTTTGACTATATCTATATAATTCTTCCAAATTTTGAAATAAATAATATAGTCTTTTTTTTAATATACAAAAAAAAAATGTAATGCATTCTAAAAGAATCCTCTCAATAAAGTAATGTACATATCTTTCTTTTATCTAACATGCTGTTTATTTCCTAACCAGGCAAAAGTTCCACCATCTAATTGAAATTATAATTCCCAAATAACACAGCAGACTGACTTATTATCATTCTATACTACTGACTTGCAACGAACCATTTTAGATTGAGCTTCACCAAAACAACTGAACCATTTTAGATTAAGCTTCACCAAAACAGACTCCAAAATATCCTTACTTTGTGGTTTAAGACAACTGGTCCATTGAAACAAAATGATTCAACAAACCGCCACAATAATAACATCCTTGAGAAGGGAACACTTTGAGGTTTTATAAAATTCTGTGTACAGATGTAAGGACATAAGAGGCATGTGGTGTGGCTATAATGTAATGTGGTGTGGCTATATTGTAATGTGATGTGTCTATATTGTAATGTGATGTGTCTATATTGTGTTGTGGTTAAGTAAACTATGTTGTGTGGGTGTATTAACACCATCCGATCAGCAGTGGATGTCAAGCGTTCATACAGTACCCACCTATTGGTAGTGTTTAACCCCAAAAACTTTACTAATTCTAATATCATCTTTTGTTAATTGTCTGACAGAATTATTTTAGTGACTATAACTGTAGAAATTAATGCTTGAAAATATCATCAACCATAATGTAAATGTTACTGCTCGTAAACATAAGGCTATATGGCCTTGTCAGTCACATTCACGTGACTCCATCAAGCTGTCCTGTGTAGCATTTTTATCAACATCAAAAAAAAAAAAATTGTTTTAACGCCCTTAAATATATATATCTACAGAATTTTTACGATACAGGCTTGTGTTTGGCTATAGCTTAATCCATTTTTAATATTACCGTTCAATGAATATGAAATCTACATATATATTCTCTTTAAACTGTATCATGATCTTTTCAACCTTATACAGAAAATGTACCAATGTTTTCGCTACATTTTGGCCGTTTTGAAAAACAAGGACCATCAACATCTGGATTTCTTCCCTATAGAATCGGTTAGTAAATGTGGTTTAAAAATAAAATGATTTTCCATCCGACCTTATTTTTGGTGGCATATAAGTGAAAACATAATTTCATGATCTTATAAATAAGCATGAATACCCTGTCAATATCATTATGATGACATGTCCATGACGTGGGATGTATGACATTATTCATACCCATTACTTATATAATTACTGTTCCAAGATATACATACCTGACAATATTGGGATGCTCATAGTTTTCCAGTTGTTTAAGAAGAGCTATCTCCCGTATTGCACTCATAGGCATCCCTTCTTCCGTGTTCTGGATGCGAATACGTTTCATGGCCACAATTTGCCCGTCATTTTTTAAGTCGCGAGCCTTGTAAACTGTTCCATATGCTCCATTGCCTATCATAGATATCTCCTCGTAGTTCTGATCGGAACCATTCTGAGCACCTCTTCCCGACATTGTTGCCTCCTTCTTGCCAAATTACCATGGTAACAAGAGGAGATAACTCTATCTGAATCCCATGTTGTGGGATGTGTAGGGGTCACAGCATCATTTGACAGCTTAGATGGATCTGAAAAATATATACATGTAGTTAAAGCATAGTATCAAACACTGCAACAAAATGTTTATATATGATAGAGTACAAGTTACCTGTCTAAAACAACCTTCCAACAAGACAAAATGTGATCCAAAGTCTTTATAGGGAGGGATCTTTAATATTGAGAACCTCACAATCAGGCTTCTATGCAGTCACTGTTGAAAAATGGTTAGAACCCTCGTGCTTCCATCTGAGCCAACAAGCATGGTTAATATAAGTTTATATAACTTGTTTCACATTACTGTGTATAAATTAATAAATAAAGCTTTCATTCTATGGTATATATATATATATATATAACTTAGAAACACAAATGACGAAGGAAGACAACTTTATGACTCGTGCCCTGACCGGGCCTTGAACTCACGATCTACGGCACCCAATACAATCGCCTAGCCAGAAATATCCGCAGCTTATACTCCTGCGCCACATCGGCGTTCTTATAAAGAACGTTTCAATGGCGCAGTGATGGTATATATATACATAAGCATTGCTCAGAATACATTTTGAAATATGTTCATTATAAAATGCAGAATCTTTGGTTAAGGAATATAAATCATATGTAAGTTGAAATATATGCAGGTAACAGTGACATGACTCCCCTGTAATAGAACTAATAGTGAGTTACCATACTGTATTACAATGAAATATTCCTGTGATGGCCTATGAAATCCCAAATCAGTTTCAGTCTTCACACTTGACAGCTCAGTGTAGTGATCTAGTGATCACATATCATACACAATAGATTTCAGGGCACACTGTGTGCAGTTGGTGTATGTGTACCAGATATATGTGGTGTACGACATTGATAAACAAGCAGAATTAAAGTCTTAATTACAGTGCAATACATAAACAAAAACTGAGCCTAGTATGAACTTAACCTTTCGGACAGTTACCTTTGTGGTTTTACAACTTTCAGAGTTCCACTGACAGCCTTACGTCGCTAATTTACACACTAGTTTACAGGTGTGCCAAATCAGTTTGTTTTTTAGTGCAGAGTACTAGTTATGCCGGAGTTTGATATGTACAGTTAAAGATCAGAATCTGAGGGGGTGGGGTAATTCAGAATAATATAAGCTGTGACTCTCTACATCGACTGGATTGTAACCACACGCGCCCACTCAGTGGACATTCCAATGGTATCAACTTACTATTTTAAAGCTTCAACTAAAAACATTTTATTCTCAATTAAAAATTACCTACATTATGGTGTTGTTGGATGAAAAAAATGTATGTGTATACCTACATTCTGTTTTTATTATACCTAATATCAACAACAGAATACAACCAATCTGTTAAGTCTATTTACATCATTTTTGCATAATTCGTGAATTCTGATTCCTGAATTATATACTCATACACTGGAACAAAAGTTAAAATACTATTTCAAAACATTGTCAGAAGTAGAAGACTGTTGTGACAGCATTTTATAATGATAACCAGTTTCACCTTTGTACACATAAGTGACATAACCTTGCAATACAGATCGATGGTATCAATGATGTGCACCCTTTAACAGACACCTGAACCTCCATAAAAAGGCCATGGCCAACGACAATGAAATACCACTGGCGTTCCCGACCCGTAGAGTATGTTTTTAACTCCCCCAAATCAGATTTGACTCTTGGGATTGAAGCAACATATCTATTTGGCATATATGATTTTCTGACCCTTCAGATTTCTGAAAAAAAACAGTGATTTGACTTCTGAAATTACTAAAAGTCAAGGGTCAACTGGATGCCCTGAATTACTACCAGAGGACATGGAAGACACTATGATCTCAGGCAATCCATGTTAAAAACAGACACCAATAACATGTACATCCATGAATTACCAGTACATACAGGGTACAATATACAGGTAACAGAAATACACAAATATTTACAAGAGAGAGTACCTGATCTGAATTACCATGAATGGCCACAAAAATCTAAATGTCATTTTGTCAAGCTAGAGCACATGGTGGCATTTAGGCTCTACATGTTTCTCACAAAGAAATGTCTCAACGGAAATGTCACTTGTCCGTATACCGTCACTCCATGTGTTCATCTGTTGTTTACCCTCCAGGATGTTGACAGGAAAACCAAACTTTGATTTGAAGTAAAAGGTTTCCAGCTATCAGAAAGATTAAGAGTCCATATTGTCTCCCTTGACATGATGGTCTGGTGGCACATGCCTTTCACCTAGGTAGGCGACCAGGATTCATTTCCCTGATCAGACCTGAAAAGGTATTGGGTCACCTGCCAGACCACCTGGGTTTTCCCCCTGGGTACTCAAGCGTGATTAATATAAGTTGATATAACTTGTTTCCCAATTGTTGTAAAATAAATAGAGTTTACAAACTTAAATACTGCATGGACACACAGGTAACTTGCTGGATCTTTCTATTTCCTCTGGTGACCAATTTCAGAAATTTGAAAGGACAGCAGAGTTGCAACTAAATGTATATATATGACAAGAGGCCCGTGGGCGTTAACAGGTCTGATATCAAGTCTGTGGGCCTATTGGTTATTGAGAAGAACTTGTTTGAAGATTTCAGCCTATTTGACCCCTGTGACCTTGAAAGTAAGTCAAGGTCATCCATTTGAATAAACTTGGTAGCCCTTCACCCCAGCATGCTACAAACCCAATGTCAACTACCTGACTCTCTTAGTTATTTAGAAGAAGTCATTTAAACATTTCAGCCTATTCCATCCCTGTGACCTTGAATGTAGGTGAAGGCTATTCATTCTAAAAAAAAACTTGGAAGCCCTTCACCCCAGCATGCTACAGGCCTAATATGAAGTCCCTGGGCCTCTTGGTTATTGAGAAGTTGTTTAAAAAATTTAGCCTATTTGACCCTTGTTACCTTGAATACAGGTCAAGGTCATTCATTTGTACAAACTTATTAGCCCTTCACCCCAGCAGGCTACAGGCCTAATATCAAATCCTTGGGCCTCTAGATTATTGGGGGGAAGTTGTTTGAAGATTTTAGCCTATTTGACCCCCATGACATTGAAAGTAGGTCAAGGTCATCCATTTGAACAACCTTGGTAGCCCTTTGCCCCAGCATGCTACAGACCTATTATCAAGTCCCTGGGCCTCCTGGTTATTGAGGAGAAGTTGTTTGAAGATTTCAGCCTATTTGACCTATGTGATCTTGAATGAAGGTCAAGGTCATCCATTTGAACAAAGACTTGGTAGGACTTTATCCCTTGATAATGCCTCACTTTTGTTCTTCAGTTGAGCGTTCGCCCCTGTGAGGAAGGCTTTGGGTTCTGTCCCCTGGCCGAGACATACCAGAGTCATTAACAATGGTAGTCGCTACTCCTGCTTAGCGCTCAGCATATTAGGAGTGGGACGACTGGTTCGCCCGTCGTCAGTATAACGTGATCGGGTGGGGTGTCCTGCTGGGTGTCTTCGGCAGTATGCTTCAGTGAGGTAGCATTATAAATCGGCCTATCACAAGGAGACTTAATACGAACATACTGCAGCCTCCCAAAACACACATACGCACTCACCACACGCATGCATGTCACACGCAAGGGAGGCCGTCCTTTAAGACCTTAGCTGTTGATAGCCGGACGTTAAACAAAATAAACCAAACCAAACGCCCCCTCTAAATTTGTCGGAGTTGTTTCCTGTATGGTCATTATAATACTAGTATACTACAGCAGACGTTTCCTGCATGCCCCCTACAAGATCAGCCCCAGCAGGTTTCCTTCACACTTTTGTCCTAGTTAGCATTAGGTTTCCAAGTTACACATTTTGCTGATGATGGTGATGATAAACTTTAATTGTTAGTTAGGTTATTGCACTTTTTCAGCTTGAAATATATCCCATTCCCCACAATGTGCTTCAATATATATATACTTCAGACAAGTCCATATTAAAATTTTGCAGCTAACATCAAATCGCAATCAGGTAATGAAGAAAGGGAAAGTATTCTGAAATCCTCAGCAAAAAAACTGTGATTACATGGCTATTTTCTTGGTGTACAAGTTCAATAAAATACAATTTTACCAAAAGTAGACAATCTTTATATATGTATGAAGAACAATTGTAATATGTTATTCTAAAACAATAATGCTACTCCAGATATATATTTTTTTAAGAATGCATAGAATCATATTTAAGAGGTCTTCTTTGTCTTAGTATTGATTTGTGTAATTGAAAAACATGCAGTGCCACAAACTACGCATGGTGGTCTAATCATAAGTCATTTGATATCATATGAAATATGCTCACCAACAAAGAGTTAATTAAATCACCATTCAAAGAACACGTGGTTTTCTTCAGAATGAAATAAAGACATATGTCTGTACTTCGCGTAAACATGATCGTCCTTTCATAAATATCATATCTAGACTAGCTGTAAACCAAATAACGTAGACTGTGTGTGGTCACTTCCGTACCAGAATGACCACCAAACTGCTGTCTATGTACGGGTTCTCTCACTCCAATTCCATTACAAATCTGTTATACGATATTCCCGTTATCACACTAAGCACGAGGTCGAATCGTTCCAGCCATCAGTGTATACACATAGCCAGCCATACTGACCGTGGTACAACCCAATCAAGTGGTCAAGTACGAAATTAGGTCACACAGATTAACGCGAAAATATGATCATTGGCAGGTGCGATCTTAAAACCAACCTGTCTAAAGAACAATCCATTGTCTTCTGGTGATAAAACGTCTTATACCTGCATGAAATATGATCGGTTTTAAATAACAACCACTGACAAACAGCTGCTCCCTGGAATGAACAGTTGTATGCAAAGTTTCTCCATGAATGAATGAATGGTGTTACGCGCTACGAGTCTTTGTTGACACGAGATCGGAATGTCGAGATCCAACAGCCAAATTGTAATATAACAACAGAACCGATCTCGATCATACTGGTATCATTCGATCAATGAAACTTTCAAGTATTGATTTGAATAGAAACTGAAAACATTTTAAAAGGTTTACCATTTTTTCTTATTTTTCTTTCCGAGTCCCCTTTGGTGGTGTGCCGGTGTAAATTCTCGTGGCTCGCTTCCTGTCATGGGCACCGTCGCTGATTGGCTCTTTCGACAACCAACTTTAATTGTATGCATACCAGAGTAAATGTCAAAGGTCAAAGGTCACGCAAGGTGTACTCGAATTTCATTGTCAACACCATTTTCTGAGCATACATGTATCATATATATATATATATCCGTTTCAATATAAATTTAAGTATATGTTTTCAAGTAACCTTTCTTTAATTTTAACATATTGTTATAAGCTACAATGTACCTAACCTCCCAGAAGAATGAATGACGTGAAAACTCTTGATTCTTGATCAAAGGAAAAGGATTAATTCAACAGGTTTTTTTTTGTCTAAAATGTATTAGTTATGGTAATCTATGTATTAATATTTTTATTTGTAAAATCTAACCAAACAAAATAGAAAGTTATCAGTTATTTTGTCAAATACTTTTCCCCTTATCGTTATCCATTCTATTTAGTCTTCCATAGTGGTTACCAGGGTACTTCAGGTGATATCAAAAGTCGGTATAATATTGTAACAGGAAAGCGAGTAGCTGTGTTTTTCACCAGGGATCGAATTGTGACGCTCGATTCGCCATTTTAGCTCTCGCTCTACAGAGCGAATTTACATTATATAAGATACCATATGCCTAACATTCATCAATATAATGCGTGTTATTTCTTCACACATATTTGATTAATCTTACAGTTAATTCATCTGTTAGTTTTAGCGAGACATCAATTGACATAGCAATGCCATGTACTAGCTCAACGTCCAGAAAATATGACATTGGAAGATTTTGTCAGAACCTTAATACAACGTGGAAGGGGAAACAAGCTTTAATTAGATGCTTTACTAATTCCTTTCCCTATTACATCGGAAGCAAAGACAAATGAATCTTCGGATCTTAAAATGTCTAATTTCACAATGGAATGAATAATGATAAAGTTAAACGATTAAACATGAACAAGTTGAGAATATAATTGATATTAGGCATTAGATGTTTAGCCTGTACCTTATAGTATAAAGTACAAACATAATTGTACGAATACACGCGATGATTTTCATATTTTGAACAATCGTTTGATGTAATATTTTCGACTGTAAAAAAATATTTCCTCGTTTTTATTCGTTTCCTTATTATGAATTTTGAAAATGTAAAATTTCATTATTTTTACATTTAGATAATGTTTTCCTATCTCACATCTTTATACAATAAATCTTCACTTGTAACTATTCGCATATCGTCTAGCAGGACGCATTTTTAGTATTTTTAGGTAATATCAGAATATTCCCAAATGCGTAAAATCTAATAAAAGAAAGACGTATTGTTTGAAGAGAATTTCTATTTAGCATGAGCGTTTCTTAAATTTCTCCAACAGCTATTCTAACACCTTTTTTTCGATGTATAAACGAAACATGGTTTGTTGTCATGTATATGTTTTTTTTACACCAGATACATCATTACTTTTGTTATTGGTACATGATCATCAATTCCTTGTATAATTTCCCTACTGTGTGTTTGATTCTATTAACCACTTATTTGTCCCTGTGTGTATATCATTATTGATATAATGTAGGATAATAAGTAAGTCAGTCAGCCAGTTAATTAGTTTGTTACCTCATACGATCCGCCCATTGCTAGGTTTCGTCTCACCGACTATATTCAGTGTTCTGTAGACGTTCGGGGTATCCTCTGTAATGGAACAGTCTATCATGTAGAAGACAATTCCGTATAGTCTATATAAGGCAGTTCCGTCTGTCCTATAGAAGACAGTTCCGTCTGTCCTATAGAAGACAGTTCCGTATAGCTTATAGTATAGAAGACAGTTCCGTCTGTCCTATAGAAGACAGATCCGTCTGTCCTATAGAAGACAATTCGTATAGTCTATAGAAGACAGTTCCGTCTGTCCTATAGAAGACAGTTCCGTATAGCTTATAGTATAGAAGACAGTTCCGTCTGTCCTATAGAAGACAGATCCGTCTGCCCGATAGAAGACAATTCGTATAGTCTATAGAAGACAGTTCCGTCTGTCCTATAGAAGACAGTTCCGTCTATCCTATAGAAGACGGTTCCATCTGACCGTATAAGACGGCTCCATCTGTCCTATAGAAGACAGTTCCGTCTGTCCTATAGAAGACAGTTCCGTCTGTCCTATAGAAGACAGTTCCGTGTAGCCTATAGAAGGCGGTATAGCCTATAGAAGGCGGTATAGCCTATAGAAGACAGTTCTGTCTGTCCTATAGAAGACAGTTCCGTCTGTCCTATAGAAGGCAGTTCCGTATAGCCTATAGAAGGCGGTATAGGCTATAGAAGGCGGTATAGCCTATAGAAGGCGGTATAGCCTATAGAAGACAGTTCTGTCTGTCCTATAGAAGACAGTTCCGTCTGTCCTATAGAAGACAGTTCCGTTTAGCCCATAGAAGGCGGTATAGCCTATAGAAGACAGTTCCGTCTGTCCTATAGAAGGCGGTATAGCCTATAGAAGACAGTTCCGTCTGTCCTATAGAAGGCGGTATAGCCTATAGAAGACAGTTCCGTCTGTCCTATAGAAGGCGGTATAGCCTATAGAAGACAGTTCCGTCTGTCCTATAGAAGACAGTTCCGTCTGTCCTATAGAAGACAGTTCCGTTTAGCCTATAGAAGGCGGTATAGCCTATAGAAGACAGTTCCGTCTGTCCTATAGAAGGCGGTATAGCCTATAGAAGACAGTTCCGTCTGTCCTATAGAAGACAGTTCCGTTTAGCCTATAGAAGGCGGTATAGCCTATAGAAGACAGTTCCGTCTGTCCTATAGAAGGCGGTATAGCCTATAGAAGACAGTTCCGTCTGTCCTATAGAAGACAGTTCCGTCTGTCCTATAGAAGACAGTTCCGTCTGTCCTATAGAAGACAGTTCCGTTTAGCCTATAGAAGGCGGTATAGCCTATAGAAGACAGTTCCATCTGTCCTATAGAAGAGAAAAAACCGCCAAGGTTCCAAATGTCGCAATGTGCGCATCAGATAAGATTTGATGGCTTCCATGTTCTGATATAGAGAGCATGAGAAAATGCTATGGGTTGCACAAATTAGTTGCCTCTGACAAACTTGTCCATTCTATGTATGTCCCTGTCTCTGCAATTAATGAAATTGATCTGTTACTATCTAATGTTCCTGAACGTCTAACAGAATTGGCTGTATATCATTTTATAAGAAAAGGAAACGGAAAATTCAGTCGAAAAATAAATGAATAATTGAATAAATAAATGAATAAATGAATAAATGAATGCATTAAAGAAAAAAACAACACAAAACAAAAGTTTGTTTTTCTCCGTGGCTATGAGGATATGTCATTAAAAATTATACATGATATACAGGTACGAACGTTTCTGAAATATTTTGAAAAACCATTCAACACTCGTCCTCACATTACCTACTAACTTTAAACATATTCTATTGCCAAAATAGAGACAAAGGGTTAGTCACAAGTTATTGTTTGTACATTACATGAAAACATTGATAGGCATAATAAACATATAGAATATTTACATAGACACAGGCTCGCGAGAAAGAGTACGAGAATACACATCAAAATCCATTGCGTTAGATTGTGTGTACTATTTAGTCATTAATATGAACTTAAAGCAATCTGGTTTATACGTAAATGGAGTGTTTATCAAAATTGTAAAAATAAAATTTTGTCACTTTACTAGAAGAGATTTCAAAATGATTTGTTCAAACCTATAATCCGTTTTATAGGCTATGTGGCGACGGTGCGTTGACATAGCGTACATGTATATCAACAATTTAAGGTTCCCGAATGACGTCATACAAACAGCTATTGAAATACAGATATCTCAATTTTTAATTCAGATGCCTCCATCAATTTAATCATCAAAAATATATAATATGTATGTAGAATATAGATATGTGTATTGAAACGTTCTTTTTAAGAACGCCGATGTGGCGCAGCGGTATAAGCTGCGGGTATTTCTGGCTAGGCGATTGGGTGCCGTAGATCGTGAGTTCGAGGCCCGGTCAGGGCCCGAGTCAAAAAGTTTTCTTTCTTCGTCATTTGTGTTGCTAAGTTATATATATAATAAAAGCAGGGACATACTATAATATATATGTCAATGATAAATGGAGACATCTCTGTAAAGATATCGGAATCGAATGGGTAAAACCACCAAACGACTTGATTTCTTATTTATCTATTTTGAAATTTTATTATTATAAGGTACGCGTCAAGATATTGTCTCTGGTGTATATATATATATATATATATATATATATATTGAAAGGGAAACATTGATATAGAGGCCCGAATTCTAAAAGGGTGTCCTCCACGGCCTTCTGAGTACTGATAATTCCGGATTAAATGTCCGGTTAATAATTTAGAACTTACTAACATCACGTGACAGTCCAAAATGGCGACGTCGCCAAAGGAGCGTTTCGATGCTGCGGTGAAAGTTATCCATGGTTTGCCAAAAAATGGTTCGTATGTTCCTTATGCAAATATATACGAACAAATTCAAGACGCGACTTTCGCTATTTTTTTCAACGAGTGCATCCGTACTTTTAGCTCAAATTATTCAATTAGGTTTTTTCAGACTCTGTTGTTGACAAACTACAAAGTTCAATCCGGTATCTTCAAATTAATATTGTCCTATCTGGTAGGAATATACAAATGCGGTAGTAGTCCAATCTACCAGCCATAATCCCATAGCTGTAGTGTAGGTTAATGTTGTGAGGATGTGATGCTATCAGATGCCAAAGCAGTCATCACGAACCGAATCAGGAGGAATTTGGTGGGGATCCAGTTTTATTTTCTGTATATATATATATAAGACTAGCTACCTATACCCGATTGAACGTAAAGCATGGCACTTCTTTAATTTTCTGCATGTTAATGTCATTCCATAGTAGTAAACTGCAAATTTTGGGAATTTGGCTTAAATATGAAATAATTTCAATTGGGAATGGGGCCCATTAAAGCCCCCAGAAAAAGCCCTGAATTGGATCACTAATTTACGCTACTCCAACAATGTTAGAGGTTTTACACGGTGAGATACTTTTGACAGGCGCCGTGTGCAGTCGGCAAAATCATATCCGATAGAAAAAGAGCCGACCAGCAACCTCTTATGTTATAGAAGTATAATTTACGCCTAATTAATAAATATTTGCCACAGAATACTTTGCTACATGTACATCATTCCACTACTTCAAATAATCTATTTCGAACATGGCTGCATTGGTTGATAAAAATACGGAATGTGTGTACAAAGCAGAATAAATACAAAGTATGAAGCAAATAGCTTTTCGTTTGTTTTTGCTTTTTATTCCATTTAAGTATTTACCGGACTGCTAGCCCGAGTTTCCTCTGGCCCTGTCACCATGTCTGGTGTAGGGCCAGAGCACACTACTATATGAAAACGTGGAATTATCTGACACCGTTTGGTGTCGCTAAGAATTTGGTGCAAATACAATAAAATCGGATATGACATAACACCTACCTTACATATATGGATAAATGAGATATGTATCTACCCCAGAACACCCATTTAGTCCCATCTAGGTGTTTTATTCTGTCCGTATAGACCCTTGCTTTACCCTAGTCAAAATTTCATACTTAACTCGTCGCCATATTGCAAACTATGTAGGTTGCGGACGGCCTAATTACCCTAATCAACTCGTGATGGGGCGAAAAGGAAAAAAATACAATTTATTTTTAAATATTTTACCCCTTATAATTTATAAATAATGATTTTTTGAATTTAATATAACAGGTTTTGGGAAATAATAAGCTTAGTTTTCTTAATTTAAACTATGCAAGAAGAAAAAACACAATAAATCATATGTGGTCTTTTCGGTCCATTGCGTTCCGATTCGGGTGGTTAGTCGTACTGTCACGTATATACAAAATGGCGGGTCAACAGTACGAAATTTTGACTAGCGTAAAGCGGGGGTCTATACCGACGGAATTAAACACCTAGATGGGACCAAATGGGTGTTCTGGGGTAGATACATATCTCATTTATCCATATATGTAAGGTAGGTGTTATGTCACACCCGATTTTATTGTATATGTACCAAATTCTTAGCGACACCAAACGGTGTCGGTGTCGGATAATTCCACGTTTTCATATAGTAGTGCGCTCTGGCCCTACACCAGACATGGTGTCAGGGCCAGGGAAAACTCGGGCTACACCAGACATGGTGACAGGGCCAGAGAAAACTCGGGCTACACCAGACATGTTGACAGGGCCAGGGAAAACTCGGGCTACACCAGACATGGTGACAGGGCCAGGGAAAACTCGGGCTACACCAGACATGGTGACAGGGCCAGGGAAAACTCGGGCTACACCAGACATGGTGACAGGGCCATGGAAAACTCGGGCTACACCAGACATGGTGACAGGGCCAGGGAAAACTCGGGCTACACCAGACATGGTGACAGGACCAAGGAAAACTCGGGCTACACCAGACATGGTGACAGGGCCAGGGAAAACTCGGGCTACACCAGACATGGTGACAGGGCCAGGGAAAACTCGGGCTACACCAGACATGGTGACAGGGCCAGGGAAAACTCGGGCTACACCAGACATGGTGACAGGGCCAGGGAAAACTCGGGCTACACCAGACATGGTGACAGGGCCAGGGAAAACTCGGGCTACACCAGACATGGTGACAGGGCCAGGGAAAACTCGGGCTACACCAGACATGGTGACAGAGCCAGGGAAAACTCGGGCTACCGGACTGCCATTTGTTACTGGAATGAAGTCTGGAAATGTAAATAATCTTGATTGTGTCTCTTTTATTGCTATTTTTGTGGATTTGATGATGGATTCATGAGAAAGATTTACCAGGTAATAACATACATGTGACATCGTAAGTGATCTTATGTAGTTTAGCTGTTTAATATAATCAAAATATAATCCTAGCTTAAAAAATTTGACAATTTGGGAACAGTGTTAACATCAACCTGGGTAAATTAGAGGTTACATGGTGCCCATCATATCAACCTTGGCAAATTAGAGGTTACATGGTGCCCATCATATCAACCTTGGTAAATTAGAGGTTACATGGTGCCCATCATATCAACCTTGGCAAATTAGAGGTTACATGGTGCCCATCATATCAACCTTGCAAATTAGAGGTTACATGGTGCCCATCATATCAACCTTGGTAAATTAGAGGTTACATGGTGCCCATCATAAATTTCTCGCTGTGTAATCCTCTAACATTGTTGAAATAGTCTTTAACTGAAACATCATTATTTCCAGGACCTTTCCAGCCTTCCTATGAGATGATGCTGAATTTCTACGGATACTACAAACAAGCAACAGAAGGGCCATGCACAAAACCTAAACCTTGGGCATGGGATGTCGTCGCCAAGAAAAAATGGTTCAAACTATTTATTTCAATCGGTTTTTTTTTCACAATTAAATGACTAAGATATTAAATCCCGGATTTATAATTACTTATTTTTTAAAGGTACATTTCTCTTTCTTTGTCAAAAGGGTTTCATTTTCACACATCAGACTTAATTATATGGAGTTTTTAATGGTTCAACTTGAAATGGTTTCATCTTTGAAGCAAAAATGTTGTATTTTTGGAAATTGTGAAAAATCCTAACTTTTCGATGTTGATTTTATATTCTAGGTATCGTTCTATTTTGTTACTTAACAGTTATTTGTACTTCTTATAAAGTGGGAAAATAGGACCCTCAAAACAATCTTTGATGTATACACACCAGTATAGATATAGGATCTTAATTAGTTTTCATTTCAGATCATTTAGTGCTGCAGCGATATGCTTCGGAAAGACTTTACCTCGACATAAATAAACTCATATTTTCCTCAGACAATTTTGATTCTTAAATGATTTTAAATGAATTCAAATGTTTCTGAATATGTGACTGAAATGAAGCAGGCAGCTCTTTCAATTCTAAACAGTCACCTTAAGAAATCGCTTCCGCCGCCATGCTTTTTTTGGACAATACTAATTACTACGGTGCAGAAACCAGAAATAGCCTTATCCGGAAAAGCCATGGGCATATACCATGATGTGAGAAAAAATACAGTGAACCTAACCATGCCAATGCACCGTGATATATTTCCCACAAATTACTGTTGCTGCACTACCTGTAATACTATATTACAATATATACATTAAAAAAAAGATTCAAGCTAACTTGGAAAAAAGTTGGTAAAGTATCGATATACGATCTTGATTTCGATTTCTTTGTTAATTTTTCCAGGGATTCTTGGACCAAGCTAGGTGACATGGATCGTGAACAGGCCATGACCAGCTATGTAGAGGAGCTCAAGAAGGTATGTTATTGCTCTTGTCTTTGTTATCATAATGTGCAGACTGGCTTTTTACGTGTGCTGACGGCATTGACTTAAGGGAATATGCTATCTTGCTGCTATATTCCTAACATTAATATATATTACATTGTTGGAATTTATTTCATCTTGTATAGAAAAAAAAACCGCAGAAAACAAAACAAATAATAATTCCCTTCTTTTGGAAAACATGTGTAAAAAAATAATCAATTCACCCAAATGTGAAATCATGGATTATAACGGCTTGCATTTATGAGAAGTATGACAGTACCTACTTTCGATTGTCATTTTTGGCACAAGGAATTTGAGAACAGTAAACAGGAATGTACAAAAATGTAAACAAATGATACACAATCGAAGGGAGGTAACTCTCTTGTTACTTGCACAGTATGTAAAAAAAACCATACATCCTTATGGTTTTAACAAATGTAGTAGACAGTTGGGTGAATCACTTAATCTATGTAGTTGTAGTTTGTTTACTAATGAACACCTTTCAATGGAAAAAAACGCAAAAAAAAACATATAAAAATAAATTAATATGTTAAACCTTGTGTACTACTGACAACTTCTATTATTAGACGATTTTCCCCCTGTACTTGACCCGATTGTGTACATTACTACATTACTACGACTCCGATATTTGTGTGTCCTTTTTATGAAAGTAATGCAACTCAACTCATAAAACTCCTTATTTGGAAGTTTTTGCTCTTGATTGTATTCAAGTCTTAAGTTTTTGGTCACTTTACTCTAAATTGGAAATTGTGTTAGCACAATTCAAATCCCCAAGACTTCCCTTTTTTACTCTCTTCATACAGTAGTTAATGAGAAAATGCATGCTTCCGAAGTCTGAAAGTCATTGATACAGTACATGTATTTTTGATACAACAGATGACAAATCCTCTTCTTTGGAATTATTGTTAAATAAATAAGTAAATAAATAGATGGATAAATGAATAAATAAATAACAAGAAAACTCTATTACTTAACAAATGTAAGAGATCCAGATGATAGAAATGTGTTCATTTCATTTGTGAATGCTAATCACATGCATTGAACTGGACAAACGTGTCCAGTGTATTTGCTGATCATCTGCTGTTGTTTACTTGGCTTTTTCATTGTCGTGAAATCAATCAGCTTTTATACTGCAGATTCCCCCAAGAACACTGTAACCCCAGATGATGGATAACCTTATATAGATTACTTTTTGATTTTCTTTTCCCATAGATTTTTAATTCTTTATTACAATACAGTGTAGATTTCTTGCAAGTTTTTATATTTTAAGCATATTACTGATTTTGATTTTACCTGACACAGTTTATTTGCTATGTGCAAGCTTTATATATTGTGTTTGTTTGAGTGTAAGTATCCATGAC
Source organism: Pecten maximus (assembly GCF_902652985.1). Lineage (NCBI taxonomy): Eukaryota > Metazoa > Mollusca > Bivalvia > Pectinida > Pectinidae > Pecten > Pecten maximus. The sequence continues at coordinate 27,495,462 of NC_047016.1, read as the reverse complement.
ACTTATAATAATTTTTTCACAGTAACATGTGCTTTGTTTACCAGGCTTATAATAATTTTTTCACAGTAACATGTGCTTTGTTTACCAGGCTTGTAATTGGTCAGTTTATGATATTTTGAATCGGTCACTTTGCTGATCATATGAGTCTGTAGTTACGAGGGTTGTAAATTTTTTTTTTTAAATGGATGCATGTTCTATAGTGCAATAAAGTCCAGTTAATGTCATGTATGTAATTCTAACTTTTTTTTAATAATCACATTTTCTTAAAACTGTTTTCTGTTACATTATCAATGTAATGTAGGTTTTGTTAATATCACTTGCTTTGGTGTTATCTCCCCCTTGTGTTAACGCTTGCTCTCTGCATCTCTTATGTACATTACTGACAGAAATATTACTATTTCGACGAAAACTAGAAATATGCTTCATTCCACAATGCAACCAGCCTTAAATGTATTTTGGTTAAACCCCAACGAAAACATTTTTACTCAAATAAATGCTGTTTGGAAGATTCTAAATATAAATGTATTGTTATCAAAACTGTTTTTTTCAAACACAAACATGAGAATTATGAAATTATGTGGAAAAAATATTTTTATCAAACAGATTAAACATATATACATGAACAGATGTATGCACATATATCACTTGCTAGATATTTAACACCGATATTTTAAGTGTTACATCTCACCTAATAAAATCTTTAACGTTACCTTTCAGAGTATCAAAATATGCACAGAAAAATTGCGTCAAATGAATGAGAATGGCGATAAAGGGGTAGGGACATCTTCCTTATTTTCTGACAGTAGAATACATTTACACAGCTTTTCCTCTGCATATTCTATAAAACCTTGTCATGCTGCCACTACTTCCCCAGCAGTCTTTCAGCACAATACAGAGCCTAGAGGTTTTGTATTGCTAATAATGTAGTACCAGGGGTACCTGTATATTACAAATGAAAGAATGCACTTATCAAGGTCTTACTATAATCTTCTGCATATCCTCAATATTTTCATTTGTAGAAAACAAGTTGATAATTTTACTAAAAATCTAAACGTTACCTATGGCTTTCCTGGTATAATTTTGTGCCCTGGACAGTGGTGGGTTAAATGCTGATGCTTCAGCCTTTGTCTGCCGTCTCAATTTTCCTTTTAACAACAGCTCCTCCCAAATCATGTGTGCTGAGCAGAGTTTAATCTAACTTAAGAAGTAGAATTTTTAGGTCAGGGAATACCAGGGTAACATAATAACAAAATATTACTAAAAAACATGGAATGAAAATCTCTGGAGCACAGGAAAAAATGTCAAATTGCTCATTTCACTTTAAATAGAACCCATTCCCTAACTGCTATTACAATCTTATGATTTTAACCAAAAGAAATGCTGTAGTGATAAATTGGTATGTCATGTTTAGCCCATGGTGGTAAAGTTACACATATGTCATGTTTAGCCCATGGTGGTAAAATTACACATATGTCATGTTTAATCCATGGTGGTAAAGTTTTACATATGTCATGTTTAATCCATGGTTATAAAGTTTCACACATGTCATGTTTAGTCCATGATGGCAGACTTACACATATGTCATGTTTAGCCCATGATGGTAAAATTACACATGTCATGTTTAGCCCTTGGTGGTAAAGTTACATATGTCATGTTTAGCCAATGGTGGTAAAACAACACATATGTCATGTTTAGCCCTTGGTGGTAAAGTTACACATGACATATGTCATGTTTAGCCAATGGTGGTAAAACAACTCATATGTCATGTTTAGCCCATGGTGATAAAGTTACACATATTTCATGTTTAGCCCATGATGGTAAAATTACACATGTCATGTTTAGTCCATGATGGTAAAATTACACATATGTCATGTTTAGTCCATGGTGGTAAAATTACACATATGTCATGTTTAGTCCATGGTGGTAAAATTACACATATGTCATGTTTAATCCATGGTGGTAAAGTTTCACATATATCATGTTTAATCCATGATGGCAGACTTACACATATGTCATGTTTAGCCCATGATGGTAAAATTACACATGTCATGTTTAGCCCTTGGTGGTAAAGTTACATATGTCATGTTTAGCCAATGGTGGTAAAACAACACATATGTCATGTTTAGCCCATGGTGGTAAAGTTACACATATGTCATGTTTAGCCCATGATGGTAAAATTACACATGTCATGTTTAGTCCATGATGGTAAAATTACACATATGTCATGTTTAGTCCATGGTGGTAAAATTACACATATGTCATGTTTAATCCATGGTGATAAAGTTTCACATATGTCATGTTTAATCCATGGTGGTAAAGTTTCACATATGTCATGTTTAATCCATGGTGATAAAGTTTCACATATGTCATGTTTAATCCATGGTGGTAAAGTTTCACATATATCATGTTTAATCCATGGTGGTAAAGTTTCACATATGTCATGTTTAATCCATGGTGGTAAAGTTTCACATATGTCATGTTTAATCCATGGTGATAAAGTTTCACATATGTCATGTTTAATCCATGGTGGTAAAGTTTCACATATGTCATGTTTAATCCATGGTGATAAAGTTTCACATATGTCATGTTTAATCCATGGTGGTAAAGTTTCACATATGTCATGTTTAATCCATGGTGATAAAGTTTCACATATGTCATGTTTAATCCATGGTGGTAAAGTTTCACATATATCATGTTTAATCCATGGTGGTAAAGTTTCACATATGTCATGTTTAATCCATGGTGATAAAGTTTCACATATGTCATGTTTAATCCATGGTGATAAAGTTTCACATATATCATGTTTAATCCATGGTGGTAAAGTTTCACATATGTCATGTTTAATCCATGGTGGTAAAGTTTCACATATGTCATGTTTAATCCATGGTGATAAAGTTTCACATATGTCATGTTTAATCCATGGTGGTAAAGTTTCACATATATCATGTTTAATCCATGGTGATAAATTTACACATGTCATGTTTAGCCCTTGGTGGTAAAGTTACATATGTCATGTTTAGCAAATGGTGGTAAAACAACTCATATGTCATGTTTAGCCCATGGTGGTAAAGTTACACATGACATATGTCATGTTTAGCCCATGATGGTAAAATTACACATATGTCATGTTTAGCCCATGATGGTAAAATTACACACGTCATGTTTAGTCCATGATGGTAAAATTACACATATGTCATGTTTAGTCCATGATGGCAGACTTACACATATGTCATGTTTAGTCCATGGTGGTAAAGTTACACATATGTCATGTTTAGCCCATGATGGTAAAATTACACATGTCATGTTTAGCCCTTGGTGGTAAAGTTACATATGTCATGTTTAGCCAATGGTGGTAAAACAACTCATATGTCATGTTTAGCCCATGGTGGTAAAGTTACACATGACATATGTCATGTTTAGCCCATGATGGTAAAATTACACATGTCATGTTTAGTCCATGATGGCAGACTTACACATATGTCATGTTTAGTCCATGGTGGTAAAATTACACATATGTCATGTTTAATCCATGGTGGTAAAGTTTCACATATGTCATGTTTAATCCATGGTGATAAAGTTTCACATATGTCATGTTTAACCCATGATGGTAAAATTACACATGTCATGTTTAGCCCTTGGTGGTAAAGTTACATATGTCATGTTTAGCCAATGGTGGTAAAACAACTCATATGTCATGTTTAGCCCATGGTGGTAAAGTTACACATGACATATGTCATGTTTAGCCCATGATGGTAAAATTACACATGTCATGTTTAGTCCATGATGGCAGACTTACACATATGTCATGTTTAGCCCTTGGTGGTAAAGTTACATATGTCATGTTTAGCCAATGGTGGTAAAACAACTCATATGTCATGTTTAGCCCATGGTGGTAAAGTTACACATATGTCATGTTTAGCCCATGATGGTAAAATTACACGTCATGTTTAGTCCATGATGGCAGACTTACACATATGTCATGTTTAGTCCATGGTGGTAAAATTACACATATGTCATGTTTAGTCCATGGTGGTAAAATTACACATATGTCATGTTTAGTCCATGGTGGTAAAGTTACACATATGTCATGAAGTGACTTACATACCTGCAGGGAGTTGAATCTCCCACATGTAAACTAATACTGTATGCAGATTTCAGTCAGACCTTCGAAACAGTCATATGAGTGATGCTATGTAATTGAAATTTGAAACTCATAGACCTTTTGTTCGTGAGAAAATGTATCACCAGAAGATACCTGCCATAGTTTCTACACTCCCTATACATTAATGGAACTCAGAATATACACAGCTAGTGCACAGGTATATGAATGGACTGAATATCCTAACATTACTGTTTTGATTAAGATTTTAATGAGAGATCGAAATAAATACATGTTGAGTTTAGATACTTATAAACTTATTTTTTGATTTATTGCAAGAAAGATAAAATATTACATAATTTTCACTTTCAACATGAATTATATATACATTGTACTAAGGAACCAAGTTCACTGTTTTGAATAGATATTTGTCTGATGAGGTGACACAGTAGATTCTTACTGTTGCCAAGTTGTTCTATTAGGAACTTATATTTGCTTTGATTTGTTGTTGAAATACAAGCTTCCTGCAGCTTAAGTTAATTGTTGCAAACATTTGATGTAAAATAAAGATTCTTGAATCTTGTAAAGATCTATACCATTAGGGGTAGCTTTTAATTTGTAGCTTTGAACAGCAAACACCATGTTTATGATGAACTCTTCATTTGACATGGTTTGTTCTAAATCCATAAATATGGTTTTTAACACTATACTGAATATGTATTTTTGTACCCGACTTATTTTACACTTCAGATAGTGGAAACTATGCCTCAGGATCAGGTGGTCAGGGACTTTATGGTCAAACTAGGAGATTTTTACGAAGTTGTTGACGAGAAGATGCCAACATCACAAGATGTTGCGTTGGAAGGTAGGTCACTTTCTTAGGGACTTATGCTACAGTGAAGTATTTCTACTTGCCTTACAATAACTGATTTGTGTAACCATGGACACGGGGTTTGTATAATTATATATTTGAGTAAACTTATATTTAAAACCTCTACTTATCTGACTGAAGCCAGTCATTGTAACCACGGAAACAGATTTTTCTACTGAATTTGAAATCTTGAAGTTGAGGCTCAGCTTTATCACATGTACTGCAGAATTATTTCCCTTTGGTGATTGTGTAACTTTATAGCATATACTAATTGTTTGATTTTGTATGTGAGTATCACTTCTGGATGGCAGAGTGTGGCATCCACAAATTTGATAATGTGCCCAAGTGTAGGACCTATGTACATATATATGGCTCTACGATTTGGGCAGAGTTAACATATTCTAATGTCTGTTGAAACACTACTTAAGGGTGCCTGTTAGAGGAACACATTCTGATCACTACTTAAAGGAGATTGTTAAAGGAACACATTCTAATGTCTGTTGAAACACTACTAAGGGAGCCTGTTAGAGGAACACATTCTAATCACTACTTAAAGGAGACTGTTAAAGGAACACATTCTAATGTCTGTTGAAACACTACTAAGGGAGCCTGTTAGAGGACACATTCTAATGTCTGTTGAAACACTACTAAGGGAGCCTGTTAGAGGAACACATTCTAATGTCTGTTGAAACACTACTAAGGGAGCCTGTTAAAGGACACATTCTAAACACTACTAAGGGAGCCTGTTAAAGGACACATTCTAATGTCTGTTGAAACACTATTTAACTTAAAGTAGCTTGTTAAAGGAACAAATTCTAGTAATACTTAAAGGAGACTGTTGAAGGAACACATTCTAAATGTTTGTTGAAGTGACTAAGTTAAAGAAATGATTATTTTGTGCTAGTAACTTTGGTATGCCTGATATATACATGTGTTTTAATTCTTTTTTTTTTCTTCATCTGCCCTTTATATAATAAGCTATGTATAACTAATATTGACTTTATAATTTGAGCATTTTCATTGACAAGCCTTAGTGGTTTAGATTTTGGAAGACTCGCCAATGTTCAGTTTTCGTTTCTGTATAATGAGGGCAATAATGATTTACACACACATCAAGCCATTCAAAAAAATTAAATGAAAGTTAATTAACTTTGTGCAATATGAAGAAGATATCTGGTATTATTATTCGCATCAGATGATCCCCTATGTTAATTCTTTCCAGGTGGTCAGGAGAACCTTGACCTTGACCACTCTATGCGTGTTGACATTGCACATCAACTGGAGGAGAATGACCCAGAAGTGGAGAGTCCAGAGGACCTTAGATCAGAGGAACTAGAGGAACGTCTCAGGAGAAATGAGGCACTCGCTGACCAGATCCTGCAGTTAACAGATGGTAATTAGGATTTATGGTTTGATACATTAAAGTCTGCAAACAATCAATCAATGACAAGTTAATCCATATGACAGTAATTGCATTATTACTGATTTACAGACAATCTAATTCTGATATTGGTGGTCGAATGGCACAGTGGTAACACACTTGCCTTTCACCTCTGTAGGCAGCAGGGGATTTTATTACCCAATCAGGTATGAAAATGTATGGGGCCACATGCCAAACCACATGAGTTTTCCCTCGTACTGAGGTTTCCTTCCACAATAAAACCCCACACATGCTTCTATCCGAGCCAACAAGAGTGATTGATACAAGTTTATTTAACTTATTTCGCAATTGTTGTAAAATAAATAAAAGTTTACAAAGACAATCTTAATCTGGTATATTTGTATTTCAAATTACAAATAATGTGCAATCTTTGATTTTCTACTGTTGCAGAATCATCACCACTATTGACCAATGGTATGGAGGCAGAGTCCACCAACAGTGGTCAAGGGGACAGTGAGAGTGAGGAGGAGTTCTGTGATACATCGGACCATCCTTCACAGGTATGGTTTGATCGTAAACTACCCTCATGAATAGATACATATCATTACCCTCATAGGTATCACTAGATCATGAACAACCCTCACAGGTATGGCTAGATCATAAACTATCCTCACAGGTATGGCTAGATCATAAATTTTCCTCACAGGTATGGCTAGATCATAAACTACCCTCACAGGTATGGCTAGATCATAAACTACCCTCACAGGTATGACTAGATCATAAACTATCCTCACAGGTATGACTAGATCATAAACTACCCTCACAGGTATGACTAGATCATAAACTACCCTCATAGGTATGGCTAGATCATAAACTTCCCTCACAGGTATGACTAGATCATAAACTATCCTTACAGGTATGACTAGATCATAAACTACCCTCACAGGTACGACTAGATCATAAACTACTCTCACAGGTATGACTAGATCACAAACTACTCTCACAGGTATGACTAGATCATAAACTATCCTCACAGGTATGGCTAGATCATAAACTACCCTCACAGGTATGGCTAGATCATAAACTATCCTCACAGGTATGACTAGATCACAAACTACTCTCACAGGTATGACTAGATCACAAACTACTCTCACAGGTATGACTAGATCATAAACTATCCTCACAGTTATGGCTAGATCATAAACTACTCTCACAGGTATGACTAGATCATAAACTATCCTCACAGGTATGACTAGATCATAAACTATCCTCACAGGTACGACTAGATCATAAACTATCCTCACAGGTATGACTAGATCATAAACTACCCTCACAGGTATGACTAGATCATAAACTATCCTCACAGGTATGGTTAGATCGCACACACCCTCACAGGTATATAAGTGACCTTTTTGACCTTGACACTTCTGTAGGACAATTAATTTTGATGAAGTTGATACATTATAATTCAATGTTTCTTCATTTCTTGGCTTTAGGACTCGGAGTCACCACCTCGTGAAATCGAGGAATTGATGTCAGGTGAAACAGTCAGTGGTCAGATGTCCACACCAATCAAGTCAAACAAGACAGGAAACCACGTCCATTTCAACAATAGTATGACAGTTCATTCTGGACACCAAATCACCCAACAGGTCATGTCACCAATATCCAAATCAAACCTTAACACAAACGAACAGTTAAACATTCCAGCGTCTTTTCCATTCCATGGTGTAAATAGTAACACAAGACAATTATCTGAGAGCATGTTGACACATGGTGCTTCACCAGACTCACAGAATGTCTCCATGGAGAGTGTGCCAGATGGTAACTACCAGGACAGGTCGACAAGTTCATTGGAGGATTCATCATCTGGACAGGCAGAAAACATTGGTGATCGTGACCATTTTAAAACAGCAGGAAGTAAAGTTCAGGGGAGACCACTCTTGAGGAATCATTCACAGCAGACCGGAACAGGGACCAGAACAGGTAAAGGGGATAGGAAAAACATAATACACATATATTGCTTTTTTGTTCATATTTGAAAAAACAGCATTGCTTTAGTAAAAGACTATTGTACACATAAAGCCAATTATTGAGTTTATACAGATTTTTGAATTAGGAAGTCATGCCTAGCTGAATAAGTTTGTTTTGCACACAGGTTTGTTTATGGCCCAGGGTGGGGCAGGTGAGCCTATACCCAGAGCGTCTAGCAGTGGCAGACGTGGCGAGGACAAGCCTCAGTCTGGAAAGGAGGGTAACGACCAGCTGGCAGTAACACTGATGCGACTACAACAAGATATGAACAGAGTGCTGGCACGACTGGACAGTGTAGAGTCTGCAGTGCTGCAAAACAGATCACAGGTATTGTGGAAAGTGATTCTATAATATGAAGTTTGTCAAACTTGTTAGAGTGGCCATTTTGAAAAAAAGGTGAAGTTAAAAGTAGGCAATAGATGATACATTATTTCCATTGTAAAGAAAACCTGGTTCTGAAGAAGTAAATTTCTTAAGAGCTATGATAACTTGCCAACAATGATGGGTAAGGATGAAAAAAATAGATAACAGAGAATGTTTTTGTTGCTGCAGCACATCAAAGAAAAAAAGATTTTATTAAAAGTATGTCATTTATGAGTCTGAATGAAGAATCAGTACACAGAGTTCAGGATCAGATTCCTGTTGAATGTTGATCATAGGAAATGCCTTTATAAGCTCGCCAGGACGGAGTCCAGGGCAGCTATTGCTATTTCCCAGGCATCAGCATTGTCGATGTCTGTAAACAGTGTTGTGTTAATACTAATGAGAATACAGCTTAAGTATTTGACATATACATTATATACAACACATGATGATGTGTGTCATGACGTGACCTTTACATTAATTGGTACTTTATTTGCTGACCTGCTGACCTTGACCATGATATTTGATGTACATTTTTGTACTTTTAAAAAATAATTCTGAATTTTAACCAACTAACTATATATGTTACTTTCTGACGACTCTTGTTATTACTCAGTTAAAACATTAGAACATTTCTTTCTTTTTCAGGGTGACCAGAAAGTACAAGGATCGATATGGGTAAGCACTGTCTTTGTACCTGTCTCGATACTTCAGATTTACAGTTACTCAATCAATCAATCAATCAATTATTTTATTAGAGTGTCAAACAACTTACAACATATAAAATACATCATAAAATATTTCTCTTTCAAAGTAAGATATGTCCAGCCATTTATGACTTATTTAGACACTATAAAACAAAATAATAGTCTAAGATATTGCATGCTAAAAGTTAATAAGGTAAGGTTATCTCAAGCTATTAAAAATGGTACAGTACGTAGCCACGTTATGTTACAAGAATAAAAAGCTACGAAAGTTACTAATTTAGCTTTGGTTGTCAGTCTTGTTTTGTTAACAAAAGAAGTATAAGGGAGCAGTTATGGTTTGCATGAGGACAAACACAACAGAGTACTTAAGTAGGAGAGTGCTTCAGCTTCAATGGGTGTATACTCTGGATCTAATTCCTTACTTACTTGGGAGTACATTGCTGTAGATAATCTTGACACCAGTTGATTGCAACTTATATTATGTATCCTTAAATAGCCTTATTGGGCTGATATTGTTACAGAAGTCATTGTTAATTATATTCATTTCAATTCTCCGCCAGTGATTGAGCCTGTTACCTATGGATTACTTTGGCACCAATATAGGTTATGTTCAAAAGCTAGGTTTTTCCTCTCTGTCTGTCTGTGTATGTATGTTACTCAAAATTTTGTCAACACTCTGTTGGTTTTATTCGTTTAAAGATTGTAATAAAGTTTTTTAAATTTCAAAGGACCATATAATATCTTGATCAAGGTCAAGAAGATTACTATTTTTAGAAAGTCCTTGTTAGTGCTCTAGCTGCTTCATTCCTTGAGGGATTTTGATCAACTTTCAGACACTTTTAAAGGACATAATATCTTCAATGAGTTTGAGTTTTAGGTTTTTTAGATCATGGTCACCATTTAATACTATTTTTTAGGAAATCCCACTTTCATTTCATATAATTACACAGTCAAAATTCTAACATTACGATTTCTTGTTTTATTACATTAAAATCAGGAACAAGTTAGTTGTATACTTTCCATTTTCCCAAGTTAACACCAAAGGGCACAATCTTTATAAATCATTACAATATATATTGATTACTTTAGCAAAACTCAGTAAGCTTGTTTATATGGTATGTCAATTTACTGTCAGAATTTCAAACACATGTGATAACCCTGGTAAACACTAGCCACAATATACTACTCAACTGGAGAGAACTTCTCTTTAACTTGATGGCTGTGTGTAAGACTCCCTAACTGAACAATATATCACAGCTAGTATTTAACAGGGTTAAAATAGGATGTTAAACAATACTCTTCAAACTACTCTCAACAATGGTAGGATGATTAATGAAGTATTTCAAATTTCATTTTAATTAAGTTGATCAGGAAGTTTTGTTCATTTGACAGTATCATGATCTATGAATGTAGAATCAGTTCAGAATGATTTGTCTTTATTTGCAGAATTCAAAATGGTGGCCGTTTCCTTCGTTGACGGGGAGGACATTCTTTTTTGTGTTTGTTTGGCCATTTGTTGTTCACTGGTTGTTGACAAGGATGTTCAGGAGACGAAGGTAAAGTTAAAATTTGGGTCACTGACACAAGGTTACAGTTAATTTGTTAATTAGTCTACATTGTATTGCTAAAGCAGAAAGATTTAAAATGATATAAAGTTATGTTTTTAGTGATTTACCTGTGTTTGTAATTTGTGACACAATAAAACATATTTCACCGTTGTGTGATGTTAAAACAGATCTTATATCTGCTTTTTTCGATATTTTATTTCCCTATCGCTCATTTCAGAGATTCAAAAATGATTTGTATAATGAGATATTATTGACATTTTTCTTGTTTTGTTTCAATTTTCAGGCAAAACCGATAAGGAAGATTTTACAGAATCAAAACCGATATTGTGCCAAATTCTGAATCATAACCTTTGATGGGACAACACAAATCAGCAGTACTGACTGGATATCCCATGAGTCCAATTCGTGTATGAGAGAACTGTCTGAGCACTATCTAGCCTGTCTGCTATCCTGTATGGAACAATGCTAAGTACCACAGATGGATTTGTGTTATCTCACCGATGTATATAACCAGTAATTCTGTTTTATTATCAGATAATGATTTCTATCTCTATTTGAATTGTGGAATAGGTTCCATCCAAAGAAATGCTGAAAACTTATATGATTTGGATTTTGGAATATCAATTAATTCATTAATGACAATTCAGTACTCACTTGTTAGCTTGATAATCAGTCCATTAAATTTTTATTTTGCAGAGGTTTAATTGAGGGATGGAAGATAATAATAACATATGCATATGTGGTGGTTATATGTGGTGGTTTAAAACATTCTCACTTTTTGAGATCATCCATGTAAAAGTTATATACTGTACCTAATTTTACTCCAGAATGTTTGATCTCTAAAAAATTAAAATGTCAGAAAGTCATTTTGTTCTCATAGGTATGTGCTCAATTATATAAATGTGAGTTGTTCTTACCGTTTGTTTAACCAATTGGAATACTTGTTTAGTAAACATATCTTTGAATCAGTTGTTGAATATTTCATGATTTGGTGATATTAGATGATTTATTGCATTTGTATGGTATCTTATACAGAGGTATTTCTTCTGCTTAGGTTAAATGTTGATAACAAGTCTGTACAGTGTACAGTTGTTCTGCTATCATTGTGAAGGGCATGTTTAATAAATTGGTTGTTTTAAAGTCTGGTCAGATAATCAAAGGAATCCCAAACTTATGTTCAATTAAAGGAATCCCGAACTTATGTTGATAGACCTTGTTTTATCAATGTTTGATATTTGATGTTAACACTAGTCCATGTACTGTCATATTATCAAACATCTTATATGGAGATGTCACCCTCTTCAAATGATGGTGAATTTCCTGAGCATAATAATGTTTCTCTTTTAAACCATTGTTAAACCTATGTGTATTACCAAACTTTGTAGTACACAATGCAACACATATAAATGTTTTATCTAATCGGTCAATATTTGTTTGTGTTGCCCTGTCCAACTCTGATCCATTCCAGCCATTGAAATACTTGCATTAGTGTTCATTTCAAGATAGTTTTGTAGGTATCTGTGATATATATTTTGTGTAAATCAGCATTTTGTTTGTGGGTTCATTGATTGTTAATTAATTTGTTTTTGTGAGATATTTATCATTGATGAACTAAGTTGAGGTGAATATGTGGTTATATCAACCTGAAAACGACACATTAACTACAAGAGTTTTAGGTTTACATGACTACTGATGAACTGTGAAAATGACATTCAGTCTTGAATAGTGTTACATTTTGTATTTAAATGATAAAGTTCTTTTTCTTTTAAAAGGTGGCATATCAAAATTATCAATGAAAAAATGTACCACATTTGATAGATTATATTGTGACTGAAGGGATTCATGTACATATATATCTTATGTTGTTTGTCAAGTTCTCATTAGGATAGAGTATTATTAAAATTGTTCAGATGTTACATGCAGCAATGAACTATTGAAAATAAAAGATTTGTGTTGCAAGAAAGTTTGATGATGAAAATATGCTTTGCTTTCTTTTCATTTTGATGGAATCTGATTATCCCTTCTGATGACCTACATATTGTGTGAAGGTAGGGGTTGTTACAATGATACTCTTTCTGTACAATCCTGAAGTGTGAGTGAACTACCGTGTGATTGATAGGTGTTTTAAGTGTATCAGAAATGTCAAAAGATGGGTCAAATTATCTTTATTTTATCCACCAATTTGCTTGTATGTTGTTGGAAATTCTAAGAATAAATGAGATTATTTTGTATGATTAACTTATTTGAGTATTGGGTGATTTGACATTAAGGCAATGTTGAGAATGCTTGTATAATGAAAGATCATGGTGGTGAGTTAATTACAATGAACATTTCTGTCTGCAGGTTCAATAAAGGAACTATTTTAATGCTGGTGTTTTTGGTGATGTTTTAACTAGATATTTTACGCCCTATACATGTAACTGTATGCACATTTGACAGACGTTTGTTTCCAAAATAGGTATGGTAACTTTTTACACTCGTCAAACTAATTTGGCAGGGACCATATATCCATTATGTACAATAAATACAGAATAGTGATGGTAGATACACAATGTAGGTGATATTAATTCCCAACTTGTTTCAGGTCACTTGAGTAAACTTTTCCAATCCGGCTTTGTCTGTCGTCGTCCGTTATTTATCTGTCATTAGTTAACATTTTGACGTTTTCAACTTCTCAAAAACCCCTGAACTATTTTTGATGAAATTTTGCAGAAACCTTACTTGGCTAAAATCTACCAAGCGTTTAAATTATATGGTCCCTTACCCTCAGGAGGCCAAGGGACGGGGCCAAACGTGGTCATTTTGACTGATATTTCAAAAAAACTTCTTCTCAAGACCCAGATATGGCAGAATGATATACTCTTCATTGATTTAAGGTGCTTTATCAGAAGTGTAAATTCATGGCCCCTGGTTGCACATTCCACCTGGGGAAGGGCTAATTTTTACTATATTTAGGAAACTCGCATATTTTAGCATAATTTCTTTCATTTTTGTTAAAATTTGGTTATCATTTGGTCAGGGCTTACTTTTCTCAATGACATGTTAACAGTGAATGGCAAGGTCTATGGGGCAAAAGTAGGTAAAAAAATAATAATCTCAAGTTGAGTAATTGTTTCCAACGCATATAAAAGAATATGATACACTGAAACTGCAAGTATATGATCATCAGATGAAAAATGACAAGAAATATGACGTCTTCAAAAAAATAAAACAATTTTTTTCCCGGCAAAAGTTTTAAAAAATCACCCAAAATTGCATGTAAAATGTTTCTGCTCTTTTATCTATGCACTTGAAGGCTTGATATTGCACATCGATAGCATGTATGGCTGGCTACAAATAGTATTGCTTTATCATTGACATTGACCTGTCACAGGCGTTAAATGATGAAAAGAAAAGAAAATACAAAATTCTTTCAAAATGGTTTATTTGGATCTCCGCTCTTATGAAGGTGAGTGCAACGTCCAAGGTAAAATCGTCAAAAATGACGCAGATATGGCACTTTGAAGAATGTTTTCCCGCCAAAATTCAAAATTATTCCCAAAATGATTTCCAATGGGTTTTTTTCCATTACTGTGACATATACACTTGATAATTAGCACATCTACAACATGAGTTGCGTGCTGCAATAGTTATGCAAATAGTTCACCTTTTCCAACAAAGAGCAAGGTCAAAGAACGGAAATGAAGAGAAAACATGAAAGTGACCGTAAAAGGTAGTAATATGTTTACGACTCATGTGACCGTTAAGGCCCATGGACCTCTTGTTTAATAGTCGTGTCTTACCTTTACAAACAAACAGTGATCTGTTATGTTTTCTTCGCCCTATTTTACCGTATTTCACGGGTATGTACCCTATTTTTCACGGGTATTATTTTTTTAGTTTCAGGTCTGGAACACCAATGACAATATTGTGGTAAACAATGTTTATTACATGTAAACATATACCGGTAGTACAAACTGTATCTGGGCACGTGGCTTTATTAGAAATTAACTTGACCTTGACAACGTATTTAGTCTCTTAACGTCAGAACCTTATACTTTGGCTAAGAGACAATCCCGATGACATTTGTGATCGGTTTACAAGATCTATTTAAAAAGGTTAGATTAAATATAAATGTCATTATGTGAATTTTACTTAGTAAATCATAGTCGTGGTCAGTTGTTTTTTGTTTTTGTTTTTGTTTTTTGTTTTTGTTTATTTTTTCTAATAATTTTGTTATTCAACAGACATCTAGATATCTAATAATTTTGAAATTATATGTAAAAAAAAAAACGGACTTAGATATTCAATTCATTTTATGGAGTTATGGTCTTGCGGTCCATTAGTACAATTGACATACGTTTACATATTTTTCGATGAAGTCTTAACCCCTTGTCTACATATTATAGATTAACACAAAGTGATAATCGTTGTCTGCCTCAGTAGAAGACTTGCAATAATAATGGACGTATATTGTGTGTGCGAGGTCTCATGAAGAGGTTGTCTCTCTTCGGATGCACTCTTAATAGGGACCCATCACACATAATGAACCGATTGTCGTGAAAATTGTCTTAGGTGATCTTTGCGCTACCATTTGTTTTGTTGTTGAAAGTTATAACTTCTTTCCATGCTAATATTTCATCGAAATCTAGACTGTTTGGAAAAAAATAAAAACATACAATTTTTATTATATCAAAATTAGAATAAAGAATAGCACAGTTCTCTATAAACCGTACATCGTTGAAGCTAGTGACTTAGAATAGGTATGTAATATGATAGACAACTAGGTATGTAATATGATAGACAACTAGCTCAACAGTCTAAAGTTAGAATTGCCCTCCGCGACCTTTACGGTAACCCGGAAGTAAATCTACGTCAGAGAGAAAATGACGTCACATCACGTTGACGACACAAACAATATGGCCGATCATGTCTATAGATGCTACCCTGAAATGCTTTTCGATTATAATTTTGTTGTTTGTTGCACAGTTCCAACAGGTAAATAACGTTGAACGTACGAAGGCGAACAATCTCATAAACGTTGGCGATTATGATGCAAAAACGTATTACGATGACTACTTGAAATCAACCAACTATCTGGAAAGAAGAAAGCGATCTAAATCTGAAGACTTGTTTGATGACGAAGACGTTGAACGTGTTTCTGAAAAGCTTAGAAAGAAACACATTCGTCAAAACCGACGACGAAAAAAACACAGAGGAGGCAAAAAGAAAAAAATAGAAAATGACAAAGGTAACTGAAAGTAGATGTTACGTATTGTTATAGATCGAATGCATGTCTCAGTACATTTCGACAATGCGATTGCAATAGGTCCTATTGCGTTTACGACAATGTGAAAAATACGTGAACGGGGTATTGTTGTAATCGAACTCACATACATTCATACGTGTTTCTTCTTCACATAATTTTTGTTTTCAATTTCAGAAAAAGAAAGAAAAATATCAGAGTCCTTAACATCGGAGGCGGAGAGAAATCGAGAATTGCGTGGGGGTAAAAACTTAGCCAATGTTTTTTTGTTTAAACTTTGACGGTCTGTAATGATCATTCTCGTGGATTTCTCACATTTGCAAGGAACGAGTAGCTATTTCTCTTAACATGGACAGGCGTATACACACTTTTACCGACGTGAAATGTCTTAATTTCACCCCAAGGTTGAGAATGGAGGTGTGGAATTTCCCTTTCCTTTTGAATGACGTCAGGGCAAAAATACAATGACGTCACGATAACAATAAAATGATGTCACATCGACAATTTAATAAAAGTTTCGTAAGCATGATTTTGCATTGGTGTAACGTCAAGATTTGATATGTAAGAGGGCAAAGAGGTTAAGAGAAAAACGTAATTCATCATTTGGGAGTTAGACAAGGGGATCTCGACCCTTACGGGTAAGATTCTCAGGTGAATTTCAAATGGGATGAAATGGGGCAAATGCGTGTAGTTTTTGTGTTCAGTGTGATTTCCGTGTAACCAATGGTTGCTATGAGAGTAAAAAGTCAAAGTTTCATTTCTACTTGTGTTACAAAGATCAGAAATTAAGGAGATTTAAAAAAAAAAAATGTTTGTTTTAATTTAGTGGTGGACTTTACCAACATTTATAAACATTTCACTTGATAGTTGAAATCAGTCGTGCAGAATATTTCTCGATAAGCGAACGAATGCAAACGATACCTTACTGTACATGTAAATGTATAAGTGCGAAAATCTAAGACATCACTTAGTGACAGTGCCTAAACGCTACAAGGCATTTGGTATTATTAGATAAAACAAAATTAGTTATTTATTTATTTTATTAATGATCTCGTGTTTGAAAGCACACCTCGCGCAATACAATATTAGAATACATGTACTCAATAATATGGTATAGCCTGTAAGAGTTACTGCCCTTCCCACATGTCCAAACTTGTCCTCCCAATGACAGCACGTTGAATGGCACAGAGAAAATAGCGAGACGGTCACTTTAGCTACACTAATTGATCTGACATTTATACCACGCTGATATTGAAGTTTAATGTTAAATAGCTAATTTTAAATTCCGTCCCATAACATATATATTTGTCTTTTTACATCGGATCAACACTGATGCGTTATACAAAGGAAGTCTGCGTTTCGACAGGCGTAATTAAGAAAAGAGAGTCAAAACAGTCATACTCAATTAAAATAATAACTAAAATCGCTTGATTCTATGAGGACTTTATGAACAAAATCAATTTCCTATTCTTTATCGTGTTTAAACACGGAAATGACAAATACGACAAAAATAATTCATTTGACCTTTTAAAGGTAAACCGGTATTATGAGCGAAATATACATGTACAATCAAAACTGATTTATATTCTACACATTTGGTAAACATTGCATTGCCCTGTGAACAACCTTTTTTAGCAATAAGTTACGTGGCTTTTAAAACAAAGTACATGAATACCGAATCGACTGTTGCAGCCTTTAAGCTACATGGCCAGTCAGAATTTCTTTCGTACCCTTTTACCAGCGCGTAATCAAAATTTACACTGGGTCCTGCGCGTATTCAGCTGGTAGTTTATGTGTGCGCATGTTAACCGTCACATCAACAATTGCACTGTATTAATCTCATTAGTGGCAATTATCAAAAAGCTATATTACTATTAACAATATAGTGGGGTTAATGCACATTCACTCCTGCATAATGATAAAAAAAAAAAAAAACGTCAGAAAAAAACCGCCACACAACTTTAATTCACATTCGAGTCAATTTTTTTTTATATATATTTTCAACATTTTGTACAGGACAACATCACGATATAATAGAGCTTTGCAGGCAGATTAAGCAATATGATGATGACTTAGACGATAAATGTACATATTGTGTATAGATGCGGTTGGGAACCCATGTGTTGCCGGTCCGTGTGTCCACGGTGGGACCTGTATATGGAACAGAGATGGACAACCTACTAGCTTCCGGTGTGACTGTAAACTCGGTTACCAAGGGTCGCGGTGTGAGAGAGGGTAACACTATCGTCTTTATATTTTGAGTTCGATCTGTCAATAATTCGATGTTAATAAGTCGTTTTTGTATATTACCACAATCTTGATTATTTAGACATATTCACAGCAATGTTAATCATAGCTCAATTTTGTATTATGACAGCCATGGCCGACATCTTAGATCTAAAGAAGTAGAATGATTCAGGAGTTCTAACTGTATTGTTTCAACAAATCTCGATGAAAATGCTTAGGAACATGAGCTAACAATGATTGCGCAATCATTACACTTTGTAAACAAACAAACAAACAAACAAACAGGTAAAATCTCTAGCAGCCAAACAGTACAATGAGTGTTAAATTCGAATGCCAAGATGGCCGTTAGGGCAACCTTACACTTTGTAAACAAACAAACACCTAAAATCTCTAGCAGCCTTTCAGTATTCTGGGTGTTAGATACGATGTGTTAGACATTAGGTCTATTCGAATGCCAAGATGGCCGTTAGGACAACCTTAAATACTGCTAGTAGAATTCAGTGTTATATAACCTGCTGTAGATGTACACTAGTAGTTTTAGTCTTTATAGTCAGATTATCATCTTTTTTTGACAGAAATAGAAGAGTGCGAGTCTCTACCGTGTAAGGAGAGGGGAGAATGTGTAGCCACATCTAAGGGCTTCCTCTGTCTGTGTAAGGACGGCTACGGAGGCAAGTTCTGTGAGGTCAGCCAGAAAACACACACTCTCGTGACAGGTACGTTTGTTCGATTAAAACCTTATTGTAACTAGATTTGTCAGAGCGACACCAATGCTTCCGCTGGTAACGAGAAAGAAGTTTGGAACATTTTGATATTGTTGATTTTGTTAAGGTTGTACTTATGGTTTTTTTTTGGTTTTTTTTTTATTTACTATAGAGTGACACAAAAGAATGGCTGGAACAATATATTGTTAAACAAGAGATTCGGCACTTTTGGTATACTTTTTTCCTCTGATTTTTAAACGTCCCAATGGATTGACCCGCATAATTACTACCGATATACAACTACACATCAAATTACAGTTCTATATTTGTTACTGTTAAAGAATTAATGAGCGAAAACGAAATTTTGACGGAATCAGGGTCAATAGTAACAATTTCATATGCCCCGACAATGAAATGTTGGGAACATAAAAAAGTAGGAACATAATCCAGGGCGTTTTAATCTGACGATCTACAATTAAGTGGATCACTTTTGATAACGACTGCTCTGAATATATATGAGCTACTTGCTTACGACCGAATTTATAGTCTGCTGCTTTGCATCTGAAGAAATTCTTGTATGTAGCCAATGGCCGGACCACTCTCTCAGAAGAGACTGAGAACGTGCGTCTAACCAGCGGCTAGACCAGCAGATCGCAGAATTTATAGTCTGATGTAGCTCACATCGTGACCAGACTTCTTTGTCTGACGCTCACCGAATCAGCATTCTCTTTCCTACCACTAAACGACTGTCTTTCAACCCCAGACTGTCTGTTTTTATGCTGTACCAATCAACCATTTGCTCTAGCTAGCAACTGTTTAGTATCCACTTCTGATTTTGTTCGGACTCTCTATCAATAAACAATTCGCCAACAAACAAGAAATGACTGCTCTACCATTAAGCCCTTCACAGAGCCATCAGCAACTCAAACTTACTGTTTTGACGCTCTACCCAAGGCCTTGTATGACGCTCTCCTACCCAGTACTTCTCTCTAGTTAACAACTTGCCCAGGCGTATTCTATAAGATTAATTATCGATATGTTTATTCGATATAGAGGTAGGATTCTTCATGTTCCAGAGTCACACAGTGTTGGCAGGTCTGATGGGATCGTAATTTCAGGAGACGTCCTCCAAACGATTTACATCACTTTGGGAGTAGTCGGGACATTGCTTGGCGTCATAATATTGAGTCTGTGTATCCACTGTTGTCGGGTGTGGAACAAGAGGTAAGCTAATATATACCGGACACATATAAGAATTGGCGACCTTTAGCCTAAGTATAATAAGTTACGGTGAGATAAAGACTTACCAAATCTAAAGAGTCCGCCCCTTTATTTTCACCAGGTTGGGATTAGCGTAATAATGGATTTGTCATATGATATATTTACTAAATACGTCACACAACTTCATTTTCTCACGTTTGTGTTTGATGTGTGGATATTTTTTTAATAACAACTGTAAACGCTACAAGACGACGTGACAGTGAAATGTGATGCTTGTATGTTTTTAGAGATCATATGTCATTATAAGATACCGATAATTTTGCAGGTGTTCGTATTTCTGTCCAAACACAACTCCTATATATAGCTGCAGGGCACTTAAATCAATACAATATAATCGTTATGGAAACTTTCACTTACTGGATATGATATAAGTCTGATGTGTGATGCTGTGTCTGGATATGAAACAATAAAACTCCAAACCTCCCTGACGATACCATGCGGGATCTCCGTGTATCAACGCTTGCGTCGGATACGGCTGTTACTGTTCCATATTACGAGTATCCGTCTGCCAGGCGAAAAGTTGACAAAGGTGACAAGTGTTATCTTGGTCAGTAGGAATTGAAACAGTTATTTTATTTCTCTAACAAAATAAAACCTATGTCGTGTCAATGTAGATATTGTATTTAAAAACGTCATCTGATTCTTGTGCAATTTCCATGTTTTATGAGATATTTCAATTTTCACTTTCAATTGATTATTAATTACTTATTTTCAGGTTGGAATATACTCAAACATGCAGGAAAATTATTGAAAATGGTGGATCCATATCAGAACTTCCGCCGGGTATTTGTGAAATCAGCAACTCCTATTGTAGAGAATTTTGGTGTTGCGGTTGCTGTGACATAAAAGATCAGAGTACTGAATATGACGAGCTTCTTGCTGAATGTAAGTAATTACAACAACCGTCCAAATGTTTATATACTACTGTAGGTCAGTCAAACACAAGACAAATTATATCGCTAACAGAATACGAAGGAATTTATATTTGGTTTTCCATCCTTTTTACATGAGGTGTTTGCTATAGTTGATTCATGTATTCACACGAATTTCGCTAGGGTAGTTATTGACATGTCACTTTCTGTTTACATTTGTTGTAAATCATATTATTAATTAATGCAGAGATTATAGCAATCTAAAACGATTTGATTGGATTTGAGATATATATGTAATAACTCTTCCATTAACTGAAGAGTATGTTTGTTCTTTTTGCAGTCAAAAATACCACCCGTTACTTACAACGACCGAATTCTCCGATACCTGATTACCAACGGAGACTAGTTCAGTCGGAGGGGGCTTTTCCTAAGGTCAAACATTCCTATAGGTCATTTAGATCTCTTCCTGCCCAAATGCAGAGTTTCACCAAAAGACCATCTTGGCTAAGAGGTTCAGATTTCACTAATGACGCAGACTCGGCGGACTCCATTAGGTCAACTTTACCTCCTCGAACACGTCCGAGGGGGCCGTCACCATCTCGAAAATCTTCTACAACTCCACGCAGTTTACCAAAGCAAGTGTCTTATGAAGGAACAGATACAGAGGGTTGGCATGATCGCATTGAGGACACCAATATTCATCACCAGGGAAAATCTTTTTCTAGTAGTGATGCGTCTCCTCACCACCACTCGGACTCCTCACAATACCATCGCCATTCACTCATCCCAAGTAGCCCGTCCCACAGTCCAAATCGACCTTCCCATCAGAATCCGAATCAACACTCCAGTCAGCCAGTCTTTACCAAAAGAGCTTCAGTTCGAAACATACTGGCACACTTGTCGGAAACCCACCCACCCCTTCCCAACCTACCGCCTGACCAGTCGGTGTCATCTAGTACGTTCTCTTAACCCTGACCTTGACATTGTCAGACAATGCATCTGAAATTAGACTTGGATAGGCAACGTCATCATAAAATATCTTTATAATTGGAAAAACCAATTCGATACACATACCGCACAAAAGATGTTTGAAATTATGTTGACGTTTTATTCGTCAATTTACAACGTGTTTCTTGAGTTCTTTGTTTTAATTGTAATAAACCTGGTCGACTTATAAGTATAAGTTATCAGTTTTAATGAATTGAAATTATGCGATCATGGTCTTCTTATGACCAACATCTGACACTTCTAGTTCAAGCTCAATAGTAATCTCAGACTAACGGTATGACGTTCACATTGGCGAGTTTAACCCGTTATAAATTTATTAAATTAATATACTGTTTAATAACAAACTTCATGACGACACTTCATTCTTAATTAAGAAATATGTCTCTGTAATTCCAATTGTGTGTCTCGATTATGTCGTCGCTTACTAAGAAGTCACTAGCATATGGATTAGGAATGACGATCAAGAGGATATGCAGTAGGAGGATTACATACAGTACATCAGAGGGATGCACTAAACACGCGATAACGGAAACAAGGATACTGTGGTTAAAGGGTAGATAAACAGCTACAGAAGGTGAATTAAATGGAAGGAGAGGAGCTTCCGACACTACGGAAGATAAGATCCAGCAAAAGAATGCCATTAGTTCTGACGTATTCCAGAATGCTCTCTGATGTACAACCGCCGTTGCTAGCATATCGACGGGATAGGGGTTTGTGTGACACACTTGTGAATCGCAAAACAAAGCGGGAAATTCAAGTGGAAAATGTCTGCAACATATGCTGTGAAATAGAAAAAAAAAACAATATATGGTGTATGACACCCGTTTAAGCCTGTCCAATAAGAAAAGGTTCAACCAGGATTTTTTGAAAGAAATGTGATGTAACAATATCTCGTGGAGAGGTCCATGAACGAGATATTTACTGAACACCTACGTGACGTTCGATCGCTTGCTGATAAACCCATCAACCGTCACTTTTGTGACCATAAGGAGAACGATGTAAAAAGTGTTGCCCGTAATATATCAGCGGACAATGTGAAGGAGTATCGGCTTCTGCTTCAGGAACAATGGATACAAATGTTGGGTACAAAAAAATACATATGGCTGCAACGTGAAGCCTATGTGTAGGTACGGTAAACTGATAACGGCATTATGGTAAAAGTGTTTTGATGACGTCATGTTTGCATAGATTTGAAGTAGATATTGGAACAGCCAAAATGATGACTTGAAAAGTGAAAAGAGTCTGTTTCCTCGTCAAAGCTAAGAAGCCGAAAATTTGGAATTATGGAGGCATATTTGTTTATTTGTATTAGATGTTTGGTATAGTTTTGGTAAGACTTTTTATTGACCATTCAAAACACTACCTTCTTTTCACTCCCTGCACGGCCCAAGTGTTTTGGTCTGTTAGTGTAACTATAGAAGTACACATTCACACATGGAATACACTCGAACCTGGTGATCTCGAAGCCAATTGGGCCATTAAGAAACTTCGAGATATTCTGAGTATTAGTGGGTATATTTTACATAGAAGTTTTACCATCGGAACCGAATGTTTACTTCGAGTTAAACAGGTCCTTCGAACTATCAGTGTTTGGGATACCGAGGGTTGACTCTGATTTATTTACGTGATTATACATTTGATTCCAGGAGAATTTTAACCATAGGAGAAATTTAGAATTTCCTGGAGTAGATCTTTTAAAATGTCATAGCTTTGTTTTCAAAGTTAACATTAATATCCAACATTCAAAATAAGGCGTGCAATTCTGTTTTAATGGTTGCCCGACGTCTTGATACAGTAACATGCTGTCGTTTATTTAAGCATTGAACTGTTTTTGTATGGTATTTATGATCTATTTGAATGCCAGAGCTTTGCAAGCAAACAAATCATAATTTGCGATTTGCTTGCTTGCAAAGCTCTGGCATTCAAATAGATCATAAATACCATACAAAAACGGCTCAATGCTTATATTTACATTCCTTTTACTTTTTTTTAAAAAAATTTTAAATGCTATAATTCATCTTTTAAATTCATAATTCCCGCCTTACCGACAGTCAGCAGATGTTTTGTCAGTCGTTGGAACAGCCGGAACATGGTCGCGTGCTTTTTGACAAACAAAATATCACATGGAAAATAAAAAAAAAAAAAAACTGAATTATTTTAATCATTTTATTATCATCGTAAAGCGCAAATGGCATATTTTTTATAACAAATAATGTAGACAAAATAATTAGTCGTTAAACTTAATTATCCTGGATATTGTAGTTCCGGCTTGTGTTGTATTAATACGCTGATAAGTGTAGCGCGTGATGGATGGCATTTAAACGTACATCAATGCCAGAGCTCTCAAACAGACTGTATAGGTACAATGCCAGACAAATGTTAATATATTACAGTAAGGATGTAATGGAGAAATAGAATGTAAAACATATTAATTGGCAATACATTACTCCACCTCAGATTTAATCAAAGTACATAAGCTGATTACATACAGACCTTTATACGTCAATATCAGTAAACTAGTAGATAGTCACATTATTAACCAATTGTTAAATAAATAACAATACTGTTTAATTTTAACTCATTATCAATATAATCCATTACTATATAATCACTATCCCTCAAATTTCTTTCATGGAAATTAATACAGCATTACAATTCGGTATTTACAACATCTGTTGTGTAACAAAGTCAACGAATTGGGTGAGAGGGCGCTTTCACAAGGTAGTTAAAAATATCATGAACACGCAATTTCACTCTATACAAACGTGGAAGGTGCATTTCTAAATGACGTCCTATAACCCCTTGAGATAAATGCCAATTGGTGGTGTGCTAGCTCAGTTCGTCAACACACTAACACACATCCTTCACACCTGCGCGATGGCCATTTCCGATTTGTTTATGTGACCTCAAATGACATCTGTTGCCACCGCGTGCAAACTTTGCGGCGATTTATGACGCTATTTCTTCCCAAACGTGACAACTTCTTTCTCTTGAGGACACTAATAGTGATCAATAAATCCCTTGTTTAACCAACTACCTAACAATATCAGAGATTAAACGGACATTCCAAATGATTGGTTTATAGATAGATAACTACATCAAAGGATTAGTTTGGGCCAAACAAGCTACTCCAATCTCCGGCGTAGGGTGGTGTTGTCTATTCCCTGCCCCGGCCATCAGGACATATCAAACACTATGGCGCGCTCTTTTCGCTTCATTATGACACAGATTTACACGTATTTTGCACTTGAAGTGTTAAATATTTGTGATGCTGCTTCCCTATGAAGTTATCAGAGAATTAATCATGACGATAATGCATTTCTCACCTGAGTTGATGAGTGTGTTGTACAGGTGTGTTACAAGTCATCATCCCAGGTGTTTGGAGGGGAGGTATACATACCGTTCTGATCCACGTGTATAACACTGTATATAATTCACGTAGAACGTTTCATTCACATATGTTCTTCTGATGAAAATTTGAGTTTATTTTATTAATCGGAGAGTTGTCATTCGTTGACTGTAGCATATAATGTATCGTTGATTGACATTACCACAGCCAGTGTACTTATACAAGTGTTCGTCCAACCCTTAGAAACATTATTATTAATTCAAAATACGACAGATTGCTTCTGACAAACATTTACAAAAATAACCACTTTTATCTGATTATTTATCAGGTATAGATCCATCTCGATTTTAACAAATATATGATAATGTAAGCATGAACGTGGACTTCCACCAGGTCCGCCGATTTTCTCTCTTGAATGCTGGCGTCCGGGTCAACAGGAGTTATATAACAGTAAGCACATGGAAGGCGGTATTACAGCTCAACAAAAAAAAACATCTCAGTTTTCAACCTCCTGGTCTTGGTTTCAGACAAACATTGTTGAACATTTCCATGTCACATGTCACATCCATCTTGAAGTCCAGGTTTACATACATTATGAAGTAGTTTACACTTGTGCATTTGAATTTTTTCTGAAACTAACTTCCTTGAAACTCATTTAAATCATAAAATAGCAGTATAAAAGATAAAGAAAAACCTATACATCGAAAATAATATTTAACTTGAAGTCTTTCTGGAGTTCCCTACAATTAACTCCGATATCAGCTTAATCACCAAATATATACATTTGAGTATGGGTACGGTTTCATGAATACGGACCGTATGTGACATAGAGAAGTTCAACAAGGTTTGACCGTCACCAATACCAAGAGGTCAAAGATACATATGATTGAATTTGGGTGAGTTTTATGCAACAAACTTACCCCGAGGAGAACTTTCTGTGGTTATCATTAGTACAGCGTTTAAAATTACTGTACAAGAAGACACAAAAGTAAATATCTTTATTAGAATATAATATGAATATATAAATTACTAACAGTTATTTCCTCCTTTCTAGGACTCGCCAGTGATGCTAGAGGCCAAAAGTGTGTAAAAATAAATTGGAATTGGAAAGGTGCGTTAGCATAAATTAAGAAGGTGTGTTAGCATAAATTAGGAAAGTGTGTTAGCATAAAGGTGTGTTGGCATAAATTAGGAAGGTGTGTTAACATATGAATTAAGAAGATGTGTTGACATGAGTTAGAAAGGTGTGCTAACATATAATTAGGAAGGTGCGTTAACATGTAAGGAAGGTGAGTTAATTTATAAATTAGGAATGTGTGATAGGATATAAATCAAGAAGGTGAGTAAACATATGAATGAGAGAGGTGTGTTAACATATTAATTAGGATGGCGAGTTAACATATAAATAAAGAAGGTGAGTTGATATATGGAATTGGAAAGGTGTGTTAGCATAGATTAAGAAGGTTTGTTAGCATAAAGGTGTGTTGGCATAAATTAGGAAGGTGTGTTAACAAATGAATTAGGAAGGTAAATTAACATATGAATTAGGAAGGTATTTAACATATAAATTAGGAAGGTGTGTTAACATATGAATTAGGAAGGTATATTAACATAAATTAGGAAGGTATATTAACATATAAATTAGGAAGGTATATTAACATATAAATTAGGAAGGTGTTTTAAGATATAAATTAGAAAGGTATGTTAACATATGAATTAGAAAGGTCTGTTAACACATAAATCCATCAATATCCAATGTTATGCTATCCGTTTGTGTAAATACTAATTTGCATATTTGTTTCTAACACACAAACGACATATTAGCGACCCGATTAGCTACTAAATTAACAATATTTGAAGACGACAATACACACTTTATTACTTGTATGTTACTCATTACAATCAAATAGACTAGTTAAGTTTTATCTATATATACGAACTGAACAAGTTCATAAAATTGTGAAGTTTCATTCACGCAGATTTCAGAAAGTAGCGCTGCTGTTTTGTTAATGATTCTGTTACCGATGCTTTGGTTTTTCTCTAAACATATTTATAGACAGTCGTACTCGTGGGTTGTATTATCTTCTGGAGGATGTTTCCTCTCGAGGTTTGCCGAGATTTGCCATTCCACTATATGCCACATATCTCTTATGAATAACGACACCGGTCCAGACAGGTAGGGCTGCCCCCCATTGCATAATCGTAAGAGGCGACTAAATTTGGGATCTTATCCTTTCTCTTCTTTCTTAAAAACGTCCTTCTTCCTAACGTCTCCCTTGACACTGCCTCACTTTTGGCCTTTAGTGGAGGGTTCACCCCTGTGAGGAAGGCTCTGGGTTCTGTCCCCTAGCCGAGACATACCAGTCTTTAAAAATGATAGTTGCTACTCCTGCTTAGCGCTCAGCATATTTGGAGTGGGATGACTGGTTCGCCCGTTGTCAGTATAATGTGACCGGGTGGGGTGTCCTGCTGGGTGTCTTCGGCAGTATGCTTCAGTGAGGTAGCACTATAAATCGACAAAAGTTCCGGCCTATCACAAGGAGACTTAACACGAACATACCGCAGCCTCCCAAAACACACATACGCATTCACCACACGCTTGCATGTCTCACGCACGGGAGGCCGTCCTTAAATGACCTTAGCTGTGATTAGGACGTTAAACAAAATAAACCAAACCAAACCGGTCCAGAATAAACACATATACTTCAAAGACCCTTGATATAATCCAAAATTTACAATATTGCAAAATGTACTATTTAGCGGCTGTTTCGAACAAGTTATTTTTAAAGTCTTTTTTTTTCATTGTCATTTCAAAGGATGTATTTTTTAATTCAATTTTCAAGCATTTGTGATTTTTAGATAAATAGTTTACGTTTGTCTATGGTATTCCTGTGCAAGCATAATCACCATGTGTAAACATCTATACACTTACATACATTGAGTATGTTACATCTAGAGGAGATGCAGTGCCCGTGTACGGATATATACATCTCGTATGAATGAGTGCATATATCTTTTCTATCAAAGCAGGCAACATTACGTGTCGACACATCTCTCTCATCCCATCCTCATAATCATCCTTTGAATCTATGGCGACAGGTTATTGAAACTCATTTGAGATTTTCATCAAAATGTCCCATTCATTTTCTTTCCCAACATTGAACCGAGGGTTTGCATTGGTATAACGCTGTCATTGACGCCCCAATGATCATTTTTAAGTGGGTAACATTTTTCATTCGAATAGCTGTTATTGTATTCTCGGTCCGCGCCCTGCGACACGATTGATGTTGGAACCCAAACAGGAAAGAAATAATGGTAGCTGATTTCAATTCTTGGTTCTTCCTGCCTATCTTTACTAATTCTGGAAGCCGATCTCAGACCTGTATTTATAAACGTCCCCTCTGATATAACGGGTCCAAAGATCATAGTTACCTATTGGCAGATGATCGTGCTGCATTCAATATTCACAGTTGCGAGTCTTAACATGACAACCTGTCAAAACACAAACTTTCAAACATGGGTCAAAGAGTTACATTTTCACAGCTTTTCCAGCGAGAAAAAGAACTCGAGCCATCCGGATTGGTAAAAGTAACATAAAAACCTCACGTTCTATGAGATAGAAACCACCTTCCATACACAAGAATAGAAAATCAAAAGAGTCCGTCATAGCAATATACAATGTACCATTCATTGTCCACATACTGTATAGCTGGTATTATTCGCGAAGGGTTTAATTTTGGTATGTTTGTGGTCATTAAATATAGCGCAAAAATAAATACCGAACGAATATTTATATATATTCTGAAATGGATAGAAGTGTTTACTGCAGAATTACAAGGTATGGTTGCGCGAAATTTACTACCTGTGAACTAGGTCCGACTGGGACAACCACGAAATATTAGCCCCGTGAAATTTAGCTGATAGGATCAACACAGACAGTGCCCTTATGGTGTTTGATAAGGAAAACCATAGGGTCCTCAATACAAGCAAGTTCTGTACAAAAGGGGCTGGGAGACCACATTTAGAGTCCTAACATCTGGTTAAGTACACATAACCCATAGAAATTCGGGAAATTTTCTTCGGTTTGCTGAAGTAAATATGAGTGATATTTTTAAGAGTGTGACGTCCCTATGACTACACTGTCACCTTCATCAGACTAATGAACAATGTGAAGCGTACTACCACTGTAGTATGTAGTGTCCGAGATGGTAAAAGATTCGATCTACTCTGAAGGATGTGGAAAGCAAAGAGAAGGCCAATAGGCGGAACACCAAAGAAAAGAACAAAACGAAAGGGCAGGTAGTTATTCCATACATCAAAGGTCTGTCAGAAACCATCCAGGGAATTTATCGTGGTCATGGGATTGCTACAGTCATGCAACCTCACAAGACTCTCCGAAATATCCTTGTCCACCCAAAGGATAAAACACCGAGAGAACGTCGCCGAGTGTATATACAAAATAGAATGCAAGAACTGCGTCGTATCATATATCGGAGAAAGGGGCAGAAGAGTTGGGGTCCCACTTAACGAACACCAGAAAAACGTGGAATCCCAAGAAGGCAAAAACTTAACCAGATTAGAAAGCAAGCAATCTCAGTCCCAGCTCAACAAATCGGCACTTACAGTCCATTCTGTGCAGCAAAACCGCATATTTGACTGAGGGAATTCTAAAATTGTCGAGGGGGGAGGGGGGCACAGACTCTCGCACATCTATGATCTCGACACGCTATTTTCGAACTTGGTGTCATTAGGATTATGATTAAGAGGAGACATCCTTCAGATTAGATCAAATATTTTACCATCTCGGCCACTACGTAAGATAGCGCTTGTACGCTTCACAGTGGTCATTAGCCTGATGAAGGGGATAGTATAATCATCGAAACGTCACACTCTTAAATATCTCAATGCCCGAAATTAAAATCCTTTGGTCTATGGTCGATTTAGACGAAATATTTGATATCAAGACAGGAAATATAAACCCGAATTGTGAACTGAAGTCCTACCGAACACGGACAGCACAACAGGAGCCGGGTACTCAAAACAGTTTGACAAATGGCATGGCTTTAAACGTCAGGAAACATTATTTTTTCCACCGACATGACATTTTATGTAACCTGTTTTCATTCGAGGTTGTGATGTTACCGGCTGCTGGAAACCACTTAACGCAACTGCTCGAATTCCAATGAAGACATCGCTTTAAAAAGTGTTTGTCAACCAACAAATAAATATCAGAAATTAACTTTCTTTTCTGTTGTTGAAATGTATTGCATATAACCATCATTATTTATACCGAGCTGACAGTAAATGATTTATTTGAAATATCTTACGGTCAGAATAACAGTTTTGTATCTTTGTGGGCAATGCTGTCTTATACTGCTTGGTAAACTGCGTATTTGGCCTGTTAAGATGGTCATAGTTTTCTGTGTCTTTTCATTCATTTTCTTCTCATCATCATATAAGTCCTCTGTCTTCTTGTCCTTTTTATTTATGTATATATATTTTCTCTGTTTTGTTGTGAAAGAAAACATTACATTGCTCTGAAAAATATTATTTAAACCATAACTTAGCTTTAATACATATACCCCCTTAATTATAACACTTCATCATCTGTGATAATGCTTGTTTGGTATTATCATTAATTTTAGAGTACTGATAAAGTACAGTCGTAACGATAATAGCAGTAGATTGACCCCCATTATTTAACAGTCTAGCTACTCGGATCCAGTATAAGTCAGTGTTGTTAGCTTACAAAACATTACTTCACACAACATTTAAGATTAATTGTAAATTTAACCCTAGTCATATTTTCATATGATGGAGCTAACTCTGATTCAAAGGATAACCAAGTCTTATTTTCTATTTTTGTGAAGTTTGATAATATCAATGATACTGTTTGGTTTTTTTTTGGTTTTTTTTTTTTGCCTATACTAGTACAGTTTGCATCTCGAATCCACCTCCCTCATATCACGCCGAATTACGCTACTACTTAGGCAGGTGACAGTTGTAATAATTTTTGTGGGAAACTAAACAAAAGAGTTCACCATCCAGGGTTGCTGGTTGTAATTAGAAAAGTTCTCTTCTAGACCCTGAACTATTAATTCACGGACAAATTACATTCCTGGGCAATACTAATAGCTGACTCTGACCTGGCCATTCAGCTCCGTCGTGTATCACGTGTAAAATTGACGGTGTGGTCTAGTTTAGCGCACCTGTATGTTTGACAAATTTCTATTCGCATTACAGTTACCTTTTTGTCCACAAATTTTTCGTTGTTAAGACAGAGTCTGCTACAACTTAAAGGGACGCATAGCACACTAACAAAATGGTCTAACTAACTAACTAACAATTTGGTGAAGATTTTCTTTAAACAACGACAGTATATCAGTAAAAAAAAATATACGTTCGACGCTAACATGTCCATCAAAAATTGTGATAAACATGGAGAGTGCCAGATCATTTAACCGTACAGCTAGCCTATCCAATCCTACCTCCTATTCAATTCATTTATTCACTTTGATATTTACAGTTTACAGACTAACATTATATATCCTACCCAATCCTATCCTCTCTCCTCTTGCATACTAACATTATGTATCCTACCCAATACTATCCTCTCTCCTCTTACATACTAACATTGTGTATCCTACCCAATCCTATACTCTCCTCTTACATACTAACATTATGTATCCTACCCAATCCTATCCTCTCTCCTCTTACATACTAACATTATGTATCCTACCCAATCCTATCCTCTCTCATCTTACATACTAACATTATGTATCCTACCCAATCCTATCCTATCTCATCTTACATACTAACATTATGTATCCTACCAAATCCTATCCTGTCTCCTCTTACAGACTAACATTATGTATCCTACCCAATCCTATCCTCTCTCCTCTTACATACTAACATTATGTATCCTACCCAATCCTATTCGCTCTACTCTTGCATACTAACATGATGTATCCTACCCAATCCTATCCTCTCTACTCTTACATACTAACATTGTGTATCCTACCCAATCCTATCCTCTCTCCGTTACATACTAACATTATGTATCCTACCCAATCCTATCCTATCTCATCTTACATACTAACATTATGTATCCTACCCAATCCTATCCTCACTCCTCTTACATATAAACATTGTGTATCCTACCCAATCCTATCCTCTCTCCTCTTACATACTAACATTATGTATCCTACCCAATCCTATCCTCTCTCCTCTTACATACTAACATGATGTATCCTACCCAATCCTATCCTTTCTCCTCTTACATACTAACATTATGTATCCTACCCAATCCTATCCACTCCTCTTACATACTAACATTATGTATCCTACCCAATCCTATCCTCTCTCCTCTTACATACTAACATTATGTATCCTACCAAATCCTATCCTCTCTCCCATACATACTAACATTATGTATCCTACCCAATCCTATCCTCTTACATACTAACATTATGTATCCTACCCAATCCTATCCTCTCTCATCTTACATACTAACATTATGTATCCTACCAAATCCTATCCTCTCTCCTCTTACATACTAACATCATGTATCCTACCCAATCCTATCCTCTTACATACTAACATTATATATCCTACCCAATCCTATCCTCTCTCCTCTTACATACTAACATTATGTATCCTACCCAATCCTATCCTTTCTCCTCTTACATACTAACATTATGTATCCTACCCAATCCTATCCTCTCTCCTCTTACATACTAACATTATGTATCCTACCCAATCCTATCCCCTCTCCTCTTACATACTAACATCATGTATCCTACCCAATCCTATCCTCTCTTACATACTAACATTATGTATCCTACCCAATCCTATCCTCTCTCCTCTTACATACTAACATTATGTATCCTACCCAATCCTATCCTTTCTCCTCTTACATACTAACATTATGTATCCTACCCAATCCTATCCTCTCTACTCTTACATACTAACATTATGTATCCTACACAATCCTATCCTCTCTTCTTTTACATACTAACATTATGTATCCTACCCAATCCTATCCTCTCTCCTCTTACATACTGACATTATGTATCCTACCCAATCCTATCCTCTCTACTCTTACATACTTGTACTAACATTATGTATCCTACCCAATCCTATACTCTCCTCTTACATACTAACATTATGTATCCTACCCAATCCTATCCTCTCTACTCTTACATACTAACATTATGTATCCTACCCAATCCTATACTCTCCTCTTACATACTAACATTATGTATCCTATCCAATCCTGTCCTCTCTACTCTTACATACTAACATTATGTATCCTACCCAATGCTATACTCTCCTCTTACATACTAACATTATGTATCCTATCCAATCCTGTCCTCTCTACTCTTACATACTAACATTATGTATCCTACCCAATGCTATCCTCTCTACTCTTACACACTGACATTATGTATCCTACCCAATCCTATCCTCTTACATACTAACATTATGTATCCTACCCAATGCTATCCTCTCTACTCTTACACACTAACATTATGTATCCTACCCAATCCTATCCTCTTACATACTAACATTATGTATCCTACCCAATCCTATCCTCTCCTCTTACATACTAACATCATGTATCCTACCCAATCCTATCCTCTCTCTTACATACTAACATTATGTATCCTACCCAATCCTATCCTCTCTCCTCTTACATACTAACATTATGTATCCTACCCAATCCTATCCTCTCTCCTCTTACATACTAACATTATGTATCCTACCCAATCCTATCCTCTCTACTCTTACATACCAACATTATGTATCCTACCCAATCCTATCCTCTCTCCTCTTACATACTAACATTATGTATCCTACCCAATCCTATCCTCTCTCCTCTTACATACTAACATTATGTATCC
The DNA here is from genome assembly GCF_902652985.1 of Pecten maximus. Classification (NCBI taxonomy): domain Eukaryota; kingdom Metazoa; phylum Mollusca; class Bivalvia; order Pectinida; family Pectinidae; genus Pecten; species Pecten maximus. Next base: position 27,460,830 of record NC_047016.1, on the reverse strand, counting down.
TACCCAATCCTATCCTCTTTTACATACTAACATTATGTATCCTACCCAATCCTATCCTCTCCTCTTACATACTAACATTATGTATCCTACCCAATCCTATCCTCTCTATCCTTACATACTAACATGATGTATCCTACCCAATCCTATCCTCTCTACTCTTACATACTGACATTATGTATCCTACCCAATCCTATCCTCTCTCATCTTACATACCAACATTATGTATCCTACTCAATCCTATCCTCTCTCCTCTTACATACTAACATTATGTATCCTACCCAATCCTATCCTCTCCTCTTACAGACTAACATAATGTATCCTACCCATTCCTATCCTCTCTCCTCTTACAGACTAATATTATGTATCCTACCCAATCCTATCCTCTCTACTCCTACATACTAACATTATGTATCCTACCCAATCCTATCCTCTCTACTCTTACATACCAACATTATGTATCCTACCCAATGCTATCCTCTCTCCTCTTACATACTAACATTATGTATCCTACCCAATCCTATCCTCTCTACTCTTACATACCAACATTATGTATCCTACCCAATCCTATCCTCTCTCCTCTTACATACTAACATTATGTATCCTACCCAATCCTATCCGCTCTCCTCTTACATACTAACATTATGTATCCTACCCAATCCTATCCTCTTTTACATACTAACATTATGTATCCTACCCAATCCTATCCTCTCCTCTTACATACTAACATTATGTATCCTACCCAATCCTATCCTCTCTATCCTTACATACTAACATGATGTATCCTACCCAATCCTATCCTCTCTACTCTTACATACTGACATTATGTATCCTACCCAATCCTATCCTCTCTCATCTTACATACCAACATTATGTATCCTACTCAATCCTATCCTCTCTCCTCTTACATACTAACATTATGTATCCTACCCAATCCTATCCTCTCTACTCTTACATACTGACATTATGTATCCTACCCAATCCTATCCTCTCTCATCTTACATACCAACATTATGTATCCTACCCAATCCTATCCTCTCTCCTCTTACATACTAACATTATGTATCCTACCCAATCCTATCCTCTCTCCTCTTACATACTAACATTATGTATCCTACCCAATCCTATCCTCTCTCCTCTCACATACTAACATTATGTATCCTACCCAATCCTATCCTCTCTCATCTTACATACCAATATTATGTATCCTACTCAATCCTATCCTCTCTCCTCTTACATACTCACATTATGTATCCTACCCAATCCTATCCTCTCTCTACTCTTACATACTAACATTATGTATCCTACCCAATCCTATCCTCTCTCATCTTACATACTAACATTATGTATCCTACCCAATCCTATCCTCTCTACTCTTACATACTGACATTATGTATCCTACCCAATCCTATCCTCTCTCATCTTACATACCAACATTATGTATCCTACCCAATCCTATCCTCTCTCCTCTTACATACTAACATGATGTATCCTACCCAATCCTATCCTCTCTACTCTTACATACTAACATTATGTATCCTACCCAATCCTATCCTCTCTCCTCTTACATACTAACATTATGTATCCTACCCAATCCTATCCTCTCTCCTCTTACATACTAACATTATGTATCCTACCCAATCCTATCCTCTCTCCTCTTACATACTAACATTATGTATCCTACCCAATCCTATCCTCTCTCCTCTAACATACTAACATTATGTATCCTACCCAATCCTATCCTCTCTACTCTTACATACCAACATTATGTATCCTACCCAATCCTATCCTCTCTCCTCTTACATACTAACATTATGTATCCTACCCAATCCTATCCTCTCTCCTCTCACATACTAACATTATGTATCCTACCCAATTCTATCCTCTCCTCTTACATACTAACATTATGTATCCTACCCAATCCTATCCTCTCTCCTCTTACATACTAACATTATGTAACCTACCCAATCCTATCCTCTCCTCTTACAGACTAACATTATGTATCCTACCCAATCCTATCCTTTCTCATCTTACATACTAACATTATGTATCCTACCCAATCCTATCCTCTCTACTCTTACATACTGACATTATGTATCCTACCCAATCCTATCCTCTCTCATGTTACATACCAACATTATGTATCCTACCCAATCCTATCCTCTCTCCTCTTACATACTAACATGATGTATCCTACCCAATCCTATCCTCTCTACTCTTACATACTAACATTATGTATCCTACCTAATCCTATCCTCTCCTCTTACATACTAACATTATGTATCCTACCCAATCCTATCCTCTCTCCGTTACATACTAACATTATGTATCCTACCCAATCCTATCCTCTCTACTCTTACATACCAACATTATGTATCCTACCCAATTCTATCCTCTCCTCTTACATACTAACATTATGTATCCTACCCAATCCTATCCTCTCTCCTCTTACATACTAACATTATGTAACCTACCCAATCCTATCCTCTCCTCTTACAGACTAACATTATGTATCCTACCCAATCCTATCCTTTCTCATCTTACATACTAACATTATGTATCCTACCCAATCCTATCCTCTCTACTCTAACATACTAACATTATGTATCCTACCCAATCCTATCCTCTCTCCTCTTACATACTAACATTATGTATCCTACCCAATCCTATCCTCTCTCCTCTTACATACTAACATTATGTATCCTACCCAATCCTATCCTCTCTACTCTTACATACTAACATTATGTATCCTACCCAATCCTATCCTCTCTCCTCTTACATACTAACATTATGTATCCTACCCAATCCTATCCTCTCTCCTCTTACATACTAACATTATGTATCCTACTCCAATCCTATCCTCTCCTCTTACATACTAACATTATGTATCCTACCCAATCCTATCCTCTCTCCTCTTACATACTAACATTATGTATCCTACCCAATCCTATCCTCTCTCCTCTTACATACTAACATTATGTATCCTACCCAATCCTATCCTCTCTCCTCTTACATACTAACATTATGTATCCTACTCAATCCTATCCTCTTACATACTAACATTATGTATCCTACCCAATCCTATCCTCTCTCCTCTTACATACTAACATTATGTATCCTACCCAATCCTATCCTCTCTCTTACATACTAACATTATGTATCCTACCCAATCCTATCCTCTCTACTCTTACATACTAACATTATGTATCCTACCCAATCCTATCCTCTTACATACTAACATTATGTATCCTACCCAATCCTATCCTCTCTCCTCTTACATACTAACATTATGTATCCTACCCAATCCTATCCTCTCTCCTCTTACATACTAACATTATGTATCCTACCCAATCCTATCCTCTCTACTCTTATATACTAACATTATGTATCCTACCCAATCCTATCCTCTCTACTCTTACATACTAACATTATGTATCCTACCCAATCCTGTCCTGTCCCATCTTGCAGACTAACATTATGTATACTACACAATCCTATCCTCTCTACTCTTACAGACTAACATTATGTATCCTACCCAATCCTATCCTCTCTCTTCTTACATACTAACATTATGTATCCTACCCAATCCTATCCTCTCTCCTCTTACATACTAACATTATGTATCCTACCCAATCCTATCCTCTCTCATCTTACATACTAACATTATGTATCCTACCCAATCCTATCCTCTCTACTCTTACATACTGACATTATGTATCCTACCCAATCCTATCCTCTCTCATCTTACAGACTAACATTATGTATCCTACCCAATCCTATCCTCTCTCCCCTTACAGAATAACATCATGTATCCTACCAATCATATCCTCTCCCCTTACATACTAACATTATGTATACTACACAATCCTGTCCTGTCCCATCTTGCAGACTAACATTATGTATCCTACCCAATCCTATCCTCTCTACTCTTACATACTAACATTATGTATCCTACCCAATCCTATCCTCTCTCCTCTTACAGACTAACATTATGTATCCTACCCAATCCTATCCTCTCTCCTCTTACATACTAACATTATGTATCCTACCCAATCCTATCCTCTCTACTCTTACATACTAACATTATGTATCCTACACAATCCTATCCTCTCTTCTTTTACATACTAACATTATGTATCCTACCCAATCCTATCCTCTCTTACATACTAACATTATGTATCCTACCCAATCCTATCCTCTCTCCTCTCACATACTAACATTATGTATCATACCCAATCCTATCCTCTCTTACATACTAACATTATGTATCCTACCCAATCCTATCCTCTCCCCTTCCATTCTAACATTATGTATCCTACCCAATCCTATCCTCTCCCCTTCCATACTAACATTATGTATCCTACCCAATCCTATCCTCTCCCCTTACATACTAACATTATGTATCATACCCAATCCTATCCTCTCTCCCCTTACATACTAACATTATGTATCCTACCCAATCCTATCCTCTCTCCTCTTACATACTAACATTATGTATCATACCCAATCCTATCCTCTCTCCCCTTACATACTAACATTATGTATCATACCCAATCCTATCCTCTCTCCCCTTACATACTAACATTATGTATCATACCCAATCCTATCCTCTCTCCTCTTACATACTAACATTATGTATCATACCCAATCCTATCCTCTCTATTCTTACATACTAACATTATATATCCTACTCAATCCTATCCTCTCTTCTCTTACTGACTAACAATGTGAATTCCCCAAAGTTGTAGAATTCTTTTGTGTTTCAACGTTTAGAAATTGTATTAATCTAATCATGCTCTAACAATTGATATAAAACTTTGATCGATAATCTCCATAAAATTGACACTTCACGAAAAATGATAACATAATACACACAGTCTATTATATCTATCAATATCCCTGTGTCTTCCCCTCTCGATCACTAAGTCATGTGATGACATTCTAAGTCATGTGATGGCACTCTAAGTCATGTGATGACATTCTCAGTCATGTGATGACATTCTCAGTCATGTGATGACATTCAAGCTCTTCTGATTCTCACTAATACGCTTAACATTCACCGGAAATTTCGTCACAAAGAGGAAAATGTGGTGTTCAGTTAGGGCCAAATTTCCACTATCGTTCCTTCGCTCCTTCGCTCCTTCGCTCCTTCGATCTAAGCGCGAAGGGTCGAAGGAGCGAAGGAGCGAAAACACGATGGCAAAGGAGCGAAGGAGCGAAGGAGCGAAAACACGATGACAAAGGAGCGAAGAAGCGAAGGAGCGAAGGAGCGAAAACACGATGGCAAACGAGCGAAGAAGCGAAGGAGCGAAAACACGATGGCGAAGGAGAGAAAAAGCGACTCCTTCGTCATCGTATTTTCGCACCTTCGCCATCGTATTTCGCTCCATTGTTTTTGCACCTTCGCTCTTTCGCGTTCAGGTCAAAGGAGCGAAAGAGCGAAGGAGCGATATTGGAAATTTGGCCCTAACGGAACACCATAGTAGCGATATTGGAATTTGGCCCTAACGGTACACCATAGGAAAACTATGTTTCATGCTTACACTTTGATTAGAAAATGTCTTCACAAACGCGTCGTTCTAAATCGTACGTTATCACAATGCCACACTAATGCGTTTATCAGAAACTCGTGTCTATGGCGCTGTTCAAATGTCCATCAGAACTGTCGTTTGATAAGTTGTTTAAATTGTCGTTTAGTACCTCGTTAATGTTGCCTGGGCCATTTTTTCGTGTATCATCGTCTGTAATACTATCATTTTAATACATTTGATTGCAAATGGCGCCGAGTTTATTGAGATGGGAGGGGAATACTAAGATCACATTTACTAAAGATGAAGGAGCCATCAGTTGTGAGAAGTGTATGATGTATTTGGAAGTGTTCTCATAGTTATGATCAAATACATGAAAAGTCCATCAGCGGTATCCCAAGACCTATATAACGTTATGTAGGTCTCTACTCAAACCATCAGACTATCGGAGCAGACTTGATTCATAATCAAGGCTAGTATATATTTGTATGGCGACACTTCCTGTTGGGTGACAATTATACTGATGTACAAGTTCATAATTCTATAAGCAGGGGACGTTGTAAAATACTACACCTCGCCGTCCCTGATGACACCGTATATAATAATGATAATTAGCCATTACAATTTGACTTTAATTGCTATAAAGTCTAGAGTCGGAGTGACGTAATGTTTCCAGAACACAGCGTGTAGAATACCACCTATGAAGATGTGAATAATTTTAAAATATCTATGTTTGATATAAGTTGTAATCTTAGAATCGCTCCGTGGCCTCTTATTAAAAGTACAGATCTATCAATGTCACGTGCTCACTCACACATACTGTGCTGTTATGTACTTCTATTTAACACCTGTCTCAGGTAACAGCGGCCTACAAACATCAGTATGCCGTTACGCAATTTATATGATTTTCATCACATCAGGTGTGCAAAGCCCTTTTCAACTAATAAAATTGGCTTATTATTATCATTATTACGCAAAGCTCTACAACTTACCACCATTTACAATTCACCAATTTTATTTACTAGTTCCCCAGTTCTGAATCTGTTTGTTATACAGATGTATACTTGTAAACGCTATACGACTTTCAAGTCAACGGTCTATCATACAGTTTTATGGTTCTCAATTAGATAAATGATTTTATCGTCTTGAGTGGAGCAGGTTTAACTGTTTATGAATAAAACGAGACTAAAAGATTACGTAAACACGCCCAAACTCGTTGTAAACAGTGTACAAATTTCATCGGTTTTGTGAATTATAGTTCTTGAAAAAATACATGGTCTGAGAGCGCTGAAAATTGAAATTTAAAACTGAATTAGTTTATTGAAGTGTTCCATGTGAACGGTACAAATATTACAAACTTTACATCCAGTCTACTATTAGACTTATGAGACACTCACTCTTCCCCATCATACTAGACTGTTAAAGTATTGCATGTAATTATAACTTAAAAGTTATTGGTAGCATATTGATATTATTAGAATTATATAATACCAAAACATGTAAGACGTGTAAGATTTGGGATCGGTTGCGAGATGAGCGATAGTGGTTTGATCAATCCCTACTGACAAATCGCCAGTACAAAGCCGAACATATACAATTTGTACAAATATCTGGGTTATATAGTCTCCAGCTGATAACAAGGGATAGATTGCATACACTCATGGTTACTACGTTTTTACTGATATTAACATATTTTCATTAAAGGGGTATTTTGTAAGATAATATCACTTCTGCTAATTTTGATGACAATCAATTAGCATGTGTTATAAACATCCTAAATGAAACGTTTAAAAAAAGTCGATTCTTGGTGTGTATCATAAAACATGTGCTTTGGTGAATCAGCGACGCACGAATTAAACCAGTTAACCGCGAAAATAATAAACAACATCAGGTCATTGGAACCCCGTCATATCACGGAATTAGGTATTCATACTTAAAATTTAATGTAGGCTTAATTGCCATAATGAAATATAGTTTTGACAGGAACTTTTGATATAAGGACGGTGGCACAGGTAGAGTATAGGGAGGGGGGGGGGGGGGGGGGGGGGAGGGGGTAACTCTGTCCAGGAGAAAGGTAGCCGAATTGCATTGATTATCGGTACATCTTAAAGGTTCCTATGACATATGTTCATTAAAACATTTACACTGGACGTAACAGGTTTTATTCGCCAAGATATACCATGCCACATCTTTTGACATCCCAATTCTCATCCCCTACCCCTCTACAAAAACAAACAATCAAACAAAACTTAATGTATCGTGTACCTAATATCAGAGACGTAAATATCAGAAAAGGCGTCTCTGCTTGTACTTATAGTTTAAGTTACGTTTATATATAGTCAATTTTCAATTTCAATTTCTTTATGAGCTGTGGGCCATAGTTAAGTTTGCTGGAACCCCACGCCCTTCTAGTATGACTCTTTAATATATATAAATACATGTATGCTTCATTTCCGCATCTGTGTGTATTTGTATCGTTGCATAGGTTATTCTATAGTAACCCCTCACTGGTGTAACCAGTTTCCGTAAAAGTCGGCGAAATCAAATGGAAACTACGCCAATTAGTGTTGACAATAAATTTCTAGTTGGGTGTGTGTTGAGACCGTTTAGATTATATCGTCTGTGAGCTAATTAGTCTAAGATCATATCTTATGCACCAAGTCAGTTATCGGTAAGGATCGATGTCCCGGGGGGAAGGGATTAACTAGTCACATCTTGTCGTAAATTGTCGGTACCCTAATTAGGTAGATTTCCAGTGAACACGGTACCCAAGAGTATAATACATTGATGATTTGCATAAACATTGTGTTTTACTGAGTTCCAACACATACATGTAAATACGTATGTATGTAGCATTTATAATATGACGTACAGGTGGACAGGAGAGGGACAACGCTACTTTGCATTGAATATCATATATGTTACCATAATTAATTTGACAAACTACACGCATACTTTACAAACAATGAAGTTTCCAATTACGCCTCTTGGATAGTAGATTAAGATATTAACCTAATTGAATAACTCTCTAAGGTATGTATTCTTAGAAGTTGAATTAATTTTGAAAATAGATGGTTTTCTAATTTTTTCGTCTGTTAAATCTTCACCTCAAATCGTTATAAAATGGACATATCAAAATAATAAATAAATGATATTCAAAACAAATGATATTATTATTATGATGGAAACTGGCAGATGGAATAGTGTGGAACATTAAGATATATGTAGAATATCTTCATAATGTGATACTCAGGTGACGAACTTCTTTATTTGTATGACGACGTCCAGTTTTGACTATGGAAAGAAAGTTTACTCTAGAAAAATATTAAAATACAAGGCCAAATACTTACATTTCAGAGCTAATATGTTGAATGTTGCATATAGGTTTTCTTTGTACATCATATCTATTGTAAAAGGAATCGGGTAAATAAAGTTGAAACATTTTTCCAAGTCATGTAACATTGCTAATCCATTCTTGATATTACACATTCGTCATAACAACATTCTTTTTACAAGTTATCCTCTGTTGGCCGACTCGTTTTCGCTTCCGGACGAGGCCGATCATATTGAAGAGTTATCAGAACAAATAAAAAAGAATTTACAAAGTCCTTAATTTCAACCAATAGGTATACTGACAATGTGTTGTCTTTCAATAACAAAAATATCTGAACTAGAAGCGGAAGACGCTTACCTCCCAAAACACCAGGGTCCGTATTCATAATACCGTACTCGTGCTCAAATAGTACTGGTGATACATCTGCTATCAGATTTGATATATTTTCAATGAATTCAAGGAATTTCGAAAAGGCATCATGTGTGATATTTTTTTTTTTTTTTTAAGCATATATTTGGTGATTAAAAAGAGTTTAAAGAAAGTTGGGTTGATCTAATGTTTGAACATGAGAATGGCTTCATGAATACGGTTCCTTGTCTTATTCTGTTTTAAGAATATCCATGCATTTTATTTATTTGTTTATTTATCTATCTATCTATTTTTTGGTTCATATCCTGGCCTCGTTTTATCAATTTTGAGTAAGAATTACGGTTTCGTTATGTTGTCGCTATTCTTTGTCCCTATTGCAGTGTTTTTGTCTTTTGACCCGTCACATTGTTATTTGGTTGCCATCTCAAAGTTCAAACGGTAAATCCCCAATTTAGACCAACTTAGAAAGACCTTTAACATAATTTTGTATGTTTTCTCGGCAGTGTTGAATTCGGAGATAAATCCACTTTAACAGTATAACGATCTATTAAAAAGTCTGCAGCTTTGCACAGGGTTGTGAAATGGTACCCAAATTTTGATAAGATAATTCTTCAAACCCTAAAAAGCCACATGGGTGCTAAGTAAAGTTTAACAATCACACAGGTAGATAGTACACTGACTCTTCAGTCAACGATCCACGTAAGAAAGTAAATGTTTTGAGAACACTTTCAATGATATGTGTACACTGGAATATAACTGTGAACTTGGGAGTGGACTTGTTCGCTACTAACAAAGTACATTTTTTTGTATATTACCGGTTTGTCTATGTAGGGTAACAAAAAGTTGACTTTAGCTTGTAATTACCTGCTGAAGAAAATTCTTTTATGAAATATTCAACAAATCCTCGCCATCGTATCAGTATGAAGTATTACTATGCTAACAATTACATGTATCAGAAACCCTTTTACAGATTTTACAGTATTTGATTGTCTTTTACTGACTCTGATTCAATATATTTTTAGAACATCATTTCGGAAACAACCATAAACCGGCCATTAAGTTAGACTTCCGAATTAACAAAATTTCAACAATAAACTCTATGTTCTATGCTTCAGAAAAAAACAAGAAAGTAAAATAGAAAATTAATATGAATGTTGGTGTCCCTACCTACGTACACAGTCTCTGAGTTTCCTAACAAAATGGACAATAGGGCGCTGTTTTCTGACCACTTGTGGCCATTTTATTTATTTCTGATCTATTATTCTTCAATGCTTTTCCCACTCGAGCTCACAATTTCTAAAGCGTAAACAAAAATCAAGTTAAATAAAACAAAATCTATGTTCAGTTCCTGGGATTGACAACAGGGACAAGTTACGTTTTGGTGTGGCCACGGGATCTGGTAGAGGACATATGTCATCTGTTGATGTCGTCTGGTGTTTCCAGACGTCTGGAGTTGGGAGAGGCTGTGTCTACTTAGACTGTCCCTACCGCCGGGGTCACCTAATCCTACTCATTGTCGCTGCGTCTCATTAGATATAATTGCACTAATGACCATTTGTTTCTCTCAGATCTGTAATCTACATGTCATCGACAAAATGTAACATGGATGACATTTTTCTTCGAAGGAATCTCATTTTTGATGTGATCAGTATCTACTGAAATTCTGTATTATCACTGGGTAAAAATGACACTTATCCTCTGCCCTTTTAACCGCATGGTGACCTTGACCTCTGAAATGTATTCTACACACTAGGATAGGTCCAAATACTCATTCAGTATGCATCAAATAAATGATATGTACATTGTATTTACAACACTAAACCGTGCCTCAGTTCACCGCAATTTTTGGTTTACGGAAGCTCTTAATATACCTTTCTTTGAATTGATAAAAAAATGCACTTTTCCTATAAAATGTCCTTTATGTGAGAAAAATCTATCTCGATAAATGTCAGAAAATAAAAATCTTATTAACTATTTTGTCAACTTATAAATCTGAGATTATACCAAGAACTTGTCTATTCATAAAACAGTCATTAGTAACGGAGGAGAGTGTATCTTTGTATTTAGTATAATCTAATACTTTATTTATATTGTTGAACCGTTATGTATACATTAGCATATGTTTGCCATCCCAATACTTATGTAGTTAGAATTGTGCTTTTTTAAGATATAAATGTTTGTCGTCACAGCTGGCTCATGTATACTGTATCTCACATGTTGCTAATCAGAAAAATGAAATAGTACTTTTTTAAAGTAAACATAATATTGATTTATTTCTGTTTGTTGAAAAGAGATGATTGAATCAGAATTCAATTTAAATCACACAACAATCGCAAAGATATTGATCTAGATCTCGTGAACATATGCTTACAACTGGTTACCCAACATGGTACCAATGTTTGAAGTTCCACTATGAGTTAAACTTCAAAGACTTCACATATTAATACTCGTGAAATTTTGAACTGTTTTTTATTTATAATTTAAGATTTATTTATGGTTTTTGAAACAGATAGTGGGTGTATGATTGTATTTGCCTTCCGGGAATTGTAAGCGTATTAGTGTCCAGATCAGCTCGCTGATATGATCGTATTGTCCCCCGGGAATACAAGGTGTACGATAGAGATCTATAGAAAATATTGAAGGTCAATATTCTTTATAGTAATTATCTATAATTTGAACTTAATTAGAGATTGATAAACTCAAATCAAGAATTTAACAAAAGTAAAAAGGACTTTTAGCATTTACCGAAAGAAAGCTTAATCCTGGAGCTAACCGCATTGTTCTGTACCTTCTGATTTTGTTTATATGCCTATTATAAAAGAAAGAATTAATGACCAGGCCTCTCAGACATTGTTTAACTCATTACATATGTCGAGTAAATGTGATCTATACAAACATATGGTTAATAAAGTAACACTGCAATTCTACCTCACCAAATCATTACCAAGTCAATTGAGAAAAATGATAACAAAACTGAGACTTTCAGCACACAATCTAGCTATAGAATCAGGAAGGTATAGGAATATTCCAAGGTGTCATAGGTATTGCATTAACTGTAATTCTTTAGAAGTTGAGGATGAATTTCATTTTTTACTCGTATGTCAAAAATATTCAACTCTTAGAGGAAAATATATAAAGAAATATTTTTGGAAAAAACCTTCAGTCTTCAAAGTAATAGAATTACTGAACACAAATAGTCTTAAAGAATTGAATTTGCTAGGAAGATTTATCAAAGAAGCTTTTAGTTGCAGAATTGTGTAAATATACTCGGTTTGTGTAGGTGTTGAGTTTTGATGTAACACGTTATTGCATAATAGTGTGCTTATACATTGTTGAACCTCCCGGTGTCCGTCTGTCGTGTTTACCAAATGGTATTATCTGATACTTTTTTTCCATGTCTCTCTGACTGACTGTTATAAAAGTTCTCCTAGAATCCTTATTCTGTAACAGTGTATTATAATTAGTATCAATTCTGTGATTGGGCGCAGCCCTTGTAAGATTAAGTGGTTACAATGTATTTTTTTTTTTTGCTGATGTTGCCAGTAGACAATATGGTTGATAAATATTCCTCATAATATAGTACATATGTCGGTTAATCGGTTTCCGTATTTAATTATAATAAGTCAATTACGTTTTGTAATTTTATTATAATACATGTTGTATTCATATATATATATATATACATATATAAATACATGTATATTAATTTATGTACTGATGGGTCATAGACCTAAAGTCAATAAATGAATTGAATTGAATTGAATTGAGTTCGATAAAAAAAGACAACATAGCCCTGTGATATACGCTTTCCTTGTTCGAGATATGAAATACATTTTTATCCTTAGCCCTGTAACATGTGGATATTCAAGCTTTGTTCTTTTATCGACCTATGATATCGACTAATTTTTTAAAGCATACATTGTAATGATCTTGATTTTATGCCAGTTTTGCTAACATAGGATAATAATTGAAAGAGATGACCCAGATAAGTAGAGTATATATACTTTAGTTTTGTATGGCTTATATATGCATGTTTATTTTCAAACTGTGATATTAAGACTTAAAGAAAGAAAATAATATGAATGTGTTTGTAAATAATACTGCATATCGCGAGTCCGGAGACAGATGAGAACGCTAATGATGAGGATGTGCTGTAATGGTGATTATACTCATCAATCACCGTTGTGTCACACCTGCGGACAGCCTCGTTGTAAAACTACTCGTGTGCTTTACTTTTAATTAGCGATTTAATTGACATCATTGATAATGACTTTTGTGAACGGCTAATTGATAATTTTATAGCTCATTAATTTCAAGGAATGATGGCGGGTGTCCGAATAATTATGGGTCACACGCAACAGGTCACAGGTAATGCAGGTGCGAGGTCAAAGGTCGGAGGAGACGTGTGCTCCAGAGGTCAAAGTTCATCACAAAGTTAATAAAATACTAATTCCTTTGTTTATTTATTATAATTTATATGTTTGACTGGCCTGGTGTTAATGATTCAAATTCATTGTTTTCTTTTTGATTTTGTCGAGTTGAAATGCGTCTAACTAATTTATTTAAAGCTATTTTATTGTCACAAGGAAAAGCAATAGGTTAGGCAATAGCTATTTCAACATTACCAACGCCCTCTCTAAAAACAAGTACAAATTACAACATTTGGCAAAAGAAGAGTTATGGTCAATAAGTACTTATTACAGCGGTAGCGATATTCTCCAAAGTTAACAATATTTAATAAAGATATGAAAATCGGTTGCTGGTTTTAATGATATAATGCACATTCTCGTAATATTTGAGTCCATATACAGATTTGCAAAAAAAAAGTAAATTAATGCTGATGTTTACATCTAAATCATTGCGATTATGAAAACGTAAACGCCACCCGAAATCAAAACGAGGACAATCAAAGAAAAAGTGAAATGCGCTCTCACAACAGCTACCACATAAACATTCAGGTGTTTCTAAAAGATCGACACGAAATAAGTCGTGTATGTATCATATTAATTTTCCTATCACCAAATCAAAATACTTCGGAGGTTGCAACTTATCTAAATCTGGTGTAATACGTTTTTTAAAAGCTTCAGTGGAAGGTGCCGATCTAGAGCTTATATCTGGGTCATTCCATATACGAAGGGTTGAGAGTAAAAGGACGAATTTGTAGTAGAATGTATGTAGTTTTTGACTGTGTTTCATCTCGTAAAGTAACTTACGATATCTTCTCTTAGGTCTATGAGAAGGTGTTTCTAGTTAGGTTTCAAAATACAGAGAACCAGTATTGCGTATAAAGGTAAACCAGGTATGACCCGAGCAGCTTCACGTTAGGCTTTTTTAAATAAATAAATGAAATTCAAACACACTACATTCTAATACCGGTAGAATAAAAGTTTTATATGTTTTTGATAATGTATCTCGTTTGATCATATACTACTATTTTCTAAGAGCATTAACCCTATTTTTAAACAGAAATATATATATATTATTTTCAATATGATCCCCCATTTCCCGTTAGCATTGAGAGTAACCCCCAAATGCCTATGACAATTACTAAAAGTTTAGAAACTCGTTGTCAGATTTCAATTCGAGATCTCCATCTGTATTTGAATTAATAATAACTTATGTTTTGCTAGGATTAAAATTGACCGACCATTTTTAGCACATTTATTAAACGATCATTGTTAATTGTAGTTTCGATATCAAGTGATGCATCGTCAGCAAAAAGACGAGTCCCTGAACGTCGAACATACGCAAGATATGAATAACAACAGAGGACCAAGTATAGAACCTTGTGGGCTCCTACTATAAAAGCACATATGTGGCATCAGCTAAATCTAGCTAATTGCCAAGAATCTTGAAACAATGGGTGTAGTTTGCCCATCCCAGAAAGAGATAATACAAAATGTATCATGTTGATGTATTAATCTTAGTTAAGATATGTGGAGTCATTCTAGGTTCCTTCTGTTATAGCAGTGTAAAAATGTAAAAATGAAGATTTGGTATACATTTGCAATTAACATAATTAGCTCTTATGACACAAGCAGCCCGTTTAAATCTTTAGTCTAACCCATTTATATTTTTTCCTATGACTTATAAAAACAAACCCTATATGAAGTTTCATTTATATTTTGCTCAGTACAAATGCACGCCATTCATGATGGGTAAATAAAATGTTTTAAGAGAACTTTTATTAACGATGTGACACAATGACCATCTGTTGTATGTATGGTTCCGTCTGGACGACATTTACTAAGACATTGCCTAGAATGAGGACATGCATTTTCGTTACAGAGCAGCACACATTACATAACCCGTACTTACTGACGTAAAAGGAAGTACATCATGGGGGATGACAAATAATTGTTTACAGCAAAAAGGCATATTTCTCACTCAACTCCTGTTTTTATATCACCAGAAGTCTTGTTACTCTACTGGTATTCTATATTGGTCACTGATGGGTAAATATCAATTGTTTAAACTCAGTTGAGATAATTTGCACTTTGAAATCAATTCATTTTATTGACTTTAAGCTTTACAGCTCATCAGTACATATAACATATATATTATACAATACAATAAATTGGCGGTCACAGCAATAAAGCAGTGGAGTAACAATGTCTATATAGAGAATGGACAAATCTATGGAAAAAAATTTATATAAAGTTTTTCCTTAATTGTGTGGCATCATATACATACCTACATAACATTGTTAAACCTTTAAAGTTAGCTGTACTAATTAATTGGATCATCTTAATTACTCATGTTTTTCCAGTCATAAGTCTTAATGCAAAACTTAAGCAAATAAAGAATCTGAGCAACTTGATCTTAAGGCTTGAAAGTTTGGACAAAGGGAGAAAGTGATATTCATCTTCTATGTCACCAGAGTGGCAAGCTTTAAACAAACGCTCATTTCTTGCAGTTACAGAGTTTGCAATCAGAAGATGTATATTTCGGAAAATATATATATAAACAGTTTTTTTTATCAGTTTGATCATCTTTATCTCAACTGTCTGTACTACGGCGACGCATCCAAGCTAATCTGAGTACCATCTACAATTTTTTTCTTTAAAATAAATTTGCTTATGTGTCACATATATTTATCTTTTTCCTGGAGAACACTACATGATACCAAAGCAAATGTTTACGGTCTTACTTATAATTTATAATTCTGGTCGAATCGGCATTCGACAATGCCTTTAAAGCTCCAGTTCTGACAAGCTCAGTTACTTGGAGCTTGTCGGCGTATAGTTCTCAGTAACAATACGTGTAAATATATCTATAGTTTCCAATTCATTCTCAGTTTAGATCGATACATCAGAGAATTCTTTAAAAAAAATAGTTTTCAAAATATTTATATAATAAATAATATCCAAATCTGTGCCGATACACAAAGTCCGAGTTGTCTCCCATGGAACAAGACATGGCGGCCGCTCACCTGTCAGTGTCATAGCTAATGTTCCCCCAAGGTCACACATAAAGGTCAGCTCGAGGTATCGGCATGACATTTTAATACCCCATTTGTTTGTGATACTTTTACAGACAATTCATACTAATACGTGTGTCATGTTTGTCTAATAAATAATATCGCTAAAGTGTATCTTTCACGAAGGCCATGCAATGACAGAACATTAGGTTACCTTACCTAAGTACACATGCATTACAAATAAAAATGGCATGTGATAATGAAATTGTTATTTGTCATCAATTTGTACTTTGTGTACTTATTCGAGTGTCATATTGTATCGGTCATATGAATTACATATAATATATGATATATCAGAGACGTACATTTTAGGTATCTTAATTATAAACGTCACTGGGATGAACCGTTTTCATTTAAAAAAAAAACCTTTAAGTTAAATATACACGGCATTTATAATACAAACAATGAAAATGTATCCGGAGACAAGTTGTTAACTGATATCAATATGTTACTTTCATTTGAGTCGTTACGAACTGAATGTCTATAAACACTACAAAATTTACATATTACATATTATATTAAAGTATGTATGATTTGTTGATGAAGTAGAGACCTATATAATTGGTCAACATGATTCTCAGTCAATCTGTTACATATGAGTATATAAGTAATGTTTAGAGTGTCGTTGGTAGTTTAATATCTAACTCAGTGTGGTACATAACATTAAACAATATCTCAATTTTGTATTGAGATAATTTGATATTTTCATTAACAATTAATTAACAGATACAAAAGTTCAAAAAGACCCATTTCCTTCCCGAAAAATCCAAAACTATGATATAGCGTTATTTCTGTCTCCAGAAACAGAAACATATAAATTGCGTTGACTGAAATATCAAGTTTTTAAAATTGTAATCGATCACTTTAAATTCTGCAGGAATCAATTATACGGAATTTTTAATGAACAACCCGTCTACCTACTAGTAACAGATGCGAAAGGTGACCAAACACTTACAAAGTAACAATCCAAGGTATTGAATGAGATGGAACTTGTTTTCTTACCAAACTACCAATAAATCACCTCTTACACATCCCAATATCACCCTTTACAAAACAAGTTCTGTTTACTCAAATGTAATAGTCATTTATTGTACCATCAAAGAACCCGCTCAGTGTCCATCTTGTTAAATATAATTTACAATATGTATAATTAGATTGGAGTGTTGTTAGGTTTCTATCAGGGGAGGTAATCTCGATGTGTTATCGTGACCCGGTTCAGTAGGTCCAACACCCTAAAACACCCGCGGGCACGCGACGGGTGATCCTATCTCTATCAGGTTAATTTGGCCGAATTATTTCTTATCATTGTACGGCCAGAGGTGTCGTAGTTTTACAGATAAGTGGACAACGGTATTGTACGTTAGGTATAGAATATTGTCCTGCTCTAATTAGCGAACAAAAAAACTAGAGTTAACGTCAGAGACCTCCAGCTCTATCATATGGCCACACAGTTTTGGAGATTTGTTATACAGATTGCGGCGGATTTAAAGAAAATTGAAGAGCTAGGGCGCATTCAGTTAATTAACTCTAAGCATTTTTTGTTTTGTTTTTGAATTTAGCAAAATTATCTTTTAATAAATGTTTTGTTTTTTATTTATTCTTTAAAAAAAACTTATTTTCTCTTTTTATCTTTTATGCTCTTTGCTGATTACTTAGATGTAACGGTTATACATATTATATTTACCAGAGTGACTATACACTGTACTGTATTAAGTAGGTATATTGCCAGTTCTAATTTCTAGTGTCACTAGCTAAGTAATAGGGATAAACAAATGCATCCGTCTCGTCCTGGGGACTTCATTCAATATCCTGTAGAAAGTAGAAAGTCTCTGATAAAAAGTTTAAACATGAAAACCAACTCTACATCTTTTCTGACTTGATTTCCTGTTCAGTCACTTATAAGGACCAGCTCAGACGAAAATAGAAATAAGATATAAAATGATATATCAATTAACAAACTTTTCAAACAAAAACAAAACAAAAGACTTTAATTCACTTCATAAACAGTTGTATAGACATTTCTATCATTTTGTTTTGTGCAAAAGGAAATCCCTACTTTAAGAAGTGTTCCACTTTATCGAGAAGGTCAAGTTCTGATAAAATTCTCACGAATCTATAGTTAAGACATTAGACGTTCTCCAAAGAGATTTTAACTATTCCATGTTGTGGTAAAAATACCTGACTAGGGTATTACTGAAAAGTAAACACGATCATTGAAACGTGTGTTTTTACACAACTCTTACAATTATGTGGTGACAAGATAGTGGACAAAGTAAACAATACCCCCATGTACATAGCTATCGCACTGTGTCCATACCTCACCCGGCTCATCCGTCTGATATTAATTTTAAACGAGTTAGTGTAATCACATTTTCAATTTCATAGCGTTAAACCTTTAGTTGCAGTTCTTGTTAATAAAGTATTAGTTCCAACAATATTCAAATATATATACTTCATGTTATTAAAATTAATGTTGTTCAGTTTCACCACGCTGCAATTTTGTCATTGTCGAATCCTGTTGATACAAAACCAATATTTACTCGAATTTATCCTTTCTAAACTGGACAGTATCATTGTCCGAATGTAATATTTCAGCCTCCCTGCATTTAGATGGATAAAATATTTGTACTTTACATGTATCTGTGCAAGAACAAATATTCAATGTTAAACGTCCCTGATCTATGTGAGCTAATTAAAAATGCTGTTAAACACTGATTAAACAAAATCAAAGTTGCTCTTTGCATGTTATATGCATTAAGATGACACGTGTATTAAGAGAAATACAATATATAAACATGTGTTTGGAGGTAAAAATATATTCTGAAATATAAATTGAAATATATTACAGCTCGTTGATATCTAAGGACAAGACAGATCGGTATCTAAATATTTGTTTTCTTTCTATACATGTATGTCTTTGTCTGTTTGAATCCGTCTTCGCATTCCAAGGATTTCGATCTCGATAATATTTACTGGATTGGTTTTGATTTTACAAATAACTAAATTTGACAATTTCCGTTTTTTGTTTTGTTTTTTATTTTACTTTTTAAAGCTGTAATAGCACATATATACAAACAGATTTTTGCCTGTAGACTATAAACCTGGTGTGTAAAGTTTTTCCTTCAGATCCATAATCGAACTCCTGCGAAAGTACATTACCCACAATAGAGGCGACAAAATCCTATCAGTGTCTCTATTTCAGTTAGCTGTATAGCTGCATTGAAACGCCCCCAGTAAACAGATGAATTGAATCAACTCAAACTAAATGTTATAAAAACCAAATTAGATTATCTATACCAACACCCACAATTGTGCCAAATAAAGAAATAGAATTTCTACCATTTCTCGTTAAGCTGTATAGCGCGGTAAATTCCTCACGCGGTGATGTTAAATTTATGCTCATTTAGAGTTAAATAATAGTGGAGAAGATCAAAGAGATGAGGATGTATAGAATTGAGGTGCTAGCTGTTTGATCCGGACCGTTTTATTACCGCCCCTCATGATGGACTGTTATATAGTACCCTTGAATAACCGGTTACCGTTGTATGTTTATTTGTGTACCTAACAGGTAACTTACCTGTAAATATTCTCATTGACAGATGTAATAAAATTGTTACATGATCCCGTACATTTACCAGTGTATTCCACTATATGAAAATCGTTCAAAGTAAAGATTTATCATGATCATGTTGATACTACCCGAACGAGGCCTTTACAATCCCCATTGGATCTCTACTCTCTCTACCTGATTTTCTGTCACTCATCCATTTTCTCCTTAATCTAGCTTCAAACTTAATTAAACAAAATACATCTGATATTTTAGTTAATAAAATTACCTTTGTGTATAAATTTAATTGTATATATTGTTCTTATGTAGAAGAGCTTTTATGTTGCAAGAAGTTGTCTCTCCTTCATTTGCCATTTTTCAAAATAAATTTATTACATGTTTAAATCAATACAATTTCACAAAAAATAAATGAACAGTTGATTTAAAAGCTGAATTAGAATTATAATGATAAGTTATATATAATAATGCTTGTAATCTTAGCCTTCAATTTTTGTTGATAAACCTGTTATATATCACATAATATATTGAAATTACAATGGATACATTATAAACTAATATATGCTGGGTCCTGTTCTAAACTAGTATAAGTACATGTATTATCAATTTAGATATAATATATTTTTTCTTATTCATTCCACTAAACAATATACAGTTGGAAATGTCTTAGAAACAGAAACATGTCAATATCTGTCGGGTAGCATGGCTCTGCGTAATATTTTTGACAATTTAATACCATTACTGTTTTCCTAATAATTACTGGATAGTAATTATAAAGAAACAATATTGGCATTTTAATCCTAGTTAGTATTTATCATTAGATCAGTCCTGCGATAATAATAATCAATGATGACCAATAGGCCACGCCCCTTGAGGCGTAACGATCTATCAGCGATTCCACCTATCGACCAATCAGAAAACGTCTAACCGCCACACTCCGTTTAGCCCCGCCTCAAAAGTCATAGAAAGATTATCTGTCGCCGATCAGAATAGTAATTTCTCAATCGGGTTGTTTGTGATTTATTAAGTGCTATTGAAAGAAGCTATTATCCAGTCAATGAGGTTGTTATACTCGTCACGGCTGATTACCCGCGGAAAGAGTGTTTAAAAGGCCGTCATCATAGCCAAGACATCATAAACACTCGTCTAGCTCAACACAGCAACACAGGTTCGCTTTGACTAGCACATGTCAAGACATCTTTATACGAATTTGATGTGAATGTTAACCGGATCTTCATAGTGAATCTTACTCGGTGACATTACACGGACTATCTGGCTACAACAGGTGGATATTATATCTTATACGAGTTTCTCGAATATCTTGTAACTCAAAAATAGACATTATACAATGGATGGGTCTCTGCCTAACTCGCCCAGCATGTCCTCCAGTGATACATCCAGTAACGAAGATGGACTACGACCATTTCCGGATGAAAAAGATCTTGCAGAGTTCAAACTCAATAAACCGATGGACTATCCGGATTCCCCTCGATCTCATACCTCCGACAGTTCCGGAAGCGACAGAGGGACTCCGAATAGATTTTACACCAACAAGATGAAAGGTAAATTCACTTTTAAATTAACATAATTATTTTGATGAATTTGACCCGAAAATCCTTTTAATTTAAATCGAATTATAACAAAAAAGCAGCAAAATCATTGTCTTACTTATATAATATCAAGTCTGTTACAATTTAACCATTTACACACTACAAACTTTTAATGTTAACACATCTTTGACAAATTCATATCATTTGAATTTGGTTGATGGTAAGGTCACTAGACGGTGAAATTAGACACACTTACTTAAAGTGATCTTTGTAAGAAATTATTAATTACTGCCTAAATGAACCCAGAATTTACCCCGAGGGGAAAGGAATAGGCAGCTCCTCTTTTGACGAAAACTGCTGAATATTACAACAATATCGGGTTCATCATCATCAATTTAACAGTCTACTGATCCAAAGTAATCGGTCACTTTTTTTTACATTGTCGGTATCATGAGTGTAGCTTTGAAACATGTCGAACGCTGGAATCAATTATACGTTACACATTAAGGAGAAAACGCTTACATGTATTAAAACGTAGATGCATATTATTAAAACAAGATGTATTTTTTACCAAAAAATTTGCAAATTAAATACAGAATCTTCTCTTCGTGTTCTTTATGTCCAAAACCTTATTGTGCACTAGTTTACATCTTCCACAAAGAAACTTATATTATGTGTAAATTAAATCACTTTTGACAAGAAAAATAATTTCTTATGAACACGAGAACGTTTTACTTGAGCGAGCATATTCCATTATTAATCGTTTAGTTAATGGTTATTTCCATAGCCCTGCTAGGTCAGGTCACACAACTCATTCTTTATAAGTAGCGAGAATAAGGGTGTTATGTCTTGTAATGGTGTACAATTTAATTTGGTTAAATCAGTCATATAATCAACCGTAAATTATATTCCCATTTAGTACGATATATTTTTGACCTTTAGTGTTCGTATTTAACGTTCCATGGGCATTGTTAAAAAGACAGACGTCCATTTACACGTTATAAAAAATCGGTGTCAAAATGAATTATGGAAATATAAGTTTAATCCATTTTCTCATTCAGGTGAGGTATTTAGTTCTCTGGCAATACTCTAGTATTTTTGTTTCTGAATTTGTCCGACGAACGACGAGAAGATATAGACAGGAACTTGTTGGTTAATTTAATGTTTAACAAAATTAGTAAAAGTAGCTTACAGAGCCTTCAGAAATAGAAATACCATAAATAATAATACGCCATTGATGATATATGTAATTCTCGACAGTTACATGTACATGGTATGTTGTCACTCTCGTGTCAATTCGAACTACACGCCCCGCGTTGTGTAGTCCTAGCAGCACTGTCCCCCGGACAAAGTCCTACACGGATTCGGACATTGGGACATGGCCGCTGTCTTGTTCTCCATAAATCAGCTTCACTGGTCAGAGATGACATTGACCAGTTATCTCGTCATAAAAACACATTAGGACAGTGGTCAATGCAGATTAAGTATTGGAATGTTGACCGCGAAACCTTTAATGTATTTCAATTAGTATAACGAATAATAATTATATATATCCAATATTTCATGTACAATTAATGTAGATTAATTATATGATATTTTAATGGTAGATAGACATGGCTATTAAATATTAATTTAATGCATCAAAAATGTCTGCCAGTCTCGTGATAGACCCTTGTAAATATGTAATGAAAATAAAATTAGCCTAAATAAGTGAAAGTAATGTCTTCAAGATGAAAATTAAATTTTAAATCAGATACATTTTTATGTTGGAATTCTTATGATTTTTCACATACTATCGCCCCCTAAATGATATTTAAAAAAACTGTTCACTGGGGTAGTTTAGGAAGTTCTATATATATGTATGAAAATCTTCTATTATAAATCTTCAGTGAGAATTAATGCAGAATTTGTCATGGTATTATGTAAGGTGTTTGGAGACTTTGAAAACACTGCAATGTTTAACCAACATTGGAAGTAATACCCATACAAGATTAACATTTCATAATGCGAATACTGTTATTTCACAAACATTAACGTGAATAAATCTTTAACACAGCAAATCTAACCAACTTACATGAAATGTGTCATACCTTTGTACTCGACAGAAAACATCCGGTAAGGTGGAAAATTACATATTTTCAGTAAACTCCTAAAAATACGGTAATGAACACGGTTTTAAAGGCTTCGATTTTATTTTAACGTTGCAAAGTTTAATAGGTTCTTTTGAAGTTAGGAAAACTTTCGTTTTAAACTCACCCATTCAGAAACATGGTTACTTTCATCTTTGCGCGCTCATAACGACTTCATTGAGTCTGATCAGCTAAGATGCTATATGTTAAATGTGCTATGAAAGGGTGGATAGTAAAAATCGTATTCAGAACTAAATAGACTTGAGAGGTAGCGATTTTATTAAGAATCTCGTGTTTGAAGTACAGGTAAATCTGGTCAGCACAAACAGGTAAATACAGCTATAAATTCGACGGGTAATCACCGAATTTTGTACACTAATACATCTAATTGAATGGATTCAAGTTTTGATCTGACAGAAAAGTACATTTTAAAAGATTTGATAGGAAACCGGTTAACGGTATCAGTAAACTCATCAGCTCAATGTAGGAGCATGTATCTTCACCAAACGTAAAGGCAGCGCCTACCTGTTCAACATCAAAGACACCGCCGCACCTAATCTTACAAACTTGTCTAATTTTACCGCGCATTTAATTATCGTCCTTCGGTCAATTGGCCAGTTTGGTTTCTTCCCTTTGTCCAGAGCTGGTTTTTACTGTCCATTTCGACACTAGGGGTACTATCATTCACCCGCTACTCACACTGACCAGGCAAACTGGTTTGATTTCTCTTTTCATTAAACAGAATCGATCTCATTCTTTTTCACCGCAGGGGTTTGTATACGTCTTAGGGTACCGTGAATAGCATTAACAGGACTTGTGATGTTTGTGTTTAGATCTGTAATGAAAGTCAAACTAGCTCCCAATAGGGGGCTAATTCAGGAATTATCATACTTAGAAACGTGGCTAAATCAGAATGCCTTTCTATACAACGTAAACATTTTTATTTAGATTCAATTAAGTAGAAAACCTGTTTTTCTTTGCTATTCTGAACTAATTTTGTAGTATAAAGCCCCTATTTACAGAAATTGTATTAAAAAGAAAATATTTAGCCCTACCGACAAATTGGAATTAAAATCGATCATTGTTAGAATAAGTGTTTTTTTCTGTGTTCTATTCCGGACATATCTCTTCTCCCTTACTTCATCACCAACAATAAAACTCCAATGATATCCCACACATTATTCTATGCAAATGAAACATAAAAACTAATATTGCTAATCAATTTCTTTATATAACATGCTTAATTTTCGATTTTTGCACCACTTGTAATATATTCAGATTTACTCAGTTGCTATCATGGGCAAGACAAACACATTTATTATATTTGAATATAAATAACTTCTTGTTTTGATGTACTGATTTATTGGTTATAGAAATTATATCTTTGTGCTTTAGGTAAAAATAAATATTGGCCGGTAACTGTTAGTAAACGTCAGCCCTTTGTAATTGTTTGCAATGTTAATTGCCCCATCACAAACTCTCAAATCAATTTGTCACTCCGCGCCGGGCAAATAGTCCGACCTGTTTCTGCAAGGTGAAGCTTAAGGTTTATTGGGACACAATATAAACAGTGTCTGGGAATAATTGATTTGGGAATATTTTGATATGATAAAGTAATTAGAGGATCAAAGAGACCGAAAATAATTTCAATTATCCTGGCCGCTTGAGTTACGTAAGCAGTAGATCACGATTTTAATCAGAACTCTTCAAACCTTGGAGGTAAAAATGCCCATAGCTGACAGCTTCCTTAAATGGCTTTTTTTTGTTTGGCTGCAATTCAAATATTGCTGATAGGTTGAGGCTGGTACTAATAAAAATTATACAAATAATTATGCGAGAAATGATCGACACCTTTTTACGACAGGAAACAATAAATATGTGCCCTAACCACATATATCTGATGATAGATATATGTAATTGAAACTTTTAAAAAAAATCGGATCAATTGTTACCGATTTCAATAAAAGTCATGGAAGACTGACTGCCTGAAATTTATTCTTAAAATTTTGAGAAATCTATGATCTCGCGAACTAAATTTAAGTTAAGAACGCCACTGATCATACCAAACAGCTCAATTTGTCGAATAATCATAGTTATATCGTTTTCACGCCTGCGTGCTCAAATAGATACAGACCATGGTTATACCAGAGCTGCTTTCCAAAACAGTCATAACCGATTTGTTGTATTAAAGGTCGTCAAGAATTGAACCAGCTTCAAAGAAAATGACAAAAACACTGTACCAATTGACCTTTTGTAAGGAGGCGGAGCCTCTAACAAAAACGGACATTTAAAGATTTTCTAAATTAAAACAAGTTGACATCGAGCACCTGCCCTTAAATTCGGCGATAGCAATTGAATTGTCGATGTTCGTAGATAAAATTCTATTAAGATCTCCATTTTCAAACGACACTTACCATATGAACTGGTCAATAAAGTCGTGTTTTATAAGGGGACTAGTACGACATCCCGTGTCCCTAACATACTTAATGAATATTTTATAACTGACCATTGGGGTTGAGCAGGAGCACGGACATAAAATGACCAATAGGATTTTCGGCTATTAACCCGTGATTCTCTGTAGTCAGGAAGACTCATTAGCATGTTCGATAAATGAGACACGCCATCCCATGTTGGTGCTAACATACTGACAGGTTTTGTATTGTAATATTATGTGCTGTCTGACATTCATGGTATTTAATTGTATACGGTATTCTCTCATTTACACAACAGTATTAAAATAAATGATTGGTGTCAATGTGCAGATGTTTCGTCTTCTGCAGCCTTTGTGGTTTCTCCCTATATAAAAAGTATGTTTATAGCATCAGGTTATAACTCCTACTTAATTGTCAAATCGATTCTGTCATTCCAGAAACTGCACAAGAACGTGAAATCCGCCGCTACCGCACAGCTTTCACCAAAGACCAGCTTAACCGTCTGGAGAAAGAATTCCTGAAGGAGAACTATGTTTCCCGCCCAAAGAGGTGCGAGTTAGCAGCGTCACTCGGACTCGCAGAATCAACTATCAAGGTAATTACTATAAACTACTGCATACCGCTTCATTAATACTTTATTCAAATACTTTAGGAAACAGTTTAATTGTTATAATTCACCAATTCATTTGACAAAATATTAGACTTGTAATTTTTTTCTTTAATATTTGATAAAAGACAATTCTTCAATTTTTACGTTTTCTCCATTTACAGGTTTGGTTCCAAAACCGAAGAATGAAGGACAAGCGCCAACGAATGGCACTCACCTGGCCATATGGTATTCCCCCAGATCCTCAGCTGTATGCTTACCTTGCAGCAGCCGCCGCTACGTACCCATACAATCTCCAACATCCAGCCGCACTTCCGTATCCAAGCATGGGTCTCCCGCATGGTCTTCAGCCATCAACAAGTTCGGCTTTCACTCCAATGGCTGTGTCAAGCCCGCTCCAACCCCGACTTGATGTTCTGTCCTCTATGTCAAGTCCCCTCTACAGACCAGTTCCGAGCTTGGAAACAAGTCCGTCCTTTACTACGTCGCCACCAAGCCTTCATTTCCCTCCAAGAATGCATTTCCCCTGGATGGAACATTCCCCAAGCATATGTGGTGCAAATTCCGGAAAACCGTGTACTTGTCCGGCTCCTTCTCTGGGACTTTACCCTCCACCAGCTCCAGGACTATTGTCTACCTCCCTCAGCTCGTCACATCCCCTGTTACACAAACGAGAGATGGAGAGTTCGTCGCGGTGATGTGCAAGTGAACGTTTTGTGTGTATGGGTCGATCATAGTGACATGTGTAATTGAAAGTTGATGTGATTGTTAACGAATGAGATGATTGTTAGGAAATGATGATTATAAATGAAAGGAACGTGTGAAAAAGATGACTGTAACAGAAGAGATACATTAATATAAAGTATAAGTGAAATTTGATAAGATGAAAAATAGTGCAAATGTTGGTATACGTAGTGGTCATTTTCCCGACTTTCCATTATGATGTATACTTTGACATGATGACGTCATACATCCCATGACGAAACATTGTCTATAAACAGTCGCTGAATTCAGGGTAAAAGTAAATCCATGTATATAGTATTAGACACAGCGCTTCTAAGCTCTGTCAATTGCAGATCAGACACAAATATGTACAGATCTTCATACAGACGTATTTATGTACCATCCCATTGTTTTGTTATATGAATATATATATATATATGAAAAATATGAAAATGAAAAATAAAACAAAACTGAATCTTACAATTTCTCTGTCACTTTCTTTTGTCGATGGAGACACTAATATGGTCTTGGTCCAATTTTAACAGTCCTGCAAATACACTTACCTGGTAATATGTGATAATTAATTTATGAAAGTCACAGTGCCTGATTTCAAATCGTGTATGGATTTCTCAAGCTGGTATTTTGAAGATAAATATAAAATGTACTTGTTCGATTAGCGTCTGTATAGCTTAACAGAAATTTTAGACTCCGAGTGAAAAAAAAATAATTCAAAAAAGGTCCGTTTCCCGACATAAACGTCACGTATTTTTAAAAAAATCAATGCAACACTGGTACCATAAAAACAACCTTTCTCTCCGTACTCTAACTTAAATATAGACGAATAATTTATCTAGGGTGCAAGCCAATGTTTTATCCCCAGATACATTGCAATACTCTTTATTATCTATTCATTGGATGGTTTTGCCAATTTTAATCATTATTATCATGGTTATGTGACTACCTTGGGTATCAACTTGACAAATATCACGAGCTGTGACATAAAGCTGGATATGTGAAAGATTAGATACCAGATTTTCAGGTAGATGGTTGGGTGGAAAAGGAAATAAAAGTTGTATTAACGAATTATTTTGGACTCGCAGAAAGGGATGCAACACAAAAATTCCACATAGAGCCCAGTATCAATAATTAATAATGGGCTGCATTAAGGATGTCACGGAAATATAACGAAATGTATAATATTAAAGTTATATGGCCAGCAACATTGTACATACACGAGTGAATTTAATAGGACATAAACCTTGACCGCTATAAAGGACCTGAAAGTGACAAACCTTGACCGCTATATAGGACCTGAAAGTAACATGAACCTTGACCGCTCTGTAGGACCTGGCCGTGATGGATCTTGACCGCTCTGTAGGACCTGAACGTGCCGTAAAACTTGACCGCTATGTAGGACCTGAACTTGACATAACCTTGACCATTCTGTAGGACCCGAACGTGAAATAAACCTTGACCGTTCTGTAGGACCTGAATGTGACATAAACCTTGACCGCTATGTAGGACCCGAACGTGACATAAACCTTGACCGCTATGTAGGACCTGAATGTGACATAACCTTGACCAATCTGTAGGACCCGAACGTGACATAAATCTTGACCGCTCTATAGGACCTGAACGTTACATAAACCTTGACCGCTATGTAGGACCCGAACGTGACATAAACCTTGACCGCTCTATAGGACCTGAACGTTACATAAACCTTGACCGTAATGTAGGACCCGAAGGTGACATAAACTTTGACCGCTATATAGGACCTGAACGTTACATAAACCTTGACCGCTTTATAGGACCCGAACGTGACATAAACCTTGACCGCTATATAGGACACGAACGTGACATAAACCTTGACCGCTATATAGGACATGAACGTTACATAAACCTTGACCGCTATGTAGGACCCGAACGTGACATAAACATTGACCGCTCTATAGGACCTGAACGTTACATAAACCTTGACCGTAATGTAGGACCCGAAGGTGACATAAACTTTGACCGCTATATAGGACCTGAACGTTACATAAACCTTGACCGCTTTATAGGACCCGAACGTGACATAAACCTTGACCGCTATATAGGACACGAACGTGACATAAACCTTGACCGCTATATAGGACATGAACGTTACATAAACCTTGACCGCTATGTAGGACCCGAACGTGACATAAACATTGACCGCTCTATAGGACCCGAACGTTACATAAACATTGACCGCTATGTAGGACCCGAACGTTACATAAACCTTGACCGCTATGTAGGACCCGAACGTGACATAAACCTTGACCGCTATATAGGACCTGAACGCTACATAAACTTTGACCGCTATATAGGACCTGAACGCTACATAAACCTTGACCGTTATATAGGACCCGAACGTGACATAAACCTTGACCGCTATATAGGACCTGAACGTTACATAAACATTGACCGCTATGTAGGACCCGAACGTGACATAAACCTTGAATGCTCTATAGGACCTGAACGTTACATAAACCTTGACCGCTATGTAGGACCCGAACGTGACATAAACATTGACCGCTCTATAGGACCCGAACGTTACATAAACATTGACCGCTATGTAGGACCCGAACGTTACATAAACCTTGACCGCTATGTAGGACCCGAACGTGACATAAACCTTGACCGCTATATAGGACCTGAACGCTACATAAACTTTGACCGCTTTATAGGACCTGAACGCTACATAAACCTTGACCGTTATATAGGACCCGAACGTGACATAAACCTTGACCGCTATATAGGACCTGAACGTTACATAAACATTGACCGCTATGTAGGACCCGAACGTGACATAAACCTTGAATGCTCTATAGGACCTGAACGTTACATAAACCTTGACCGCTATGTATGACCTGAACGTGACATAAACTTTGACCGCTTTATAGGACCCGAACGTGACATAAACCTTGACCACTATATAGGACCCGAACGTGACATAAACCTTCACAGCTTTGCAGGACCTGAACGTACGCGTAGAGCTTGACCTCTAAAGGAAATCTGGCCGCTATCGAATGGGACCGTAGAACTGTATATGAAATGTTTGTGGTATCATTGTAGGTCATTAAAGTTACATGGATGTCACATGACGTTTTATGTCCGGTAAAGTCACGTATTTCTGGGGAATTTTTGAGAGAACGGTTGCCCGATCAAACCTGTGGACATGACCTTTGTTGATAGTGGATATTTGTATTGCTCTTGCTATACTTATCGCTCTGTGATTTTGCCTGATAATGTTGGAATAATATTTTACAAAGTCAGGTTTATTACTAAAATCAAATATCTCGTATATAGTTTTATAATCATTTACAAAGAAAACGCTAATATCTTATATATTATTTTACAGAGACAGCTAACATACACTAATTCAAAATTATTCATGTCTATTGTTTGGGAAATTGAATGCACACTAATCTAAATAACCGTGACTTTTATCATTGACAAAGAGAACATACGAATTTTCAATTATCTCGCCAATTTTATTATTGACAAAACATATCACTCGCTAATTCAAATGTAGTGTTCTATACATAATAGACAAAGAGAACACACACTAATTAAAATATTTCTATGTATTATTGACAAAGGAAACACTAATTCAAATACTGCGTTTATTTCCTTATTGATAACGGAAACACACGCTAATTTAAATATGTCACCAATTTATTGTTGACAAAGATAACTCACACCAATCAAAATATCTCGTATCTATTTATTGTTGAGAAGAAGGAACACTTTCCTTGTAATATCTCGTTCGCTAATTCTAACATCCCGTGTATCTTTTATGTTTGACAAAAGAGAAAAACACACTTGGTATGAGGCGTTATTCCAGCAGGCCAAGATAGTCAACCTTGTTACTTCCACTGTTATAGAACGGTGCTATTTCGTATGTGAATGTCACTTCTGGCATTTAACGTCAGGATTGGAACGTCCATGTAACGATTTCCCCCCGGCATTTACACCACCCTATAGACATAAGTTTTATCTACACTAATCCCGCTGGCATACATACATTAAATATTCAATCTCATGAGATATTCATATCCCTATGGAAACATCATTATTTCAACATTCTTTTCCATGTTTTATGGCAACGTTTGTCTTCATTGGCTTCCGGTCATTAATGAATGCATTGTCAATTAACCAGCACCAACTAAAGCAGAGTGGTTGATAACATTTTGACTTTACAATTACCACCTCAACATATGTTATTGTCTAAACAATTTGATTGACTTATGCCCATGATCAATTTCTCTCCACTACATGATGTATTGATTACAAATCGTATCCGGTGATAACTAGTACCTATATTTATGTTCTTTTGGTCATAATATTATTTCATTATTTCACAGTTAAAATTTAATATATACACAAGTGCTTGGTATCTATGTAGCAGAGGGGCAAACGCTTATCAGTATCAGAGTTTCTGACTTCACTGTCCATCTGGTCAATACCTGGTAGTCTGGCGCACAATAACAGTTTTGGAAATTATATCATTATCCACCGAAAAATAAAAGTATCTTGAGGAGTCAAGAACACTTATTAACTGAAGTGATAGTTATATATAAGTTGTATAGTAATTCCCCCAGTCCAATTCATCGCACACCCCTACAAGGCATGTGACATATTGACCTTTACATGTACAGCTAAGATATCTGGGAAAAGGCAATAAAGACAACGTTGTAATCAATAAGATTATATTTTTAACATTCCCGTTCCGATATAAGTACATAAAGAGTAAAATGATTTTGGTTTGTTACTGGTTGTAGAGGTCTCGTACGTTCACATATGCTATCTAAATACCTGTGAATTGTCATCTACTGATACGATGTTTGTCAGATCAGTCGTTCTGGATGGCTCCATTGGGTGGCTACGCTACAATTATCTTATACAATGTCATCCTGCACATCGCTATAAACTTACTCATTACCACCATATCTATTTCTAATTATATTTCAAGAAAAGAACAAACTATAGTTATCGCCCCATG
Organism: Pecten maximus; assembly: GCF_902652985.1. Taxonomy (NCBI): domain Eukaryota; kingdom Metazoa; phylum Mollusca; class Bivalvia; order Pectinida; family Pectinidae; genus Pecten; species Pecten maximus. The sequence continues at coordinate 27,428,090 of NC_047016.1, read as the reverse complement.
ACTGTGGGAAATTGTTACTTATATCTTATACTACCTAAATAACAAATCTACACACAGAGTATGGGAACAGTACCAATGTTGGCACGATTCCACTGTCTTTGTATATTGAGCAACCCCGAGTTCATATACAGTGCAACAAAGTTAATCATCCGATTTTGCTTTCTCCCTGATAATGAAACTTGAAATACTGGTAGTACCTGTATTTTAAAATTTGTCAGTTATATAAGTATTTATTTGTAGTGGGTTTTGATCCCATAAATTTAAATTTACATCTAAAAATATTTTATGCAAATCCTAGCAAGATCTAAGGTTTTACTGAAATTTATTAAAAGCTAAATTCTAAGCTTTTATAGTATTGTTTACAATGTAAATCATAAGATGTTTTAATTATGATCGGTCTATCAAAATGAAAAGTACGTATGCTCCAAGATATTAATTAAAATGAATTAATCAGTCTTTGCTTTAATGATAAGATTAAATTTAAAGTGGTAATGCAATACTGCCCATATTAAAAGTCAATTACACAGTTGATAGGCATTTTGTAAATGAGATTAAACAGGACGGCGGTAATTTATTTTCATCTCTTAAGTAAATAGAATTTAAAACATCTTTTTCTCTACATTTCGAACGAAGAAAACTTTGCAAACAGCAAAGCTGTTTGATATCGCAAGGTAATTATGAATTAGTCATGATACCAAAACCTAAAACAATATATAACTACGTAATATTAAAATAGAGGCAAGCATACAGCATCTCCAACAAACAGCTGTAGTTCAACTTCGTCAACATAAAAGGAAAGAAATATACAAAGGCGTGGTCACCCTTGGAAGACAAACAGCAGCGTCAACACACAAGGACTGCCGTACAGAAATTTGAGTGCAAGGATGGAAAAGGTCAACAAGAAAATTATACAATGGCGTCCACCGGATAGTTCAAGGCAATATCGTCAACATACTAGGGAAATAGAAAGCAACGTAAACAGGAAGGTCAAGGAAAAATTATACAACAATATGAGCACAAGGGGCCAGAATTAGGTCAAAATGCTAGGGAACATATTCAATGACATCCAAATACAAAATATAAATCATACAATTTCGTCAACATCATGGGGGAATATCCAAGAGCTTCAACAAACAAAAGGGAAAATAAACAATAGAGGCAATGCACAATGAAATTTTCAATTGTTATTAAATAAAGGCAAAATATGCAACAACTACTCTTAAGCTGGGAAAACTATAAATAAGGTAGACGTGATAAATAAACACATGGAACACAGAGGAGACAGAGGGCGACCGGAATTTGATGATCAAAATCATTATGTGTTGAAGGCTAACCGCTTTTTTCTATTCCAATTGAATCTGTATTGACGTGTAGCATTTAAAACACCACATTGACATATTGACGAACGTTAGGCAAACACCAGGATGTTATCAACCACTGAAACATGAAAGGAAACAATGTCAACATAAGATTCTCAAAGTAAATAGATTAATACAGAAGGAAGAACACCAAGAGAATAAACCACTTTCCAACTCCATATACTGAAAATATCGACAAGCAAACAGATCCCCCAAATCTCCAAATGGACGGCTAAAATAATTCATGTGTAATCAACGTTTGGTTTGTATTGACGTTTGAGATATCGTCCATCAAATAACGATGACGACTGAAAAAATGAAATAAGATAAGAGAACAAATCAAAACAATCAAACAAAAAACAGGATTGCATGGAAACTCTCACTCACATAACTGTTGTTAAATTATTTAATAATTCAAATGCATACGTTAATCCTGGCGCGCCTTCAAATTCACTTGTAAAGTATCACTTTCATCAGATTCGTTATTACATAATTTTATTATAGAGATATTAGAAAAGGCGACAAGGAAGGAAATACTGTGACATAGTGTGTAAATCTTAATATAGATATATCCAATAAACATCTAAAAATGCATGTGTGTGTATATACCAAACACTGGTAACTTTCTATAAATCTGAACCTTTAATGACACGATTAAACATTAAGTAGGATATAAACCATTATGTAGAAATATTATCTTTATATATCTTAACATCCCGGAAACATTGATCATAGTAATGCATACACATCCTGAGTATCAACAGTTTACCTCATTATTCAACATCATTTTGTAATATTTCCACATACATGTACTTAGTATTACGTGTGGCAGGCGTTTTCACATCTATATATTGATAAAATAAACAAACGGAGCTATGGTATGGATGTCAATTTCACTACATTATCGTCAGTGTCACCCCCGACTCTGAATAGTGTATACTTCATTGGCAGACATTTATAATATTTTGTGACAAATATTGCCGGAAATAGTCAGAACATTGTCCCTTCAATAGCCAGTGGTCAGTAGACATTTCAAAATCGCCGGTGGTCACCAGACTCGACTAATTGTTCCATTGTCCTCTACCACTGAGAGCAAGGCCAAATGTCTGACAGTCGGAGCAACCTATCTGTCTGGAATTGTACTCACCTTTACGGGTTAGAATATAGATTGTTTTCAGTTCATTGAATTTATTGAAATCTTAATAAATTTGTGTTAACAATAAAAAAAAATAATAACATGAACGTGATAATAGAAAACAAAAGTTACAACTGATTGTTTTCTTTGAGTTATGATTTCTGTTATGCTTAGAAATACTAAAAAAAATGTACAGCAAATTTAGAAGAAACAAACAGATGAAAAGACGGTGTAAAACAACAAATTTACACAATAAAAATCCACAGTCCAAATTGTCAGGTCATGATTTGAAATGTTTCAAAATTATCTATGTGATTTATCAGACACTGCTGCTGTTTATTTGTCGACACGTCTACATGTCTAACTTTATTTGATAAGGTAATTTGGGATGAAATATTGATTAAAATCATTGTTAAATAGGAACTCCTTCATATACTGACTTTCTCATATGAGAGTGCATTTATTTGAATAACAAAATTAAAGCGAGATGGATAATGATTTTTAAAAATCAATATTAACTCATCTCAAGACGAACATTCGCTCAATATTTTTCTTCCTCTGATTCATTAGATTATCTAAACAGAAAAAAAAACTTTTATTTTGTGTAAGATTTTAATAATGTCCGTTTTGGACAATTTTAAAACCACCGCAGTCTAGGTGGAAGTATCATACATATACTAGTATACGGACAAAGGGTTTGGAGATGTATGTCAAATATCCGTGCACGACACATGTGAATGTAATAGATAATAAAAGGATCGAAAGTTCAGATAACAGCTGATGTGAAATACAATATGACTCACATATAGGAGGATTGGCACATCTTCTTTGATATGTTTACTTTCTCAGACAATGAATACAAAATATCGAACCAGAATTATCGCCTATTGACTAATTTGCATTTACCAAGATAATCTGGGAACTGGAAACAGAGCTTATTATTTGTAATCGTGTCATTTAGATAATGGTTAAACGGAGGTATCATGCATTGTTATCAGTGTATTTTATTACAGCAATTTTATCAATTTTGAAAATGTATATGTTTTAAGTGACTGTGAAAATAGCGACGTCTGTTTTATAATCAAATGATTGTATGTTGGCGGCAGTTGTTGTAAACATAAACATTTTATATTCAATGTAATAGATAAAAAAATTATTGATTTTATTTGGTAAGTAGAAACCGATCCATTCATAGTTTCACTTTCTCACACTCTGTCATCATTACAATTATATCACACGTATTGACAACATAAACAACTGAGCAAATTATAAAGTACTACTGATGTTTAAATAATTATATTTAATTTGTGTTTCCCAAAGTATAATCCTTGTACACACAATGAATGAGGATCCAGTGCATTTCACTTACCTGCCATGCAAATTGAATTCATATAACAACAAACCATTCTTACAATAGTTCAATACTTGTTATCAAACAATAAAATATAGATCTACTCGATATCAATCGTAACTACATGCCATCTCAATGTTTTGATATATTGTGGTTAGTATTCTCAGGCAATATCCTTAGTGTGATTCTATAAATTATTGAAATATCAAAATACGTTTTCTAATGACCGTAAAATATAAATGCATGCAGCAATATGGTTGCCTACATGATCAGTAATATTGCTCTTCCTAATTTCATTTTAAATTAAACCATTGATTGCGTTTGCAGGTATTTCCTGTCCGTACTTTGCTGTAGTTTAAGAGTTTTACCAGACTGTAAGTACCTGTGAAATACGGATAGCCTTGTCGTCTACAACTAGTGTATTGAAAACAAACAAACAAAACTTTATTTATCTCAATTTTAAAAGTGAAGATAACACAAAATGAGTTATTATATTTATTTGTTGAACGCTGAGTCATTTATAAGGTATTTTCACATTGGCTTCATCAATACACAATTTCAGATACGGAAGTCTATCAAGTTATTCATGCCTCTCCCTTGCTAATTATCTGTATTTAATCATGATCTTTGATGACTTAGGTATTATACATAGGGTAGTTATGATACTTATATATCTATTATAGGTTTGATATTTACAGATGAACTATGACCGACGTCTTATGAGAGAGTTGGACGGACCAGTTTCTCACCAGATAGCTGAGGAAGATAATGATAATAATCACAAACCGATAATGTACTTCTGCGTAGCACTTTCAAGTTCCATAGGTAAAACGTTAAAATACCTAATTGTTCATAGTATATATCTGACTCAACGGTGACATATGCATGATGTAGATGCATTCACACAATTTTCACGGATAATTTAAGTTGTGTTAATGTTGATGATGTTAAACCACAAAACGACCTACTGCATAGTTAGCTTTATAAAGGCATTGACAGACAACTGACTTAATCGTTTTTGTTAATAATGATTGTACAGAAAGAATCATATTACATAAGAACAAAAGTTAGGAAAAATAAAAGCTGACAACACACAAATGCACAATCAGTGTTTTGCACACCATACTCAATATTTCAACACAATACTAAAACAGTCCCTATAATTTTCTTAAGAGGAATGTGTTATCTTTCAAAAAGCATCGCTCACATCAGAAGAACAAAGAAACATGACCAAACTAGTATTTAACACAACCAATGTACATGCATTAAGTTGACAATTCCTAAACATTATGACGTCATCATGTTCATTTGCTCTGAGGATGCATTAGGTGACAAGTCGATCATAATGTCAACAAAGAGTTATAAGGTTTATATAGTTAGCGTCTGTTAACTTTTATGTATTTTATATGTTTATTTTTTATCAATGTCGTTCAGTAATCTGATGGGAAACTTGCAAATTTGCCTTCTCATTGTAGAACACATATTCTGTGTAAAAAATGTTCACTACAAATCGCATTGCGCATATTTCAGTTTGACAATTCGTGCACGTGCCTGGAACAATTAGTGATGTGATCTTTACTTTATTACCTATGTACATAAGGAAAACGTTAAATACTTAATATCTAAATACAAAAATACACACATATTTCCCCAAGGAAGTGTTTATTGAGACGAAGGCAGATACGAGTGTACCTAATAACGAATACCAACTGATAAACTGCCTTTTATCATGTTTGTGAAACATGATTCAAATGTGGTAAATGAAGGATGTATTTGCCATATTTATTATGATAAACTGTTCACCTATTTATTTAGTATTTGTCAAAATGAAATTTTAATATTAATATTATTCCATGGATGCATTTTTTGTGGTAAGTCCATGGGACAATAATATAAGATTATACATACAATATTAATTTTATTTATTCGTGAATCCATAGCAACTACGAAAAAAGTTCATACACAACGAAAGTTATACAAAACGAAAGTTTATACAAAACGAAAGTTTATACAAAACGAAAGTTTCATGTTATACAGTACACCAAGTTAGATCCATTTGACGAGACTGAGAACCGTATGAAACGTAAAATTAGATAAAGCTAATGAAAATATTATTCCTAAAATAGTACATGTACAAAATGTATAGAGACAAGATAACTTTTTAATGTATATAAGCAATACTGATCATATCTATACATGTTTGATTTTGGAAGGGTCCGATTTTTGTATGCTTTTTCATTTTTGTTACAATATGTAAAATACGTCCAATAAAAGACAATTTACCGTTAAAAAGTGAAAATTATTTTCATTGTCAGGATATACCTTTGATATAGAGAAAAAAGCCTCCATTTGAAACAAATATAGATAAACGAATAAATAAATAAATAAAATTCCAGACGATGATGTAAAATATCACTTTGTTAAGTTTTCCTGATAATTATATATAACAATTTATATACATATTTTCAGCTACAGAAGAAAATTTCTATCGAAATGTTAGGTTATCAGACGTTTCTCTTGAGACTGTTAAAAGAACATATTCCCTTTTGTTAAATCTTAACGAACAATTCTTACACCTATGAGGTATAAACCATGCATATATTAACATAAACTACAAAATATATTTCATTACATTTTAAATATTTTAGTTATAATAAAATTTAAGTAATATGCTATCCCATAACTGTCTCGTGAATAACATCAAAACACAAATTTACAAGATGTGATGACATGCTTCGGTTAATATGAGTAAGTGAAAGCACGTTGATAATAATATATAAATTTCTGAAAACATAAATATGATACTATCTGAAAGTGGAGGTCACCCAGTAATTGAGACAGATGATAAGACATTTTCCGCTTGGCGCCTACTTCCTTCGATGCACTACGATGCATTGAAGTAGCAGGTGCCGGATGGATGAACACGAGCAATAATAAACTGTTAAGTCGTTTTATATTTTCTGTGCAACTATTAATAGATATAAGCTCGAAACCGATGTGAAAATATCACCGAATAAGTATCTGTAAATTAAACATGCATTCCGGCTATATTAGTCACTGTTAAACACGAGGACTATACCTTTGATGATGGATATTGCTTAGGACTAATATTTCAGTTGCATCTAAATGATCTAAAAAGTTATACTATAAAACTTCCAATGTTCGCGGTTTTACCAAAAGTTTGAAGCAAAAAGGACGCATTTTCGAGAATCATATTAGACTATGATTTTCTTTGTTGGTTTTATTTTTCCATATTTATTTCGGCATGTTGTTTTTTCCCCTAAAACAGTGAAAAAGGAACCCATCCAAAAATCGAAAATCGCCGTTGCATCAAGTTCAAGAAATATACATTGCATTAACAATTTAACAACAATACATAATATTAAAATTCAATATGGTTTTACAGAATACATTATCACATGGGACAAAACATTGAAAACCTCAGAATATACAACCATATTAATGGGACCGTAATTCTTACTCAAAATCGATGAAACGAAGGACAAGTTCGAAAACAAAAATATATAGTTTTGCATTGAGCCAGTTGAAATGATACCAGGTGTTTCAGCAGGGTAATCGTCTTTTGCTGACTTCAGATATCACAAGATTAATTCCCAATACGATCTAATGTCGACCATAAAACTTCCTCGTGATCTTCCGGTACCTGAATCTGTCGATACCTTGTGATGTATCTTATGTCAGTCGTCTTGGAAACTGTGATAATTGGAACAAGTCCTTTGAACACCGTAGGTAGGGGAAGTAGGGATATGATTATCTCCAAATAGAAAATAAACCATTTACATAACAATAAGTTAAGCCTGTATGCATTTAGATTACGAAAGATAATTAAGATTCAAAGTGATCTGCCATACTGTCCTTTAAATATACACATTATGGTATATCATGGTTATAATCACGTGTCGACTGAAGTCACAAAACGGTGGTTTCAATGTGAAAAAAAAAAAATAAAATAAAATAAATCTCCAAAGCTTGATTGATTAAAGTGAACACTTTATTGGCAAGTGGATGAGAGTTTTATTTATTGGATATTTGATAGGAGTCTATTTCAATAATCGGCAACAAAAGTTAGTATCAAACATTGTTTTTTTTTTTTTTTTTTAAAGATATTAAGATATTCTCTAGATATCATGTCAATAGTGTTCCTAGGTATGGAAAATACATCGACAAGCTGCTAACATAGGTACTGACAGAGGTAAACAAAAATGGAGTACAGACTAATGTTTCACGGTCAGGGGGTACAATGTGACGTTGAAGTACTGGGGTTCGTGCTAAGCGACATATATCATTTTAGTTTTGTGATACTGAAAGAATGTCCTACCATCTTCATTCCCTTGTAATTATTTCATTCATAAATGTCAGGCGCTCGTTGAACCTGTTGTCCACCATTACCACCGTGAGAATAATGTCTTTAAATAGATCATTTTCATTCACAAAATGGTGATGTGTTAGTTAATACCTTAACTAAAATGCGAATGACAAAGCTGACATATTAGAAGACGCTTGCTTGGACGGACATAAAGCAGGTATACAGTTTCAAGATACGTTTTAAGGACGAACATACATGTCAAATGGTAAACTAAGGTTGTGAAAGAGCACAATATCTGCAACAACAACAACAACAACTAAATGATATATGTAATACTAAAATCGGGAAATATATTGACTTGAGATGGAAATACTATCTATACAAGCATGGTGGTCTGGAGTTGTTAAAACGATTACGTAATTGGGTGTCGATCTCAGCACGCACATGTATGGACAACACATTACATATAGAAGAGAAGTTGTTCTCAACGTCAACATTTCACTTCAAACGTATCAGATCTATTGAAATAATTGGCATTATTAGTGGATACAAAATGCTCCAGGTTCTTAATTTGCATTCTAGTATATTTGTTCCTACCAAATGAATATAAGTCTTTAAAATAGTTAAGCTTAAAATAGCCAACACAAATTAAATATGCTTATATAAGGATATCCATTAAAATGGTGTGTAATGTTAGCATTAGAAAGTAGGCAGTCTAAACGATCCGGTTTATTTTACAAGGTCTTAACTCTTGTCATCATGTGTTGCCTTAACGTTATAAAACCTAACTCATTAAGGTAATGACATTTCCCATTATTAGCGAATTTTACACCTATCAAATACATTAACAACTGACTCACAATTGTACCCGAATGACCTCCGAGAAAAAATGCCCATCTGCAACGCAACACATATAAAAGAAATGCATTTACCTACATAATCTGGCGAAAGGTATACCTGGTCTGCACCCGGCGTACCCGTATAAATAGGTGTAATGGCTTTCTACACTACACTCAGTGCTTGACATATTTCTGTCATGTAGAATGCATCTGTTACGGCTATCAGTTGGTGTTATCTTACATGTCATTAAACACATTATTGCTATCATTGTAATGGAAATGTTAAGACGGTGTATTAATACTGCTAAAAGTCAATGTCTTTCCGTTCTTTTGTTTCCTTTAATTGTTTCATGCGCCCAACTCATCTATCATAGTCTATCAGTATAAACCCAGCTCTCGTGTTTCAAAGAGTTTCACATTTGAACTTGAAGTTTTTATAAGTTATATACATTGAACAGACTTACATTATCAAACTGCTGTTAATTATAGATAAAATATATGCTGTGAATGATTCACCTTCAGGGTTAAAATAGTATATCTCACACATTTGTTAAAAACCGCATGAACGCTTATTTAATGTATCGAAAAATTGGAAATCGCTTTTTTTGTTCAAATGTGTAAGCAACATGTTGAAAAGGCATTTAACTTATATCATGTAAAATGTCATTAGTCAAAAAAGCCATCATCGAAATATCAGCTTCTCTTTGGAAGTTACACAATTGTAAAAGAGAATACATTAACCCTTAAAAAACACGGGTCATTGACAATGAAATACAAGATAACGCGGCGCACGGAACTACATGAGATCTTATAGAGACATTGTGACCCCTGTCATGTCGGGGTTAAGGTAAAGTGGGTACATTTCTTGATGGTCAACAAGGATTTGGATCCTTATCGAATAATTTTCATTCATTTTTTCTTCGTCTGCCAAAGTTGGGTTTTAAAAGCTGTTGTTTTAAAATGTGAAACAACCCATTTCCTGCATATTTTCCACTTATGACACAAATCGTAAACATTCATATAATTCTTTTTCGCGTCATTTTAGGATATATGGTGATAAGAGGGATTTATATATTATGAAGTGTTACATGTGCTTTTAAATGAAATGAAAAAGACGAAAAACTAAACCAAAGAACAACAAAAAATAAACGCGATTTTTATAAAGAACAAAGCATGTGCATTTTCTTAAATGATCGAATGTGTCCGTTTGTTGATCTCCGTACGTTCTTCCGTCTTGTCAGGCGTATCCAGTTGTACATTCAAACTGTCTGGTTTATAATGCGACAAACTTTCTGGTATATAATGTGACACGTTTTCTGGTATATAATGTGACAAACTTTCTGGTATATAATGTGACACATTTTCTGGTATATAATGTGACAAACTGTATGGTATATAATGTGACAAACTGTATGGTATATAATGTGACAAACTGTCTAGTTTATAATGTGACAAACTTTCTGGTATATAATGTGACAAACTTTCTGATATATAATGTGACAGACTGTCTGGTATATAATGTGACAAACTGTCTGGTATATAATGTGACAAACTGTTTGGTATATAATATGACACACTGTCTGGGTTAAAGTGTGACAAACTGTCTGGTATAATATGTGACAAACTGTCTGGTTTATAATGTGACACATTTTCTGGTATATTATGTGACAAACTGTCTGGTATATAATGTGACAAACTGTCTAGTTTTTAAGGTGACCAACTGTCTGGTATATAATGTGACAAACTGTCTGGTATATAATGTGAAAATTTTCTGGTATATAATGTGACAAACTTTCTGATATATAATGTGACAGTCTGTCTGGTATATAATGTGACAAACTGTCTGGTATATAATATGACACACTGTCTGGGTTAAAGTGTGACAAACTGTCTGGTATATTATTTGACAAACTGTCTGGTATATAATGTGACACATTTTCTGGTATATTATGTGACAAACTGTCTGGTATATAATGTGATAAACTGTCTGGTATATAATGTGACAAACTGTCTGGTATATAATGTGACAAACTGTTTGGTATATAATATGACACGCTGTCTGGGTTAAAGTGTGACAAACTGTCTGGTATATTATTTGACAAACTGTCTGGTATATAATGTGACACATTTTCTGGTATATAATGTGACAAACTGTCTGGTATATAATGTGACAAACTTTCTGGTATATAATGTGACAAACGGTCTGGTATAGAATGTGACACACTGTCTTGTATAGAATGTGACACACTGTCTTGTATAGAATGTGACACACTGTCTTGTATAGAATGTGACACACTGTCCTGTATAATGTGACACACTGTCTTGTATAGAATGTGACACACTGTCTGGTATATAATGTGACACACTGTCTGGTATATAATGTGACACACTGTCTTGTATAGAATGTGACACACTGTCTGGTATATAATGTGACACACTGTCTTGTATAGAATGTGACACACTGTCTGGTATATAATGTGACAAACTGTCTGGTATATAATGTGACACACTGTCTGGTATATAATGTGACACACTGTCTGGTATATAATGTGACAAACTGTCTTGTATAGAATGTGACACACTGTCTGGTATATAATGTGACACACTGTCAGGTATATAATGTGACAAACTGTCTGGTATATAATGTGACAAACTGTCTGGTATATAATGTGACAAACTGTCTGGTTTATAATGTGACAAACTGTCTTGTATATAATGTGACAAACTGTCTGGTATATTATGTGACAAACTGTCTGGTATATAATGTGACAAACTGTCTGGTTCATAATGTGACAAACTGTCTGGTATATTATGTGACAAACTGTCTGGTATATAAAGTGACAAACTGTCTGGTATATTATGTGACACACTGTTTGGTATAGTATAACAAAGTCGTCTTGTGTGGAATGTGACAAATTGTCTGGTATAGAGTGTGACAAGATGATGTAGGTTGTGACAAAAATTGTTATAATGTGCGACAAGTATATGGTATGACTAACTCTCTGGTTTAGGCTGCTGGAAGATGTGACAAGCCATCTACTTTAGGGTGTAACCAGCTATTCCATATGGGGTGTGACGATATCTTATGACATATGATAGCCTCATTTAGCTTGTATTGTTTATTTGATTCAGTAATCATTATCGATGATCGAATCTTATTACAAAATCTATGCCGCTTCTCACATGGAGCCAAACAAGGGATTTAATGTTGATACATTAACAGATAGTTTAGGTCGAGAAGGAAACCCGAGACGAAAATTGAAATTGAGAAAGTTTATCGGGCCTATCAAGATCAGTGCGAATCAAGCAATAAAATTCAAATTACTCCTGTACTACGATCGAATTTTGAGGTTGATAAATGGCTAAAAGGAACACTTCTCATTCTTTTGCAAACCCCTTGATGGGCTCAAACACAAAACCTCAAAGTTCATAATCTGTAAAATGTCATTGAAACTAATTTAAGAAAAAGAACGCCATTTTTGTCGCAAATTGGTCGCAGCACGACATGATTACGACAATGAAGACGTTGATGTCTATCGGACCATAAATCACTACAAATATGTGTCGAGTGCATCGGGGGCTTCAACACGTGCGTGGCGACACAGCTTAGAGGAGCTTTCCCTTCTGATCGCCCGACACACTGCTATCTGTTCGAATTGTCCGACAGGCTGTTTTGTGAAAGAAGTAAAAGAAAACCTGCACTTTACCTAAAACCAATGATAATGTCACATATTCATTAAAAGCACAACATTGCCTGTAACCTTTCAGTACTTTCAAATATTACTAGTACAACTTATGAAGTTAGACATTTCTTTATTGGTGATCTTAATTAAGCTTCTAAATTACAATTAGATGTAATCAAGCCAATAAATCAAGGTAGATTTCCAAGAAAATACATGTCGGGACTCCACAGATTTTATTCAACGTTGAATGCCATAGATTGCAAAAAATATTTAATTAGCATTTGGAGCAAAATTAGCGTTTTGCTTCCAGCAAAAGATAACCTAAAGCTCTAACAAAGCATGAAAGAAATTAAATGTACTTTAAAAAGGGTCGTGTCAGGTGTTTTGAGAAATGGCATTTGTTATTTAATATTATAGCAGACATGACATGTTGATTTCTATAATTAAAGTTAAGACACATTTTGGAGGCAAAAATATACTAATTTGCATATACTAATTTTGTTATAATACATGTAGCATGTTTAATATAGAACTACTCCCTTGCGCCATTTATTACATTTACATTGGAAAGCTATTGAAAATTAGGATTTTACAGATGGCATTCCTTTTACATTTAAAAATTTTAAATATCAAAGGAATAGCAAAAATGCTATACCAAATATTTTCAAAACTGTGTAGAGTTTTCACTGAAATCTGATCCAGAAAGTAACTAACGATTAACACTATATAGGAACAGTAGTAGTAGTAGTTGTGATCGTACGATGATTGTTTTTGTGTAATATCAATTGATAACAGTAATATAATAAGTAAGGTCTAGATGTATATACCGAATTCCATTAGGGATGCTTCTTTTGAGCTAAAAGCAAATAGATACATTTTATAAAGAATCAAAGAATAAAAGAAATGATATATATTCTAGGCTTAAACAAATTGTCAAAACATCAAGTAAAATTGATTTTAAAACTATTTTCATGCAGTATCTTATATCTATCTAAAAAGTTATATTCCTCCTAAAGAGTAGCCTAAAATACTTGGATGGTTTGACAACAATGACTTCCATCAAGGTGGGTGGGTAATGGGCTTACACAATTAATATGTGCATTAAATAGCCAATGTACATTGTAGTACCATGAACCACCAGAGTGAACATCGTTTAGAAAAGCCCGTTTTATATAAGTGTTCTTCTCCATTACATTGTCCTCGTTATCATACCTCTTTCTATGTGTTGCAACTTGCTCTAAATTTAAATTTGATATGGTTGTAGTAAAAGTGTTGGCCAGCGGTCAAGATAAAACGGACTTGCCATTGTTATTGGCGAGATGAGGAGATGATTTTCAATGAGTGGCCAAGAGATTAAGATAACAAAATGAAATAATCGCCATTGTCCCATAGCTGAATTGACCACTCTTTGGTTTGACCATTGAAATTGGCCAGTACTTTTTTCCTATGGACATTTCATACTGACCAGCTAATGGCCCATAATAGCCTTTGGTGTCGCCCGGTACCTCCTGGTACTTACAGTCAGAACGATAATAGCACATGATTAAAACAAACTAGACTATTTTAACTTCTTATTTAGGAAATTGTTTTGATGCAAACAAGCAGAAATAAAATTAACAACACGTACAAGGGAGGCTCCAATGGGGAGCATGATAGTACAGTTACAGCCGTGAATACATTTCATTGGTTACGCATACCACTAATAGGTGAAACAGTTATTGTACATTTACGTCGGACATTGGATTTTAGGAATAGCAAATTCATATAATTATGAAAAACAAATAAAACTAAACAACAGCAGCAATAATAATATTAATGATTAAATAAATAGCAAAATGAATGAATACATAATAAAAACAGAATATTCACTCAAGATCTCTTAAAGAATTTAATCTTGCACCCAATATGACAGTTCTGGAATGAGTCGGTTGTATCATATACCAGTAATTGTTTTATCTTACTTTAACCCTTTTTAGGGACACATAAGAATCTTCGAATTTCTTAAGGTTTCAAGTTTTGAGCTTAACTGCAGATTATTTTCTATTCAGTCATTACACGGGTATTTCGTCAAATATCATATTTGAATAAGATCTATTTTAATCATCGATACTTAACAGATTCGGCAAAATATGTTAGATGCCAAAACCTTCCAAAAGATATCTTATAATACTCAATTGAAAGTGGCCTGCCAATGGAATCCCCCTAAACGATTAGGTACCCCAATACAAGATTCAATCATATGGATTGTGTCGTATAAATTCGCTTTCATCCATTTGTTTATGAGACTTTCAGTGATCAAACGAGGCGCTTCCAATCACGTGCTCTGCGTTTGTATGGGGGGAGGGTATAATGGCAATAGGTCACGCGCTGGAATGCCAAGGTTAATATTAGGACTTGAAGCGAACTACTGAAGTATTCAGTAAATAAATTGACCTGTGGTCAGTGATGATGTTCCTGAAAACACTGGACACAGTTACTAGATGATAAATTAGCTTGATGTTTCTTGGGTCGAGTGAAAAATGGCCTGGAGACCTGATTAGCACTGTGGCAAATATGGTCAATACATCAAGGTGTTGATCTGAGGAAATTAAAGTTATTTCCTTTTATGGGTAAACCTAAAATGAAATGGGACCCGTAAGATTGATATTGGTGTTTTCTCCATTAGAGTTTCAGATGAAAGGGTATCAAGTGATATATATTAACCGAATAAAGGGAGTCAAAAGAACAAACATAAATGATAAATATCAATTGATGTGCGTGGCTATTTTTGAAACACTTCATTGATCGTTTTTCTGAGCCGTCATATACAAATTGATTTTTTAAGAAATAGAGCAACTTAATATTATAATAAATAAATGAATAAATAAATAAATAACAAACATATGAAAATCAATAACTATATAAGAAGATTACGCTTGCTACATACCTTAAACTGTAAGCAATTGCAAAAGCTTTAATGTAAACAATGTTGTGTAGGTTGCTTACATTAATTGAGGTAATATTTTAATTCAAAGTAAATATTGTATACTTTTCATTATAAAAAGGTACATCTGCTATTCTGTGTTCTATTAATAGCAAACTATTAGTGGATGGATGAAATAATACCTTCGGAGAGCTGTCAATGAAGAAGGTTAGGATTAACACGTGATATATTCAGTATAGCCGTAGTAATACGTAGAACGAATGGCTACCACAAATATACTCGCTAATACCGGTAAGCATGCAACACACTAATATATTCCTAAAGGTTCTGATCTTTAACATATAAAAATACGTCAGTAGGGAATTCTCACACTTCTGACACCACCAGTAGAAATTCTCTAACTTCTGACCCGGCGTTAAACCCCTCATTTAATGTAACCCAGGGCAAACCCGACAAACGATTTGTTATAAAAAACATTTCCTGGAAATGAAAATAAATTAATTCGCATATAAACATGAAAGGTAACACCAGGGATTAGCTTGAAGGTGTGAAGTGATTAACAAAGTGAATTACCTACAATTATTATGTGCTGTTTGATAGCACTCCGTAGCAGCTTCACAAACACATCCATATGTACGCCTTCTTTCTCGCGCGTATGTAGACATAAAACATATTTTCGCGCACATATAAATTTATGTATAATACTTCAAACGTATTTTAACAGATTATTGAGATTTATAAATTTGCCAACTTATTTACCATAGAAATAGTCTATAGAACGTGCAATTAGCACAATCATATTACAGAACAATGCTTCAAATTTGAACACGCTTAACAGAGTATTTATAGTATATGAGGTTAAGTTTGGTTTTACAGTATATGAGGTTAAGTTTGGTTTTACAGTGTATGAGGTTAAGTTTGGTTTTACAGTATATGAGATTGAGTTTGGTTTTACAGTATATGAGGTTAAGTTTGGTTTTACAGTATATGAGGTTGAGTTTGGTTTAACAGTATATGAGGTTAAGTTTGGTTTTACAGTATATGAGGTTAAGTTTGGTTTTACAGTATATGAGGTTGAGTTTGGTTTTACAGTATATGAGATTAAGTTTGGTTTTACAGTATATGAGATTGAGTTTGGTTTTACAGTATATGAGGTTAAGTTTGGTTTTACAGTATATGAGGTTAAGTTTGGTTTTACAGTAAATGCAATTAAGTTTGGTTTTACAGTATACGAGATTGAGTTTGGTTTTACAGTATATGAGATTGAGTTTGGTTTTACAGTATATGAGATTGAGTTTGGTTTTACAGTATATGAGATTGAGTTTGGTTTTACAGTATATGAGATTAAGTTTGGTTTTACAGTATATGAGATTAAGTTTGGTTTTACAGTATATGAGGTTAAGTTTGGTTTTACAGTATATGAGGTTAAGTTTGGTTTTACAGTATATGAGGTTGAGTTTGGTTTTACAGTATATGAGGTTAAGTTTGGTTTTACAGTATATGAGGTTAAGTTTGGTTTTACAGTAAATGAGATTGAGTTTGGTTTTACAGTATTTGAGATTGAGTTTGGTTTTACAGTATTTGAGATTGAGTTTGGTTTTACAGTATATGAGGTTGAGTTTGGTTTTACAGTATATGAGATTGAGTTTGGTTTTACAGTATATGAGGCTAAGCTTAGTTTTACAGTATATGAGGTTAAGTTTGGTTTTACAATATATGAGGTTAAGTTTGGTTTTACAGTATATGAGGTTAAGTTTGGTTTTACAGTAAATGAAATTAAGTTTGGTTTAACAGTATATGAGGTTAAGTTTGGTTTTACAGTATATGAGGTTAAGTTTGGTTTTACAGTATATGAGGTTGAGTTTGGTTTTACAGTATATGAGATTAAGTTTGGTTTTACAGTATATGAGATTGAGTTTGGTTTTACAGTATATGAGGTTAAGTTTGGTTTTACAGTATATGAGGTTAAGTTTGGTTTTACAGTATATGAGGTTGAGTTTGGTTTTACAGTATATGAGATTGAGTTTGTTTTTACAGTATATGATGTTAAGTTTGGTTTTACAGTATATGAGATTGAGTTTGTTTTTACAGTATATGAGGTTAAGTTTGTTTTTACAGTATATGAGGTTAAGTTTGGTTTTACAGTATATGATGTTAAGTTTGGTTTTACAGTATATGAGATTGAGTTTGTTTTTACAGTATATGAGGTTAAGTTTGGTTTTACAGTATATGAGATTAAGTTTGGTTTTACAGTATATGAGATTGAGTTTGGTTTTACAGTATATGAGGCTAAGCTTAGTTTTACAGTATATGAGGTTAAGTTTGGTTTTACAGTATATGAGATTAAGTTTGGTTTTACAGTATATGATGTTAAGTTTGGTTTTACAGTATATGAGGTTGAGTTTGGTTTAACAGTATATGAGGTTAAGTTTGGTTTTACAGTATATGAGGTTAAGTTTGGTTTTACAGTAAATGCAATTGAGTTTGGTTTTACAGTATATGAGGTTGACATTGGTTTTACAGTGTATGAGGTTAAGTTTGTTTTTACAGTATTTGAGGTTAAGTTTGGTTTAACAGTATATGAGGTTAAGTTTGGTTTTACAGTATATGAGGTTAAGTTTGGTTTTACAGTATATGAGGTTAAGTTTGGTTTTACAGTAAATGCAATTAAGTTTGGTTTTACAGTATATGAGGTTAAGTTTGGTTTTACAGTATATGAGGTTAAGTTTGGTTTTACAGTATATGAGGTTAAGTTTGGTTTTACAGTATATGAGGTTGAGTTTGGTTTTACAGTATATGAGATTGAGTTTGTTTTTACAGTATATGATGTTAAGTTTGGTTTTACAGTATATGAGATTGAGTTTGTTTTTACAGTATATGATGTTAAGTTTGGTTTTATCAGTTTGTTTCGGTAAACATAATTACACAGAATTATATATGATTCATGGTCGATGAAATTACAATGTAAATAGGATTTCGATCAGCAGTGTGAATACTGATACAATGTACATCATGCTTTTTACATGTACCTGTTAAGACATACCATTTTAGCCTACGTTATTGTATTTTAACGTAATGTTGGTAGTACTGATCCGTCTTAATGACACGAATTGTTCCTTAACATCTTAACCGACTATTCAGATTTTTTACATTAAAATATCAGCATATTTTTTACAATATTAACCAATCAATAATAAATGATAAAGCTGTCCTTGCGTATTTGGATCATAAGTATTAATCTATACAAAGTAGCACCATATCCAGGACTATATTGTTACTACGTTTTCAAATTGGGAAAATGAACAAGCATAACAACTAAGTATATACATGTTAAAGGATAATCAAGATTGTATATTATGACATGTTATATTCTTTGAAAGTTATTAGATTCCATCTTCCAAAATGACGTGTATTATAACGGGCCAAATAATAACATGTTTATGGCTGTTTACCCGCACGCCGCTACATTAACGAATGAATGATATGATGATATTAATATATGTCAAAACTTCATCGCTTAACCATAACAAAGATGAATTAGTGTTTAAAATATTCATTAGTTACGTAACACCAGTAACAGTGCACTCATAAATGTTGAAAAGCAAAAAAATCACAGAAAACGCGGAAATAAGGTGATGTAGTCATTAGCGTTATTTAATTAGCACATGTCTTAAATATGAAATAATAGGCTGACAGTAATGACACTTAATCTAAAATACAACATAAATTATCATATTTATTCGTTATTATAGACGAATATGATTAAATGTAACGAGCATAGGTGCATTCGCAGGCATGACAGTTCAAACCATAATTAGCAAATATCGTGATTATGTAAATGTTTTATCTCGAGTTAATTCATGAAAACATTACCATAGACAACCTGCGCTTTCATGATTTAATTTGATATCGTAATTAAAGTCATGCATATAGGCATCTTCTGTAGGTAAAGATGTTGTTTAACATCGGAATTAATGTCTAATGTACGTAATGTTTTGTTGGAACATAAATTGGCATGGTTTGCATGTCTGACGTATATAACTTAACATTTATATATTAAACAAATTATCAACACATGAAGGTGTATTAACTGGCTAAATGTCCCTATGTTTTTGTTTTTTATTTTGTAAAGAATGACCCAACTAGGTCCTTACACAAGCTGATCTCTCCCTAGTTTGAATATATTGTACAAAATGCTATATTACCGTCTTCTAAACAAATTAAGAGTTTGATACAGCTCAGTCACAATGAGTTGGAATGCACCATACAGCTGGAGTCAGGGATATACGTAATTTCAATATTCTAGAGACGGGGGCAAGCTTAGTAAGTATATTATCATACAGTATTATAGTATATACCGAGAGTGAGACAATGTTTGAGAAATACTAACGAACTCTGGATAGTCATGGTATAATGAAATCTTAAAATGTTCAGCTTGCAAGTTTTTTACTCTATCGCTAGATATAGACAAACATAAATATACCTATTCTATAATTTCACCACACTTACTACTACAATTTAACACCATATAGCCGAATAAATAAATATTTTTTGTTTGTTTTTCATGACAACAGCAGCTCGGTGTCGTATCTATGGTAAAAATATCTGCAATTGCAGTCAGTTGTAATCCTGTGTATGCTTTTAACCAGGATTCTCGTTCAGACATACATAATAATCACGGCTCATTTGCTTCAGAACCTGCTCATATATTACTGCCCCATTACATATCTCTGTAATGATACATTGTCCAGTAACCTAACAAGTCTTGGCAGCAGTACAGGAGCATTACTGTAAAACGTTATGTTTGTGTTAGGTATGTATGGCATATTACGGTCCATAATGATTTCGTATGCTTACACATCATCTGCCTTCTTTATTCATTTCAATGTCTAGCTCACTACACCGTACCTAACACGGGTTGACAGGGTTGATGAGACACGCGTCTTCTTGCTCAGCATTTGATTTATAATTTACCAAATTTGGCACAGAATAATATGAAATAAAAAGGGATTAGTTCTCCAAAATAAAAATGTCATTTGTAGCATAATTCGCTCGTGTCAGTAGCTATACGACAAGGTAGCGATTATTAATTAGATCTGTACCCTGAAGGGTGACATTCTAGGAACATTGCTATCGGAGACCAGACTAATAATTTTCACTGGCTTGTCCCTTCCGGCGTTAGTGAATGTGATGGTATAACGAAGCAGTTATAGGTGATGAAGAGGAGAGGATTGGGGCCAAAGGACACACAACTTTGGGGCAAATGTTGCAACAAAGACGACTTTATGAGCCAACGTTACAGATATTGACATTCACGATGTAAATCTCCACCATTTCGTCTTGTTATACAGTCTGAAGTGTGTACAAACAAATGTATGTTTCTGCGCCTGATTTAGGCTCCTTGCCCTTCATGCTATCTGAGTAGTATCCTCGCATAGTACAGAATTACGTAAACATTTAATGGGTGGTTAAGAAGTTGTTTTAAACACTGTGTATTTTTTTTTAAACAATCCATTATCTAATAATTCTACTTTATATATATTGTTGCTGCTGGGTTCGCGTGTGCCGAGTTGTTCTGATAACATGTTTACATGTAAAGCAGTCTTTATGTTTGTTGATATATCTGTAATATTGTAAAATTGCACAGATGGCTCACATTTGAAATGAACCTCAGTATGTATTTTTTTCTTATAAATATATATATATATTAAAATGTTTTTTGCCTCAGTTTTTTTTTATTGAATGAAAATAAATGTTTTTCAAATGGTTCAAAATAGAAACTTGTCCAAATATAAAAGTAATTCTTAAAGTACGTGTACGTATTTGACGCATAAACAGTTTTGATTAAGTATGGGTTTTTATTGTTTAACGTCCTATCAACGACACATTGATTCAAGACTGACAACACATGAAGGATATAGGAACTACATGTACACAGGATTGCACTTTATATTTAGAGAGTTTTTCGCCGCCTCCTATGACGAGTTCTAGTCCTCGAAGAACGAAACAGCTTGATGATACAGTTTAATTTTAGCTTAAATATATCTCACTCACATTTGTTTTTTGAAAGATGCTAAATATCTTGTATGTCATTTGTATAATCCTATCATCATATTGAATGAAACCTGTGTCTCTTATAATAGATATGTCGTCGCCATGGTTGCTTGTTGATATCATTAATGAGATTATTAGATATTGAGCACTGGAGTTTTTGTTTAGATTATCAAAAAATATACTTCCCAATGTACATCAGCATTTATCATTATAATCGTTCTATTTCGTAGATAAAGACGTACATCTTAACGATGGTCGCATAACTTGTAATTTTTCATAACAACATTATGGCCGACAGCCCTGCAGGGACTGTACTGAACACATATATTTGGTGGGCTCGACCAGTGTATACATCACCAAGTCAAAATTAATTAACACCATCTCTATGTCGCATATAACATTGTTATAGATTATTATGTCCTTTTTTATTTGTAGAACACAAGGCAATTCTCTATTGACTACGAAAGCATTTAAAGCTTTATTCATAGTATACTCATATTAAATCTTATCTTTGCCTTCGAAGATACTAATATTTAGGTTTTCTTATGATAAAACTACAAACCGGTTTATTCTTCTTTGGTTATATGACGAATTTCGGCATTAGATGCACAATTTAACCATTTCTACATAAATGATGATAAGATGACTTTTATGGGTTCATCTTGACCCGTGCCTACGTAATAATCATATATGTTCGTTTAACAGCTATTATCCTCCATCTCCTGTACCTACTTACCACGTGATCCCACGGTGCCATAGGTCAGTCACATTCACAGAAGACAATGCCTGACTTGTGTAGGAGTTGATGCATGTTCGGCAATTAACACTTAATGTTTATTAAGGACTATTTTGTCACATATGGTTGACAAACAATTTAGTGTATATATGTTCAATTCAGCAAGATAACACATTTATTGTTTACACTTGTATATGATATTTCATAATACAAAAGTTAACATGTAAAATACATCTAATAATGAAAATAAGTTACACGGCTTTGATCTTTTGCGTTTCTCGTACTTATTATAAATCCCAAATACATGTATATTCATTTTCATTTTTCAAATATCTAGGACAATACACACTCTAAACAAACGATAATGTTCTGTGATTTTACTGATAATAGATATTTTGTGATTAAATACATAACACATATTTTGTGATTAGATGATAATAAATGTTCTGTGAATAAACTGACAATAGATGGTATATGATTTAACAAATAATAAATGTTCTTTGATTAAACTGACAATAGATGGTATATGATTTAACAAATAATAAATGTTCTTTGATTAAACTGACAATAGATGGTATATGATTTAACAAATAATAAATGTTCTGTGATTAAACTGACAATAGATGGTACATGATTTAACAAATAATAAATGTTCTGTGATTAAACAAATAATAAATGTTCTGCGATTAAACTCTTCATAAACATTTTGTGATTAAACAAATAATAAATATTTTGTAAGTAAGCTGATCATAAACATTTTTTTTAAAAATGTTTTCTGATTAAACAAATAGTAAACGCTTTGTAATTATTCATGTAACAGTATTATGATAAACATTATAAAAGTGATATCTCCCTATTCTGTATATACGTAACGTAAACATAATTAATTATGTCTTTAATATAAATTGTAAACAATGTAATAATTAATATGTTTACACTATAATGTATACCGCCAACATACCACGCTGTTTAGCGTATACATTTTGCGCACTATAAAATCTGAACAGATCAGCGATCGGACAAACTGGCGCGCATAAAATGCCTTCTGCACATATAACTTTATGATGTAAACATTACTGAATATTTCTGTCAACTAGAACAACTTGTTTTACTACAAGAGATGAAAAAAAGCATAATTTGTTTAAAGTTATTTTTCTATTCCCAGAAATCGCCTTCTTTATTAAACGATGAGAATCAATCATCTCAAAAACCACCACCCATAACAAAAGCGGCTTGTAATAGATTTCGAGATAAAAGGGAAAAAAACACAAAGGCACGTTGTACACTAATTGAAACAATATTTCATTTGTGTTAATCGGTTGCTACTCCAGGGTTAGGAGTGTCATTGCGATGATGGCCTTCGGGAAGCTCCAGTTTACACGTCCTAAACCACATTGCTTGTTTGTTTTTTGGGAAACAAGAGCACAGTTCGTTTAAAAAAAAGAGTTGTCATCATGTAATTTAAAAGTAAGTTAATGCGATGACAGAAGCAAATTTATCAATGCGACCTTATGGACCTGCTCCTGTAAAACACTTAAAAGATTGTGGTGCTATTTAGTTAACTCTGTGTTTTACTATTTAGATAATCTCTGTTTTGACATTTTCTTTGAAATATATCGAGGCTTTAGACACACAGCATCACTGACGAGGCCTAGGTTGAAATAATAACTGTATGGTACAGTTTATTTATTTTGGCTCGACTATATCAAAACTCACAATCTATTTTTAAATATATGCTAATATATTGTGTGTCTTTTGTGCTCTCATTTAAGTTTCAACGGTCAGTAAACATAAGTACAGATTGTACGTCCGAGCTCTCTGGCTATGTTGGACGGTCGGGTGTCACAATGATAACACACTTGTCTTTCACCTAGGCGACCGGAGTTCGATTCCCCGATCGGCCGTGAAAAGGTATGAGGTCATTTGCCCGACCACGTGGGTTTTCTCAGGAAGCCTCCTCGCGCACTTCCATCCGGGCCAACAAGAGTGGTTATTATTAGTTTGCAGAACTTGTTTCGAATTTTTTGTAAAATGAATAGTTTTAAGAGTAAAATATTAGTTGAGAATGTATCACCCCTATAATGTGAACAATTTAATCACGTTGAGGACGTTTGGATTGATTACACAAAAAGATATTTGTTTTACATAATATTTTCTTTTCTTTTTTTCCCATAAGAATGTAATTGTTCTACATGAATGCGTTTTCTATCGGTAAAATAAATGTATACCGGAATTTGAACATTTTAATGGAATGTATATGTTTTGTCTGAATGTATAAGGTTGTTCGAATGTGCAAGTCTTATATTAATGTAAAAGTTGTGTGCGAATGTGTTAGCTTTTTAATGCATAAGAATTTATTCGAATGTGTTATTTTAATATGAAATGCGCAAAGTTTGTTGAAAAATGTAGATTCACCCTAATATGTAAAATTCTATTGAATGTGAAAGTCTAGTTATCTCCTGGTGTTACAACGAATTGTTTCCTGTGATAGGAAGGTTTTTTAACTTATCTTTTAACTGAAATCAATATACAAAGTATTAACTATTTTAATTTGTAAAGTAATTCTAAGGAGATTTGTTTTCAGGGACCGTTAAATCTCACCCAAAGTCTTCACATAATAGGAAACAATATGCATTTGGATGTTGCACATAATTTGTCAATGAAATGTGACAACGGTCACATTAAGACCTATTAAGTGTTAATTGCATATGTATCATTGCATGCACAAACATCCTATTATGTCCAATAGGTCGTTCGGTCCCAATGTCCGCTGAGAATATGACAGACGGGCGAAACAGATATATTGTTATTGTATATATCAACCAACTTCTCAAAGCATTGTCAGCTTAACATTTTTGATAAATGAAATACTTTGATTATTATGTTATTAAATGTACCAACATATTGTTATTGTTTATGCCATATTATCAGTATATCAACTCTCTATTAGAGCTTTCTGTTCATGTTTAACGTAACCACAATTTTAACTTATAAATATGCGAAGCTAACCGATATAATTATGTCACGATTCCAGGTGTCATCCAGGTAAAAATACCATTACAATCTATAACCTGGTAATATTTGACACAACAGAGGTCCAGCCCTTCTGACCAGTGATGTATGTCCATCTGTCGTGTCCAGTTGTAAATGACGTAACAGCCACTTGAGGGATACAAGCGACAGACGTCTCAATACAAGGTATATCACAAGCGAATGTTAACTTCCGGTTTAAAAGAGTTTTCGTGAAGTTGTTAATTAAATTAAATGAAATCGCTTCAAACATATTGTAAACCTTAAAATAGTAAATGAATTGATATAGAAATGTCTATTTACCATCAAAATAATCTAACGAACCTCAGCAATAAGCAGTTTGGTTGTATTTCCCCTATTACAACGAATTACAAGCGTTATTCGAATCACTTTTGCTAAAAAAAGGGCAAGTGTATTTCAGCTAATTATAATGTTTTCCATACCTTTGTACTATGATAATGATATATTTAATGCATTTGTATATTGTATCCATCGTTCTACATTTGTCCGGGAGAGTAATAGTCAGCTAGAATGATCGGTATGTATAAAGTAGGATAACAGATCTTTCCTTTCTCAGCCGATGGCATAGACTTTGTACGTTTTGGAAGTAAAGACATCAGTTTTTAGAAATTGTTATTTGCATTTGTTTCTAAAAGGGTTGGCAATCATTTATATTAAGTATAAATATTTTCCTTTCAAAATTATCATAAAACCAAGGATTGGGCATATTCTAAGAGATTCCTTACCAGCGATACAAAACTAAGTAGCTAGGTAAACGTTCTGCTGTTTTCACCTCCATTGTTCTAGATTTTTCTGTTTTGAAGAGATGGAAATCATGAAAGAGAAACTGATAATCGGTCAAATATTTGTTTTTGTCAGTGTATGGTTAAAACAAAGAACATAATCCATCTACAGGCTTTAACCTCCAGCTATAAAATTGAATCTTCATACTTCTAAAACCAACATTAACATGCTGTAAACCTATTTATTTTGGTGCATCCAAAGTTTGTTGCATAACTGAATCTAAAGCGTATAAGCGCGGTGATGAATTAGCTCACCAATTATACCTGTGGTAAACAAAAAACGAAAGAATCTGTAATAAGTGAATTAATCATTTAACTAATACCGTAAAAAAGATTACAACTAAAATATGAACGCTTACAGTCATCAAAATGTTTTATCAGACACAGTCGATTTAAACTTGTCACGTATCAGAATATTCAGGAAATCTAAGCTACATTCTCTCTTGGATGGCTGATTAAAACCTGAGAACCTGAGAACAATAGGAGAAGAATTTCGCTGAAATGCTAGATTATAACTGAGGGACTGGTAGTAGATCTACCATGACTTTTGGGGCAGATTGCCTCGAAAATTCGACAATTTACTTGTCTGTACTGTCGTTATTACTACTTGACAAATATATATGTATATATATATAAATATGATATATTCAACACGTATATCAATACCAAATGATTTCTTGTGTATGAGGTTTTAATGCATAGTGAGTTTGACCATTTTGATGATACATGAATATAACTTGCCATATTATAGGCATCACGTAAACTATTTTAATTTCAAATGCTTATTTCTATCTGGGTACCATTATTCCCATAACATTAAATCTACACACACAAAGTGTTGTACTGACTAAAATAAACAGTAATTAATTAACCGACAAAAGTTTTCTCTGTGGACACACAATGTCGAATTAGTGTTTGGGTGTTCCTCGCAAAAAATAGTAATGTATCCCTTCAGGTGAGTTGTGACATTGCTGTACAGAACATATGTATTTTCTCTGGTAATTTATAGCTCCGTATTATGACAACCTTGTACGGTACAGTGTCACATAATTCACTGTCTCTTCAAATCTATTAGTAACCAATCAAACTATCGCACATTAACAGTCGTCAATGTTCGGTAAGTTTCGGAATGTTCCCACCAATATTCGTCTCTGCTGTGACGTCACTAGCTCGTGTCATTATTGATGATGTATGATTTAGGATGAATGACTGACAATTGTCATATTGATATCCACCAGGGTGAGAATTGATTTAGACAACAAATGCGGTGTTCTGTTGTCATGATAACATGTATTATCTCCAGGCCGTGTCTGTGCTGTTCCTGACAGCGAGCTCCGGGGCATGGATCCTTAATGGTTCACAGGGATTAAGTGAGATTAACACTGTAAAGAAAATTGAATACAAGGATTAATATATACACATTATAGATATGATTTTTATTTCAATTTCTAAGAAATATAGACAGTGTCATTTCAAATAAGCAAACTACTGTCAGCGGAAAATACTAAGATATTAATTTTGTGAACATGACACATGTAGTTGATACTTTAGAGAAATGCCCTGACTATTTAGATATCGCAAATAGGGGATTATGTAGTCAATTAAAGGTAGATTGATAGGTATACATTATATTTGAAGAGTGATTAAATGTTCAGAATTATTTAGACAGACATGAAGATAGACGTTATAAGGCAGTGATTATATTTTAGATATTATAGCTGGGGGATGGCAACTTAATCATTTATACAGAAGCATTGAGACTGGGAGTCACATAAAATAAGTAAGTTTATTCATTTGAAATGTAATTAATTATGATAGTTTAGATGATATGATGGGTTATTTTTGTGATTTCATACAAAGGAGGTTAGAATGAATGAATTGCATAAAAGAAACAGTAGTGAAAAGTGGTTAAAATTAGAATTTAGGAACTGATATAGTATTTCATATAGCTGTGTCCAGAAATGAAGTTAGGAAAGTCCATATGGACCAAAACGATGCTAAGAATAGAAGGAGAGGTTCACTTATCACTAGTGTATTTATTTACATATGAATGTGCTATTTATGAACTGGAAAAAAATATTTAAAAAACATTTATTTATAAATAAATACATGTTTATATAAATAAATAAACTAATTGGTTAATATAAATAAAACTAAAAATCAGTTGTAAGGATGGTGAACTGGGTATTAGATATTGGGAAATCTTGTACTTAATACACTACAAAATTCTGAAGTTATCGATGAGTCACTATGCTGAAATTTATTTCAGTCAGAAATTATATCCTAAATATATGTATGTGTTTTCAAAATCTCTTGTTCGTGAGTAATGCTATTTAGGAGCATATACTTTTTTTTAACAATTACCTAATTGTATATAAACGTGTTTATATCTAGAAAATGAGGGGAAATAATGCTAGCTTCTGTCGATAATTACTGAGAAAAAAACATACGGTTTGAAAATTTGATAAGTTTAAAATGATAACTATGTTCATAAGTAGGAGGAATTGAAAGAAAACAAATTGCATGATTTATCGTACTATGTGTAGAGGTTAAACAGTGCGAACTGTTTTCTCCCCCATTAAGATGGTATTATCACTGGGCTGTTCAGGTCATGAAAATGATATACTCGGATGAGCCTCAGCCACATCAAATACAACCAGTAATACGCCCCATCATTACCTCCGAAACACAGAGAGGCAAATATCACACTCCATTCTACAGCTACATTCCAAAGGAGGATCAAACACTTGTTGGATAATTATTGTATTAATATTTTCATAAATTATATCGTGTGGATGGCAGATGCAAACTGGAGACAGTTCACTATCATCACCTGTTTCATTAAAATTATGTTGCATTTGAAACGTAATTACTGCCTCTGATATTTTCTTGAAACGTTGATTCGTGTTCATTACAAGATCTGTTTCTATTTTATATACAATGACATCTACAAAGTCTTTTCTTCAGATTTTTTCGAAGATTACCTGGTAAAACATGTACTTTAAAGAAAATCTGATAAGAACACTAAAGCTATTTCAGATACTGGTGGTATATAAATATAACACTTTGTCTACCTTTGTTATGATATCAATTATGTTACCACGTGCTGTATCTTATATATATTGTATACTACTTTTATCTCTTTGATCTATCAATTATGTTTAATATTATATAACTAATCTTTATCTAAACCATTATTGCAAGCATATTGTATATATCATATAACTATATCGTTTTATTGTATTATACTTTATTTGATACATAAATGTTTATATTTATATATGACATAGTTGTAATCAAATTATATATGTAACTAGTTAATATAATTATGGAAATTAAACTAGTACTTATCAAGCATCAAAATATCTTTAACTAAATGAACATTATGAGAAAAAAAAGAGAGAACCCCCCCCCCCAAAAAAAAAAGAAAAAAGAAGAAGAAATACCGAAAAAACAACAACAAAACAAAACGTAAACGTAGCGACTACTTGATGGTATCTTATATTCATTAAGCCATTTTTGTAATTATTGGATGTCTTTTGTTATTACAAATAATGTATATCTCTTCTTTTAAGCCAAAACAGTCAATTACTGTTCACCTTCATCTTCATGTGGCATGGCTTGCAAATGTCAAATTCAAAAAGTCAATGAACATTTCAATACAGAACAGGTTGTTTTGATAACTTTTTGAATATTTTATATTGTTGACCTATTCGTTACATCTTTCGTTTGAAGTATCATCATTGTCCAGTTATGGTCAGTAATAGTCTGGCCGAATTCTCCTCTAAAAGTAAGCGTCTTTTCTCACTCACTAATGCATTCGGTCAACTGCTGACAAATTCAAATCGGTCGATGAATGTCGGTCTTTGTATAGGCAAACATAAATTACCATATGCTAGCTGAAAACGATGGAGTAGTTTTTCTGATGTGTGGTGCATAAAAACACTCCTTCATAAAACATCCATTAACTTCGATGGTGGCCAGGCGACCTTCTTGACCATCACTTTCGGTGACTGGTAAGTTTGAATAGAAATTAACTTGCAAATATCAACTTCAAAGTGCATATCTCAAAGTCACAGAAACAATTTTTCACTAATAAGGGATGTATACCGTATCGGTAAGATACGGAAATACATGGGATATTTTAAATTACATTTGGTTTAATGTTAAAAGATGCAGATCAAGAAATGATCTTCATTAGTTGTGTGTAACAGCAAAAATAATTTGATCTCGCCGACATATCTCAAATGTAGAATTTAAGAAAAACACATCATAAAGTCATAGTATTATTATATATATACTGAAATGTCGATGTACAAATGAAACCCCAAAATAGTACCAGAAAATTAGATAAGATATCTGTTATGACGAAAACGCAAGTTAATAACGGAACATAAAACAAACTGTGAGCTTTGAAACTGACAATACTTGATTCGGACCACACTGTCATGGGATACTTGACTAGAAGATAAAATATGTCATTTTCTAGGAACAGCCATCATCACACTCCGTAAGCTTGGGCACCACTTCCATTTGTCATCTACTAAATTGTAACTTGTAGTCTTGTCATTCTGTCGTTTGAATTAGTTTTTTGGGAACATACGAAAACAGATTGCCCTAATAAACATCGTAGAAGGTTATATTCTGGGGTCACAAAGTCAGTTCATATATTTATATATGTAACTTAGATAGATTTGAAACATATGTTTGCCGAAAGTCATTTCTTTCTACATTATACTTGTTGTGATAAAATGAAGCGTTATACATGATAGTGTATTTTATATCTCAAAAGTGGCTATATTCATTGTGAGATTCAGACATCATTACCTACGGTCAAATATGGGATTTTCTCTAGACACCAGAATATGTTTCGGATTTATTAAGGGTGCAGTCATGTATCCAAATTCGCAATAAAGTCACCGTATTTCAAATTTAGGAAATAATTTGCATTATGTAGATACCAGAATGAAAATAAAAATAATTTTGATCAAGTAAATAAAATAAATAAAGTTATAATAAGAATTTTAATATTCGCGGCAAAATAAAACTATTCAGTTCAGTACAATTCTATCCTTCGTGGGCCTCGGGATTATAAACATCACTTGTGACACGTGACCAGCTGCCGGACACGACCAGGAAAGGACCGGCTTTGACTACCTGGGAAAGTGGTATTAATTGAATAATTTTCTTCATTAGGAGTGACAGTGGTCACTTCAGACGGTCAAGTCTGGACATTAATGTCCTTTATGGAACAATTATGACCATAACGTTTGACCGTCGCCTGTCCATCTGTCTTGATGTGTCTTTGACATCACTTGCAAATCAGGCACGATCTGTCCTGTGCTTATTCGTGCAGTCATATACAAATACACCAAGTGGATGTTATTAATATAAGAAGAAAGAAAAGATATTTTAATGAATTTAAATATGTTTCCTTTCCCAAAAGATTAACATTTTATGATTTCTTGCGATTTCATGAGTGGAACATGTGAATACAAACAACATCAAAATAAGATTAAGATGTCGAACCCTTCTTTAAGCCAAATAATAATGCCGCGAGTATAATATTGTATAAATGGTGCTGCACAATGCATTGAATTTAAGATAACGGAAGTAAGGTTTTTAAGTTCTATTACTTATCAATGTTTTTACTTAGGGCTAATACATGAAGCTTAATAATGTACAGAAAATACTGAAGATTACAAAACAACCTACTTTAAACAACTGAACGGAAAGTTGTGGTGATTAGAAACTGCCAACATTGCAAATATGTGTCACGTTTGCCAAGTTCAAATATTTTTGAAGTATGTTTGGTACCCCCAACCTGTGGCAGCTAAGGCAGAAAGTGAATACATGTTTGATTTAAAAAACAAAATAACAACACAAAGATAAATTGTGTAGCTAAAGTTGTGATTATGCTATAATGTATACATGTGCTATAATGATACCATCTGTGGTAAACGTAACGGTGATATATTCAGAAAAAACGGTGAAATAGAAGATTTTTCAGGATATATCTTGTGCGAGCTACCCACGTTATATGGCGATTGTAAGGTGAAATCGTCTTTATATCAATATTAATTTCGAAAGTGATTTAGTTTTATTTTTCATTCTTCTCGACGCGATGGTGTTATGGCCGCGACGCGATGTTGCTATGATGATGACGCGATGTTGCTATGATGATGACGCGATGATGTTATGGTGATGACGCGATGATGTTATTGTGATGACGCGATGATGTTATGGTGATGACGCGATAATGTTATGGTGATGATGCAATGGTGTTATGGCCATTAAGAAAAAAAATACAAAAACCTCAAAATAATCGCAAGGAACCGACCACACCTTGTGCCAGTTTTATTACTGAATAATCGATTACAACGAATATCGAGATTTTAAATAACGTCAAAACACCTGCGCATCCCTTCTCGAACTGAACATTCTGATTTTATCAGAAAATATTGCCGCTGTGAAACATTTCGTAAAATAAGTTTGAACTAGGACATGCGATTACTCTTCAACATGGTCCTGTATGAGAAATACACGCGCCTTGTATATGTTTATCCAATCGGTGACAATCGTTATTTTCCGTCGCGTCACTCGATACACTGTTTGCCTCACGGCGACCATTTCCGAAAAAGAAAAACAGTTTCATTCTTATTCATTCTATTCAACTGAATATGAAATTAAATGTATATTACTTTTTTTTTACCAAATCATGGCGACTCACATTATGCTGTGGAAGTCATGAGAAATGAATGACAATCTGTTATTTCACTTCCTTCTTTTTTTTAAATTGTGGTAACAAAGACTATAAACTATCTTAAAGTAACTCAAATAAGTAAAATCTATTTGGGTATAGTGATGTCGTTTTTTATAAATAATTTACTCTCGACCGATATAATCAATAGTGAACAAAAGAAAGAATGTAATAAAGCTAAAAAAAGAAAGAAATAGAGTGAAAATGTTATCTGTAAAGTTTACACATGAGTACAGTAAGGTGAATGACCTCGTAGTATACATTAACATAATTATGTATCTTACCATACAATAGTACAAATATAACACAGAAGTATTTCAAGGTAGACACGAAAGATATAAAACCCATTAAACTAATTACTGTGTTTTTTAGTGCGGATTATTAAGGGTAAAATAAATTGGATGTGTATACAACATCCGCGGTATAATATGATAAATGCTCTTCCCGGCTCTCGCTAACGACCACACTATGTATGTTGATCCTGAAATTAATGTGATTTGTCGAGTTTTTCACTTCTTCCTGAAATGGTTTATTAGATAATTGTCCATGTATATCATCGAACAGATATCTTCCGTGACGCTCGAGGAGATTCCAACATCCACCACTGTTCAGGTAGAATACCTTAGTGAAGATTTGTTTGGTAGTTAATCTTGCAGCTGATTTTTTTTATACTTAAGTACATATACAAATGTATCATTTGAAATAATGTTATTATCTACATACATGTACATGGAAATATCTAGCAACAATCTGTAAGTGTCATGAGAACACGTGGAATGTAATACATGTAAGTCTTATAATCCGTGTCTTCAAACATTCAAAGAATGCCGGAAGCCAAGGAGAGAGTTTATAAAGACAAAGCATTTTACTCAACCCTTTTGTGTAATCAATTAAACATATTTAAAATAACACAAACAAGATATTCCCCTAATTTGGCACATTGGAACCAGACAGCAATATCAAATCATAAGTTTCTTTTTATCATATTCTACTGGTTTCTGATTCCTTTTTGTATCATTTCTATGTTGTATATGATATTGTAAAATGGAAATTGACAAATAAAACAGTTTAAACTAACGACAAACGCTAGTCTTACCAGATAGATTCATATCCGTATTTTTGTTTTGGTTCATGTTTTATAAAACTTGTTTAGAGTTTAACAAACATGGCTCCAAACTTTCACATAGACCGGCTACCAAAATTAGATCATCCCTGACTTAGTTTAAGAACATGTCCCTTTCGCTTAAAAACTTAGGTATTACATAGATACCAGTAACATAATGTGAGTGTTTGTGTACCGAAGGAGCGTTTTTACAACCGAACTTTGAACTTTGTCAGACAGGTATGAACATTCAACTTCATATCTATAATTAATTAAAACAAGAGACAATTTATAGGCTGGAAAAATAAGCGATCGGTCTTTGACGCCGTTTCGGTCATTTTAATGACTTAACGATAATGATAAACAACAGTTGATTAATATACCTGTCACGCCGTTAATTACATGTCACATCTTTAATTACCTTGATAACAGTTAATATAGACTGAATGATAAAGGTATGTGATTGTTATCATGCACCTTTACCTTGGTAGTAAGTAGTTATGGTTGTTAAAATACAGCCAGGTTTAAAAATGAATCATGATCTTAACTTACTCACCGACTAGGTTGTCCTGATTTAAACTCTTTCTGTACACTTATTATTAAATCTTAAAAATAACGTCAAACGCCATGTTTTTGGTATATTATATATATGACATTAACACCGCACGATAATCCTGTAATCTCCATAACGTCTAAATTGTGTCATAGTTTTGATATACATGACATTAATGTGTCTGATACATGGCGTCTAATATGTATATGTTAAAGCGTTAACAAGCTATCAAAAATTACCATTACTGCTGTGGACATCTTGCCAATGATAGTTTGATTGCTGATGTGTGTGATGGACTACTGTCTGTTCATTTTCTGATCATGTTCAGTCTTGTCCATGAAGTATGACTGAAAGTGAAAGCAATCAATGTCCGCTAGACTCATGGACGTTTATCATAGGAAACAATTACATAGAAAAAAACCCATTTAAGTCGGTAGCATATCAGTCAATATAGATGGATAGATTGACCATAGTTAAAAATATAATATATCTTAAACCACAATATTCAATAAATCATTATTAAAACCTTGTAATTATTGTGTTTTATCTGAATAGATTTGTCCGTAAATCGGCCCTGGCGTATAACAAACGTTTATCGTTGGCGTGACTGCGAGGACTGTTATGTGCCCTCCGATAGCGTATATATTATACATCTAGACTGTTTCTCACCAAAATGCATAAAATGATGGTTTAGAAATTCATATTGTCAACACCGGCAAGTGAAAAACTACCGTGATAACAAAAGATTAATTGGAGAATGAGCAAGGTAGACTTTCTTTGGGATCTTATTAAATTATTTTTAAAGGATAAAATGAGAATCTCAATCTTTTGGGTTGCAAGGTGGTAATATTGTAAAGCTTGTAAATGTGTGTATTGTATAAAATATACAACTATCTATTCTTTTCTTAAATAGATAATGTATAATTAGTCTTTGTTAGACATGCAGTACATTATATTTTCGTTGGTGTAGAGACCATCTGTCATATACCTTAGCTTGTTACGTTACGGGTAGCGATCTTATGCACTATACAATGGCAAGTAACGATGTTAAAACGTCGTAACAATCGTCGGAGCATGTGATCAATGTTAATACCAAATTCGTTAACAAGGAGACAGTAAGTTTCGTTCCTGGACGATACCCTCATATATACTAGTAAGTATCGAAGATGAAAGGAAATTACCGGATATGATTTCTTTCAGAATTTTCTTATATACATTGGGATGATAATCTACAGGATATTATATTAAACTTTAATCTAACATAGACTAACAACAAACATTGATGTTTAACCATTCAGTGGTGGCAAGTCTATAATATCATACAAAATAAGTGTTTACCTTATACCAATGAAGGAAGCAGACATGACATAAAACATATTCAGAGATAGCATGCCCTTGTTTCCTGACAATTTCCTTTTTAGATTTTGATATTCATGTCGAATCACTTTAAATTTTCCCCCTCACATTCTAGGTACCAACACGTTAGTCCTTAGCATTATTGACGAGTCCTGGAAGAACGATAATTGCCTCGACTGTATGTAGTTCTGAATTTGGTTTGAAGGGTGATTATCTTGTGTCTGTTTTGTACAATCCTTGACCATCACAATAGATATACAATAAGAGACATAGTTTAAAATGTATTTATAGAAGACTGCGGTTATATCATAGCTTTTGACATACAATACAAACGATGAATATATTTTGAGACTTTAGCATTTTTTGTTTTTTGTTTTTGTTTTTTTGTTTGTTTTGTTTTTGTTCTAAGTAACATCTCCATTGTCATATTATTAATATTTCACAATTAGTTATTAATACCTCTTTAACAAGAACGAAACCCGTGTAATATTTTATAATCAGCAAAAACTTAAATGAAAAATTAATTATTGGGCATGCGTGATGCGTTATTAATCAGGACATATCCTGTCACATGGTGGCTAACCTAGATATCGTGACTTTCGTTATGACTTGAAAGAAAAACAACAAACAAAAAAGCGTCGCAATGCCATTCCTTGCAAAAACAAATATATCATTCAAAAAAGGGGAATGCCATGGGGTATCAGAATAATTTATGCATCAGTCTTTTGACAAAATATAATATTAAAGTTGTCATTACTTTTGGCGTTCGGCAACCTTAGGAGTGATTTGTTTCATGCAGCTCCTACGTTTGAGTAAATAATATTACACTTATCAACCCCTTGTTTGAAACTTAAAAATGAGGCATTCAAGAAAACCATATCATATAAAGCTCAATAATTTTATTGACAATTTTGATATTCTGGAAACTGAGGCCGGTCTATATGTCTTTCAAACCATTGCGGATATACGTTGCTCGATTGTCCACCATGTATCACAGCTGTGAAATCGATTTATGGCAACAGATGGCAAACTTCGAATTGAGATAAAGATTTGAAACATGAATTTACCTATAAAGATAGGCAGGGGATATAGCTCAGTGGTAGAGCATTCGACTGCAGATCGAGAGGTCCCTGGTTCGAACCCGGGTGTCCCCTAATTTTTAGATTTTAAGGTAAAACTAACCAAATGCTTATCTGATTAGTCAGTCAATACACGTACCTATAGTTTTACTTACAGTGTTTTGTTATTGTAATACCTTCAGTATTTCATTTGATTGTGTGAAGTTACTCTCTTACAGAACGTGTAATTAACTGTAGCATATTAAATATCGATATTCATTAAAGCTGCCCGTCTACATAGACCATAAGTACGAATCATTCTGACTACCTCTCCTATACAAATTAAAGCGTAGATTGATGATATTTGTCAGAATTCGTTACTATGTGAAAACGCGAAATGTGAGGGCACCCGGAGTGGCGAACATACACTGTTCAGACCTGACAAGTGTATCGATAACACACATCAATCATAAATAACAATAGTGGTACTCTGCCTTATATGTGCATGGTGGTTCTTTAGGACAACATATCAAATCTCGCATTCTCGCTCTCTCGACATAAGGTCGAAAATGCTACAATGCGAAAACGCGACGGCGAGGGAGCGAAAATGCGAGAATGCGAAAACTCGACGGCGGGAATGCGAAAATCCCATGACAAAAGTAATTGACGAATTCACACGAAGGTTTAGCTACATGTTTTAATGATAATCTCGACAGATCTGATTCCTATCTCCTCTTTCGATTTGATATGTTCCATTCCAGGTGCGCCCAATTTCGTGTTTCGACACAGCAAGAAAGTTTGACTATTATCCGCTACCGAGCGTCTATTTTAGTTGAAGAAAACTCAGAATCATAAGAACTATCGAGGTACCTTCTTCATAAGAAGCAAGCTATGTTTGTAAATACCTCCCTACCCAATCTTTTCCCCAGATAATGTCCGTCGATGTTTCTTGTATATGGTTTGTCTTTAAAAATGTTCGTTCAGAAATATTCATGCTTTATTTTCTTTGATGTTTTTATCCGTTATTTGTCGATAAGGGTTGTACAGCAGAAGAATCCAATTGTGAATCGTGCCAAAAACAAACTAGCCGACGAATTATAAAAATATGATTTGTCATTTAATTAGTT
The DNA here is from genome assembly GCF_902652985.1 of Pecten maximus. NCBI lineage: Eukaryota > Metazoa > Mollusca > Bivalvia > Pectinida > Pectinidae > Pecten > Pecten maximus. Next base: position 27,389,895 of record NC_047016.1, on the reverse strand, counting down.
GCTGTCGATCCTTTTGTTCGGATGAAATAATGCAATAAAGTTGATTGACATCAATATAAAAAGACAATTGCGGTTATGTCTGAACAATTCGGTGATGCTGGGTGCCAAAGGTGTAGAATACCAAAGTGGAGGTCAGGAAATCAACATGGGTCCAAACAATGGATAAAATGTAACTGTATGAGGAGTGGGACTAAACACGTTCACCTGACTCTAAACATAATTATACAAGTCCTTATTCATGATAATTCTAGTCTATATATATTCCGGTCCTTTGTTATACTTTATTTAACATTATCACTGCGTATCATTTGACCATAGAACCACAACCTTATACCTTATTATAGTTAATGTGCCATGCTTTTATCTTTGGTACTGTCATTCTCCAAGCATTACTTTGAAATAATTTAATTTTGCTTGTAACAAGCATTTTCATTGGCTCAAAAAATTATGTTATCATCTCATAACATAAAATTCGGTTGACTGTGACGTCAGCGGAGTAATCGTTGTTCATGGGATTTTGTATTTATCGATGTGTTTTTAAATATCTGGAGCAAAATAAACATGTTAAACTTAATGAAAATGTTTCTTATCGTTGTTAATTAAATTATAAGGGTTAACTGTAATATTTTTTTTACTCTTTTCATCAACCACTTCGCGGTTTATTCAGAGTACACCCCAGTTTTTTGTGTTATTGCTCAATAACGTAAAAAAATATTACAGTTAACCCTTAATTAAAAATAAAGCTTAATTTTGTTGAGATTTATCTGTATTCTTTTTTCTGCTTTTGATAAAACCTTATCATAGATAAACTACCAAGATCTCTTTTCTGTCATAACAGAGTTAATTCTGTTCCGAGGTTGGCAATGGTGTCTGCCGAAGATTTCACACCGTAATCAAGAAATCGTTATACAATACCCAGTCGACCTATCAAGTCTGGTCTGAAGACCTGTTTATTTCTACAATCATTTGTGATTATCTGCTGTTAATTTCCCTCGGGGAACTCTTCTGCGTTTGAAGGGTAATTTGAAGTATTAATAAGTTATGCAAGGTAAGGAAGATTTTGTCGGAGAAAGATGGCGGGGATTCCCCCGAGAGAAGCGTTGCTATGCTATCATGATCCGAGCGATAAATAAAAGGATTTTACATAGTGGTGGGTTTTTGTATAAGATATAAAGCCTAAACAGGTAATTCTGCTAATAGGAATTCATTTAAATGATTGAAACAAAATCTGATCTAACATGACGAATATTTCAGACCTCATTGGTGTCGGTTAAGCTACAAAGAATTTATCACAAAGTTACATACTCCTACAAGGTACGGTATATCTATATTTTTCTATTTTTGAGAAATTATAGAACAGCAATTATAATTGTATGGACAGGATTCATCATCATCATCATACTTTATTTCCACCGGTTGGAGATTTTAAATACAAGGAAATCGACATAAAAAAAGTAAATGAACAGAGGAATTAGAAGAACTCCTTCGTTACATAATAATTTGTCTGACAGAAATTTTGCAATACATCTATTTATAAAAAAAAGCCCGAAAGAAACCAATTTATACATGAAACTCGAATCATATTTGTAATTGAACGCATATATGTACCTCAGCTTCATCAATCAATATTTCTTAACTTAAAATGGTATAAAGGAAAGCATTACAGAATCAAAATAAAGTTCCTTAACTTAGATCTCCCTTAAATCTATAATAATGCTTTCATTTGGAAAGTTGATCATTAAATCAAGGAATGTTGATGAAACAGAGACGATTTAAAAATACGTGAGTTCATCAAATTATTCATTATAGGTGTGTGTGTCTTAATGTCACAATTTATAATCACATGAGTAAATATATACCATCCTCTAGCTGTTGTTGTAAACAGTTTACGACCCCATACCCGCTAAGTGGACTGGCAGACACACGGTTGGTAGCTAAGTAGAATTACCTATGTAACACGGCCTGTTCAATCATTTGCCAATTTTTGCCACATTGATGATAATTTGCCCAAATTGGATAATGACAGGTGCGCAAATTCGTTTAGTCATCTAAGTGTTTAAATAAATCATTAGATTTTATGTTTATATTATGCACCAGTCATTTGCCCGTAAACTGACCAGTCTAAATGACCACACACACTAGACATCAATTAGCACTATGTAATATAAACCACTCGATACAAATTGTCCGTTTTCGTGATCTACGCCGCGTAATAATACATCATTACTCCGCAAGGTGAGGAGCCTTTTCACATGGTTGTCCGTCCCCAAGGAAATCAAGGCCACATTATCATGTTCAGTACTTAACTCCTTAAATAATAAATAGGTCCTGGATGTCCGTCATATGCCCTTCTCAAACTAAATACCTAAAGTCAAAACGGTTTATACGTTTTCAAACAGTATCTTTATATAATAGACTGTATTTAAATCTTATTTGACAAAAACGTGTCAAATGATATTACGATTCTAAATGAAATCCTATATATTGTAGAATCTAATAAATGTGTGCACATTATGATATATGAGCGCTCAACATGAAAACGCCCACTTTTCTTATAATACGTTCATAAAAAAAACACGAAATGTGTCTTATCAAGTTATCATAATTTCATATTACATTTAGCGTTTTCTTACTTTTCCTTGAAGAAATTAAATTAAATGACGAAGTAAGGTTTGCTGTTTTGTTTCAGTGATCGTAGACAGGTTGTGATGTGTTGGTGTGAACGAGCTCCTCTTAAACTCCGTACAAATGGTTCTAAGGGGCGACACGTTGTCCATTAACGTTTAAGTGAAACTATAAATGTCCATCATTTTACAAAACTGGGGGCATCCCGACTCCGGATATCACACAATGGCTCCAAACGCTTGACCATGTGGATTTGAAGGATTAGAGCACAAAAGCCTTTTGTTCTAAAATCATTTATAACTTGTAGTTAAAAAGACCATACCAAAATGTCTAAATTTTCATTTGGTGTCTGATACATTGTATATATTACCACTTCCAGAAATAATAGCAATTTACTTCTTTTATGTCATCTCAACTTTCGCAGTGGCCACACTTTAATTAATTTTGTTTCGTTTAATGACATGTCATTGTCATAAAGAATTAATAACTTCTATATGATATAGTTTTGAAATTTTGGACCCAAAGTTCACAGCTTGTGTTCCGAAGTCAATAAAGTGGATTTACGGCCCTAAGAGCTAGCGGAAACTTCAGGAAAAATTCCGTTTGTTTTATTTAATGGCCAAATAATTATGAAGTGTTAATAGTGTGGCATAGCTACCATGCATGCTTGCATTTTTTCAGAATAAAAACGGGTAAAGACAAAATCCGAGACAGAAAGAGAGATACAAGACTATAAAGCATCCATGTATATAACATATTTTTGAACCTCACATCAACCGCTCTGAATCCACAGTAAACTGTATATATTTACAGGACGTCCTCCAGATGGTACCCCTAACGAGCTGTAAGTGACGACGACGTTAACCAGCCTTTGGCGAGTATTTAATATCTCATCACATCCTCTTACCAATTGTCTAACGTCTCCGACTCCAATTATCACATTACGATCCCACTCGTCCTGACTGCTGACCAGTGGATATAGCCAGACTGACCACTAGATTCAAAGACACCTTACAGATGGCCGAATCACCATGTAGGAGTGGTTCACGCGCCCTGTTATATCTTTGTTCCGGGTATACCGACAAATAGGTTCGTTCTTATTGTCTGCTTGACCTTTTCTAATGTTGATATTATATCATGTTTCTGACACAAACTGTTGGCCAATTAGACATACCAATTAGTTATCTAAACATGTGTAGGTATATGGTATAAGGTATATATACTGCCTGTGAACAATAAACAAATCGATCACACCCCTTTTTAGACAATAACATTGCAATGTTAATTGCTTGTTTGTAATATCAGATACTAGTATTACATTATTTTAACGTTATAACTCATTACTAACTCTATAACTATAGTCTAGGCGATATGATAACACAGTTACCTCCTTAGAAATATAAACCTCGTTCAACACACCTTTGCATCCTGCAGAAGAGTAAATAAACAAGAGATACCAAACCAAAGGACATTATATGTCGAGTCGGTAATTATGGAAGACACATTTCAGAAACTCGAGGTTGGTATTGACTTGTTACCGTCAGTTTGTACAGTGTACATATCTGTAGCGGACAATATAACAGCGTTACATCACTTCACGTCTAAAGTGATGGAAGAAAGATACCTTGATTTCGCCGGCATCATTTGAGAAATGTCAGGGTTAGGATAATCTCTCAAACAAGAAAGGTAATCTCGCATTGGAGCTCTTTATGATCCTTCAATCATTTCGTTTCCATTATCCCTCTATTTCTCGGTTTTTTTCTCAACCTAGCGACAATTTCATTTGTTACGAGTGATAACAGAACAAGATAATTATGAGTGGAACAACATACGTACCTAGATTTATGTATCAAAATGCATGATATATGAAAATACAACAAATGGAACCAAATGTTTCATTAGATTTTGCTGTAGTTGAAGTCATCATGGTTTTCGTCTTTTATCTTTTCAGGTATCAGACTTGCCCGCCTGATTCGACTGGACACAGATGGTCATTACAGACACCTTTGCCTGACCAACAGGTCTAAGGTCATATATCTGCCCAGAAGGGATGCAGAGGTGCCTCTACATGATTTATAACACTTACGAGGACTTTTCTGAACATTTAGATTCTTTTCTCCTCCAATTATAATAATTTACTGTATCAAAAGCGGTAGATTTCAAACAAAGAACAGCAATACTGGCTGACTGTAGAACATATGCTCGGCAAAAATCCTATTGATGTGTCAAATAGTCTCCAGCGACAGAAACGTATTTGATATTATGTAGAGGGTCAATCTGGCCAAGGTGATATGCCAGTTCAAGGATAGCTCGCAGAACGGGACAATTTGTAGATGTATATATAATCACCTTGTCTAATATCACCTTTAGACTTATTATGTATTCAACGTGCTATTGAATAAAAATCCACTGTTGGAAAATAATTAAGATATTGATGTTGTCATTTTTGAACGGGATGTGAAAATACATATCCTCACTTGTGCAAAAGTAAAACTAGAAGCGGATAATCCGACTGGAAAATCGGTTCATAAAGTTATTTCTCTTTATTTCCTAGTATTGCGTACAAAGGATAATTGATTGATTTCTTGTTAGGTTCTATGAACATATCACTAAAATATGCATGTGTTCTATAATATGTTACGTATCAAAGTAAGTCCTGCTAATTAACCCTGTAATCACATCACTACGCATTCAGTTAAGCATAGAACTGCTCTCAGTTATCAGTTATGGGCTGATAATGCCAACTCGACAAAGGTAAATTTAATGAAGATCGCTAGCGCTTCATGTTGAATTTATCTTTGTCCAGTTGCCATTATCAGCCTTTACTGCCAACTGAAAACCATTCGATGCTTATATTTACCATTTGCGATTAAAAAATCACTTGAATTAACGGAATTCAAGTTTTCCCCATCATTCTCGGTTGTGAGCATGTTAACAGCATTACCATGTTGATCCGTGAAAAAATAGTGCGTTAAAGATAATAGAAAACCAGACAAAAATCGTCAATATAATAGAAATATTTAATGTAAATTAACATTATGAAAATACAAAATATGAATTCCTCCGGATGGCCATGCTTTGCCCCTATATTACAGACAACACGGACATAGTATCTCCTCCGGGTGGCCACGTTTTGGTCCCTATATTACAGACAAAACAGACATAATATCTCCCCTAGATGGTCACGCTTTGACCCCTATGTTAAAGACAACACTAACGAGTCCTTAAAGGCGAAAGAGATGCGTGCATATGATGTAGTCTCATTATCATTTGACAAATACGTATAAATGTCTTCTTTCTATCCCTTGTTCCATATTCTACGAAATCCGGTTGGAACCATTTTCGTAGAAGAAAAAAAAATGTTCGCGTTATTACGCGAAACTAACGCGTTATTATATACCGAGTCATGAAGACTGCCAATCTATGAAAACTCCCGAGGTATGAAGACTGTCGAAATATGAAGACTACCAATTTATGAAGACTCTCGAGCTACGATGACTGCCGAGATACATGAAGCCTGCCGAGGTAGAAGACTGCGAGTTACGAAGACTATCGAGATATGAAGACTGTCAATCTATGAAGACTCCCGAGTTACGGAGACTGCCGAGATATGAAGACTGTCAATCTATGAAGACTCCCGAGTTACGAAGACTTCCGAGATATGAAGACTGTCAATCTATAAAGACTCCCGAGTTACGGAGACTGCCGAGATATGAAGACTGTCAATCTATGAAGACTCCCGAGTTACGAAGACTATCGAGAAATGAAGACTGTCAATCTATGAAGACTCCCGAGTTACGGAGACTGCCGAGATATAAAGACTGCCAATCTATAAAGACTCCCGAGTTACGAGTTCTTCCGAGATATGAAGACTGCCAATATATAAAGACTCCCGAGTTACGAAGACTTCCGAGATATGAAGACTGCCAATCTACGAAGACTTCCGAGCTACGGAGACTGCCGAGATATGAAGACTCCCGTTTTACGATGACTGAGATACATGTACATGAAGACTGTCGATATACACGAAGAATGTCGAGGTACGAAGACTGCCGAGTTACGATGACTGTCGACATATTAAACTGCCAATCTATGAAGACTCTCGAGTTATGATGATTGAGATACATGAAGACTGTCGATATACAGGAAGAATGGCGAGGTAAGAAGTCTGAGAAGTTACGATGACTGTCGACATATTAAAGGTACGAAGACTGCCGACATATGAAGACAATATTATGGCGGTAGGAAGACGTGTGAAGATGATGTTCGGTGATATTTACGAGGGAAGCTATCGGTCGTAAACCAGCTAGGCGGTCAAGCTCTTGTCCTATACGTTAGCGGACTTCAAAGCCAACTAGGGATACAATGATAAACACCTTGGCCGGGATCACCTGTCCATTGTCATCCTAATAAATAGTACTAAGCTGTAAACGTGTGAATGATCATTTTCATAATATGAAGAATTTGACCTACGTCAGAACAGAGCTGTACTGGAGCTAAATTTTATAACGGTACACCAACTCCATGTTTTATATGACACCTTTCCGTGTGTAGCCAGTTAATTAGCCATTAATTAACCACTTGCAATCGAGAAATTGTAACAAATGTTGCCAAAATGGTCTGTTTCCAGTAACAATGCAATACTGTTTTTAATTTCGAGCTCTTTATTGAATGTGCGTCTATACATTATCCACAATATTGACAATATCAAAATTAACACACAAAGAAAACAATACATTCGAACAGCATCACTAATGGAGCAGAAAAGCTTCTTCTTGCATTAGCTGGTTTGATATGGTTAGACCATATTTTTTAATTATTATTTTTTCTACGTTAAAAAGACCATGTGAACGACAGAAATACCATTTCACGAGGAGACGAATTGATTCAGCGGTCTTTCGTATTAGGGAACGCTATCCAGTCGCAGTGATGAGCAATGTTTAAACTGGTTATCATAAAAAGGTCTGGCATTGTATAGATAGGCAGACTACACAACCAAGCAATCCATTATATCTATATATTTACTGATAAGATTCTAAGCTTTTTATATGAATGTGAAAATTGAAGTTTTACACACAGGAAAGTAACAGACTTGCTATCTTAATGTGAATTGTTCTTAAATATAGTCTGAGTGACAGATAAAATGACGTTCGTTAGATCTGTAATTATTGCTGCATTGATTTGTCATTGTATTCAACGACGACGATGACGACGACGGCAATGTCGATGACGACGATCAAAACGACAACATGTGCTTAAAGGATACGGATTTATCAAAAAAGATATCTCCGTTTCAAGTGCAGCGATTTGCATGATTTTAAAATTGTGTAAATATATCCGATTTATATTTCCACTGTTTTCCTGCATAAAAAAGGTTTATAAATGTGTCGAGTTCATCAACTTTTAACACAATTATTTCGTGTATATATGTATTGTAATGTTGATCTCTATGTATGTATATAGAGAATGAAATAAAAATAAAACTGTAGAAGTTTTAGAAATATTCAAGAATAAACACGTTTGTTTAAAATGTTTATTTATACTGAATATAAACATACTATTTATCATGATACAAATACTTTCGTACGTAAACAACTAAAATACTGTTTAGAAATTACGCAAGCATATGACGTAACTGTCAAAAGCAATTACTTCCAGCCTGTATAGAACGTGTTCGTATTACACCGTGGCTCCATTCACCTCTGGGGTAGAATTCTAAAGATTTTACGACATTTACCGTACTTCAATTTAAAGAGTCTCATAATTAAGTAATTTGTGTATTGTATTCTCAGCAAATGGCTAATAAATGCCCGAAACTAAATCAAATGGTCTAACCGGCTCGGTCATAATTGTTTACAACTTAACAGCCGGAGTGAGTTCAAGGGTCACACTATGTAGGCTTTCTTTTGTAGTTTAAACGTTAATACACGTTTATTTTGATGGTCAGTTTAATTGGTCAAACTAGATGACCGCAATAAGGATGGATATAAAAGATCCCAATGGATACGCCTATTACAGTGTTATTATTGCTACCAGTAATCTCAATCTGCCTGGAACTATAACACTTTAACTGGTAGTTATCAAAAGAGAAAATATTTGTTTAATTTATCAACAATCTACTAATTTAACACGTGTTAAATCTCGATTCTATATAATACCCATTGTGCGTGGTTATCGTTTAAGCCTACGGGTTGTCTCCCTTCGAACATTACCGTTACAGGTAGACATGAAAGACACCGCTAATTAGATGGTACCTAGCTTGTTATCTCCTACCTGTAAGGTTCAAGTGAATTTGACTTTAGGCAGAATCATAAAAATTCCAACTATTGTGTCACTGACGTGGTCAATTTGTCCGAATTCATGGTCACCTAACTGCCTTGGTGGTCATTCCGACTTTTTATGAACCCCATTGAAGCGTGAGAAAAGACAGACCGTTAGGTAATGTTAAACTAAAGATTCACTTTATTGTCATCAAAGTATTTATTTAACTGTCTCTACATACTGATCCAATTTACATCGACAGTACCCTTAATTCCCCATCCACGGGGTACAGCGGGCTAAATATCAACACCAGGAAAATTACTTTATTGTACCGAAGCATGCTAATGCGAAGAGGAAAATAAATGATACTCTTATTTAAAAACAAAGCTGAGAACTCTATATATTAATTGTTGCAAAATTATGATACAATGATAAAATGATGTATCACATATTTTGCTTGCTGTACATCTCTCATACCCCATTTCTCTCTCATACCCCACTAATCTCTCATACCCCACTAATCTCTCATACCCCACTAATCTCTCATACCCCACTAATCTCTCATACCCCACTAATCTCTCATACCCCACTAATCTCTCATACCCCACTAATCTCTCATACCCCACTCATCTCTCATATCCCACTTATCTCTCATACCCAACTTATCTCTCATACAAAACTTATCTCTAATTCCCCACTTATCTGTCATACCCCACTAATCTCTCATACCCCACTAGTCTCTCATACCCCACTAATCTCTCATACCCCACTAATATCTCATACCCCACTAATCTCTCATACCCCACTTATCTCCGATACCCCACTTATCTCTCATACCCCACTTATCTCCGATACCCCACTTATCTCTCATACCCCACTAATATCTCATACCCCACTAATCTATCATACCCCACTAATCTCTCATACCCCACTAATCTCTCATACCCCACTAATCTCTCATACCCCACTAATATCTCATACCCCACTAATGTCTCATACCCCACTTACCTCTGATACCCCACTTATCTCTCATACCCCACTTATCTCTGATACCCCACTTATCTCTGATACCCCACTAATCTCTCATACCCCACTAATCTCTCATACCCCACTAATCTCTCATACTCCACTTATCTCCGATACCCCACTTATCTCTCATACCCCACTAATCTCTGATACCCCACTTATCTCTGATACCCCACTAATGTCTCATACCCCACTTATCTCTGATACCCCACTAATCTCTCATACCCCACTTATCTCCGATACCCCACTAATGTCTCATACCCCACTTATCTCTCATACCCCACTAATCTCTCATACCCCACTTATCTCCGATACCCCACTTATCTCTCATACCCCACTAATCTCTGATACCCCACTAATGTCTCATACCCCACTTATCTCTGATACCCCACTAATCTCTCATACCCCACTTATCTCCGATACCCCACTAATGTCTCATACTCCACTTATCTCTCATACCCCACTAATCTCTCATACCCCACTTATCTCCGATACCCCACTAATGTCTCATACCCCACTTACCTCTGATACCCCACTTATCTCTCATACCCCACTTATCTCTCATACCCCACTTATCTCTCATACCCCACTAATCTCTCATACCCCACTATTCTCTCATACCCCACTAATCTCTCATACCCCACTTATCTCTCATACCCCACTTATCTTTGATACCCCACTAATCTCTCATACCCCACTTATCTCTCATACCCCACTAATCTCTCATACCCAACTTATCTCCGATACCCCACTTATCTCTCATACCCCACTAATCTCTCATACCCAACTTATCTCCGATACCCCACTTATCTCTCATACCCCACTAATCTCTCATACCCAACTTATCTCTCATACCCCACTAGTCTCTCATATTCCACTAATCTCTCATACCCCACTTATCTCCGATACCCCACTAATATCTCATACCCCACTAATCTCTCATACCCAACTTATCTCCGATACCCCACTTATCTCTCATACCCCACTAATCTCTCATACCCAACTTATCTCCGATACCCCACTTATCTCTCATACCCCACTAATCTCTCATACCCCACTTATCTCTCATACCCCACTAATATCTCATACCCCACTTATCTCTCATACCCCACTTATTTCTCATACCCCACTAATCTCTCATACCCCACTAATATCTCATACCCCACTCACCTTTCACGTGTATCTGGTTCCTCCATTGCATTAGTTGAAAGATAAGAGATCTGATCTTATTTTTTGTACTTCTGTTTCTATGATTTGATATTATATATATTTATCTTTAAAAAAACCCACACAATTTAATATGAGGCAGGCTTTGATGTCAGTCGTCGTGGCAACTGTTCGTCCGATTTTGTGTATTCTCTTCAAATACGTTTTCTGCATTTTCCGATGACAGAAATGTATAAGTCTGTAGTCGATAGAAGATCTATATACACATATGAATACATGTAGTGACATTATTTTATGTTTTCAACTATATACACCACACGTTTTAATGTATATCACGATTTTTCAAATGCGAAACATATTATTTTGAATTCCAAAAAACAATTTTTGCACATATCATATTCCGAATATAAATAAGATAATATAATATAAATAAGATGATATAATATAAATTAGATGATATAATATAAATTAGATGATATAATATAAATTAGATGATATAATATAAATTAGATGATATAATATAAATAAGGAGATATAATATAAATAAGATAATATAATATAAATAAGATAATATAATATAATATAATATAAATAAGATGATATAATATAAATTAGGAGATATAATATAAATAAGATGATATAATATAAATAAGATGATATAATATAAATTAGATGATATAATATAAATAAGAATAGTTCGGATATAAATCAAATGTTTTACAATATAAATCAGAAATGTACATTATAACAACATCCCATACGAACACTCTATCCTTAAAATTCGTGTTGATCTCATCACTGTAACGTGGTCTATCTTTGGTGGCTGTGTAAAATGTCTAATTCTGTAAATTAAGGCCTTGTTTTAGATATGTTAACATAGCCAGTTAACCCTACATTATCACCTATACTAGATTATATATATTTCTAATCTATACAACATTTGTCATCGTGATACAGCTGTGGAGGATAGGGTTTTTTTCTGTAATCGTCAGACTTGTAAAAACAATGGTAACCACTTAACAAAACCTTAAAAATAGCAAAATATCATGATTTTTGACCCAAAATGACACGATTCCCAAAATAATTATATTCAAAAATAAATATCTCTATCCCAAAAACAGAATCAATCTTGTTTTGACATATGTTCATCATTAAGATTTTTCTGCTATCCTATACATCGGCTGCTACCATGCTACCATCCCCTCCCCTTTTTTTGTAAGCAAAACTAAATTTCCAGTGTAAACATACTTTCGGAAAATCCGGAAATTTATAATCTCGCACCCATGTTTTTGTTTTTGTATTTGTTTGTGTTTTTTATTTTACTACCAAATGTGACCCCAGTTTATACTACTTTATAATGCATATACATTTGTACCAATTATAGTAACATTTATTTATATATTTACATTGTATTTTCATTTTTATGCATATCATAAAATAGGAGTTATCCTACTGTGGCCTGCTACCTAATATAGATATAACGATGCCACAGAAGGATATACTTACATAGGACTTATTGATAATTATAGATAATAAGTAGATATTTGTTCTCTTCATTGAGCTGTAATTGCTCAAATACAATGAATTATTCAAATTGATTTCATTCATATTCATAAGGATATTTCTTTAATGCACCACGAAAGAATGATGGATTGAATCATACAGCTTTCTGCGAAAGTACGTTGATCCCAGATTCAATTTGAAAAAAAATTTTAATCGTATGATATTTATGAACTTTTATAACGTATGAAGTAGTAAAACAAAACCTATGTAAAGTATTTTAAATTTGTTAAAAGTGTCATAATAAGGTAAAATTAGCGATTAAAAAAGATAATAAAAAAAACCCTACTTAGATGCTGGAAGTGTCCTGAATTTTACCTGAATAACAAATTTCAGTATCCGAAAACTCATATCGTCTTTACATACAGTCTTTACATACAGTCTTTACATACAGTCTTTACATACAGTCTTTACATACAGTCTTTACTATTCCAACCACAGGGACCTTACCCAAGCCCCTAACCCCTGTGATATATAACAGTTACGTTCAAACATGTAATTGCGATCCTCTTGCTACATGCCACTAGGATGTTTGTTATAACAGGACCAGACAGTTCATAGTTCCTAACCAGCAGAAATATTACAGAAAACATTAACATCATTTTCTTATCTAGTTTTAACGCTTCTGTATTGTAGAGAGGAAAGTTTTATTATTATTATTATTACCAGATATTCACCTTTGGTTTCCTGATTTTTAAGAGGCATTAGTTCTGAACTAAGTTTATATATTTACATTTGGATGGCAAAGCCAGGATATAAACAAACTAAACAAATTTGCAGTCTATGAGAGTATAACTGACACCCAAAGCGTGACACCATTCTATGCATAACTGACACCCAAATCGTGCATTCGGGTGTTATTCATACGCGACCGGATGTACGGACGGGATCCCCCGGAACTACAAAATGTACTTGCAACCAATGTAAACAAATGGCATCTTATCATTGCTCATCATGCTATCGGATAGAGTACGAGACCAGAAAACAAATCTTAAAATGTAAAACGAAAATAAAGGTAAGAATCGTTAACAATCACGAAAATGGAAATAAAACAAGATTTAATAAACACATATGTTGACAGATATTTGTTCCGGGGCCAGAGTGGAAAATCATTACACACCACATTGTTTGCGCGCCACCGCCATCCAGTGTTTGAATGACAAAAAAATTTGAAACCCGACACATCATGTTTATATCAAATCATAAGATCGAGGCTTCTCTCCGGTCGTACAATAGAACAGTTTCTTCTTCACAAAAGAAAGCATCAAGTGGTGCATTATCGTGTCTAACGCATCCTAAACTTGAAACAGCCTAGCTGCGATAACGTAGCTCTGGACGACGGACGGACAATTTTTGACAGATGGTCGTCGTCAGAGCTACGATTCCCTCCCATTGCTCGTAATGTAGCAAAACCGTGAACCTCGAAAATACTACAAATAGCGGATATCGTTTAACTTTGGAGTAATAGTTCGTATAATTTAACATTTCTAATTCAATTTTGCAGTGTATTAGCCTACCGTCTAATCTAGAAATCTTTAGTTCGCATATTCTGATATCATACTGCTCGGAGTTGTCTCCGTGTCCGCCATGATACTTCTCGAAGAACTCTCGCGAGGATTCTAACCCAAATATGGAACCCGTGATCCATATATGGATGAAGCTACTACGATAAATAAATACATAATCAGAGATATTTAACCACTCTTTTGTAACTCTTGTGAAGAAAGCGAATCTTACTTTGCGTAATTAAATAATTTCAGAATGAATTGACCTTCCTTACCGAGATATATTACTCCGAATCTGTTTTTCTGTTGAAATCTCGCGGGAAACCTCATTAGCATCAATTTATTTTGATTTCCTTATAAGGAAATTGACCTTTACACTTGTATCAAAGATGGCGGTATGTTTGAACTGATATCTCCGTGTGTCTTGCTCGTTTTGGATTTTACTATTTATTGTCAAACATTTGAAGTAATGTGCAGGTTTGTTGCTTGAATATTCATAATAGATACCAGAATCATCAATTTACATGGGTTTTTTTATCCGAGAAAAAATTTACCACTGCTAATACTGCCCGATGTGAATCACATCGAGGCTTGCTACACTATCGGCAATGGGAGGGACTTCATACCCTGCCGGAGAGCAGTGTAGACAGGGCATGAATATTCGTTCTAGAAACAGCCATACCCGTCACAAGCAACGTTGTCGCTGAAGCTCGTCTAACTCCCTCGGCCACTGTCACTTCTCTCATTGGTCGTATCCCTGACACCGGTGCTGTTGTAGCTACTATAAACTGTAATCAGGTTTCCATGCAATCAAAGAACATGTTTACATCTGTTTTTTTGGCGAATTCCACTTTCTCCCACTGCACATTTAACTTTCATAGCTAAACTCTGTCAATGCTGTCAGCCGTTGCGTGCGCGTGGTGACGGGTGAAATTTCCATCCGCATAATTGTTCCGGATGGTAAATTAAAAAAAAAAAATTCCGAAATTGTTAACAAACTGAATAATTCATCCGTATATTCTGAAATACTGACTACCAATATTATTGATATTGTTATTAAAATATCTGATGATGTTTTCAGTATTTTTTTTAAATTATTTCCATGCACTATTTTTTTTATTTTTTTTGCCAATCAGCACGTGAATCACAATAGGCTGTTCAATTTGTTGACCTCT
Source organism: Pecten maximus (assembly GCF_902652985.1). Classification (NCBI taxonomy): domain Eukaryota; kingdom Metazoa; phylum Mollusca; class Bivalvia; order Pectinida; family Pectinidae; genus Pecten; species Pecten maximus. Next base: position 27,374,576 of record NC_047016.1, on the reverse strand, counting down.
GACAATGGAAACGTCGGTAAAAGTCAGATTTCAAATTATAATGAAAATTAAAGTTGAAATCGAAAAGAAACTAATATAGAAAACGTAAATATAAGCATTAAACTGTCTTTTTATGGATTATATGGTCTATATAGCTGCCAGAGCTTTGCAGACAATCATTTCATAATGCGCTAATGCTTAAATAACCTTATATATTATTTTTCGCCGTCCTACCATAATGGATTTCATAATAACTTTAAAAATATGATCAACGAACGGATGGAATCAGTACATGTATGGGCGAGATAAAATATCGTTCGTTAGTTTCTCACGGGAATAAATAGAAAGTTTTACAATAACCAATCACAATCCATCTCTGCTAAAAGAGACATGTTTGCCAACAAATCGTTTTGAAATAATAATTTCTTAAGACAGCTGACGTCACGGCTCATTACGCACCTCTTTGAGTGAAGAGTTCTGTTTCCCCAGAAGGCGCATTCCGAATTTCAGACAAGCACGTCGGTCAGTCTGTATACTATAATAGATGAGGTTATTTCATTGTTTGCCGATAAGGTTTGGTCATTAATTAGTAATATCCTCTGAGTTCAAAGGTAGAAGTGTCTAGTGGTATCGTAAATAGGGTCATTATTACACCTACTAGTATCAATTAAATCATAATAATAAAACGGACAACATTCCCATCACAAGGATGGACTTCCTGTTAAATGATACGAAACTACCGTTATCTCACAGCAATAATTTGTGTGACCGTCAACGGTCACTTGAGAGGCACCAAAGGGATTTCATAGAAAATAAAAATTTTTGTCTGTTACTCAGAACAAGGAAACCACAGTGTTATGACAATATAGTGCAATAAACATAGCGTTGAAACCATTAACGTTCTCGAGCTTTGTTTCATTCAATATCCGTGATGACCCTTCCGGAACCCCACTCAGGCTTCATGTAGTAAGTAGTCGTTAGAAGTTTACTAAATGCTGTAATATTGTTGCGGGAATTTTCTTTGACATAATCCATAAAGTCGTGTTGTATATCTCACAGTCTGTTTAAATGATATTACCCGTAATATCTGTGTAGTCGGTAATGGGCGTGTCTAACATACGCAGAGATAAGGGATCATTAAGTCCCTGATTATAATACAGGAAAATGGCTCAGTAGTTACTGATGTCCTATTTATATTTCGAAATCTGAATAATGTTAATGAAACATGCCGGATCTGTCCGCACAATGATTTTATAGTCGATAGGTGAGAAACATTATAAAGACTAGCGGTAGAATTGTGTACGTTTTATAAGCGATATTTCCGTATTTCATTTCAATTGTAAGACTGATTCCACATGTCCATCCCGACTATCTGAATTCAATGAACCTAGTGTTCAACTTGTCTGGGAAGCTACATGCCAGAAAATTGGGTGGTCTACAAAATTTCATTTGGCAGAATGACGTTGAATATCGAAAGCGAGACGACAAACATTAGGCGAACAGTAGAGGGCTTCTGCTTTATCCAGATATCATCGAATGCTCGGTGTTCCATAATTTGTTTTGCTTTCTTTCGAACACGCTTTCGTTCGGTCATGCTGTTTACATCGGAACACGATTTCGCACTGTATTATGGGATTCAGGAATCAAATATGGAGGCTTGATTTGCATTTTAATTTGTCAACCGGCCGAGTTCGCTCGGAGACGGATTTCCATAAACACTTTTGTAATTGCTATTTTCAAAACTAACGGTAATACGGAATTTAGTTATGGATATAGACATTCTTTTTGTAAACTGTTCAATTATTTTGAAAAAAAAAAAAAATAAAAAATTGCTTCAGCCCAGATCCTCTTTAAATTATGTAAATGAGATTACATTTCTATGGCGTCCTGAGTCATATATTGCTGCATAAATTTGGATATTTTTTTTCAAATACATGTGCGATATCTAATTATTGGGACACTTGGAGAACGATTAATAAAATGTATCGTTAACAGAACCTTCCATGATTGTAACCAATCAAAACGAATGATAAACACAATTCGTTTGGGTTAATAAACCTGAATTTGTTGGAACGAATATTAAAAAAAAAAAAAAAACAACATTAAATATCAGCTTGGCCTAAGAAAGCAAGGATTCTTAGTACAAATAAAACGTGCTGACCAAGTCGAGTGTAAGCTATTTAATACGTTACTGTTGTTTCCTGTAAATAAACCCAATAGACGGGATCAGGAGTTTCCATATAACTGTCTCATACTGAGGTCAGTCATGTACGTTATAAACGACGGAACATAACTGACCGCTATTCCGCCAAAAACAATTACTTTCCCAGTACGAAACCATAGAAACATGTCACAATACTTTTCTTAAACATCATAAAGCTGCATTGTCATACTTATAACTTATAATCTGGCAACAAACAATGAAAATGGCTTGCTTACTAATTACCCACCCATTAAGATCGTGTAAATTCTAAAAATGTTGTTGTAATTATGCGGGTTAAACTGTTGACGAAGAAAGGTCCACATTTGACAAAACACTTACTCTTTACAACTTGAGCCATTATTTAAGATGTAGATTTTGTCATTTGTAAATGATCCTGTGGTATTTATGAGATAAAAAGAAGCTGTTTTATTCCAAATTTCCTTTTAATTTCCGGTTCGTTAAGGACACATGTTTAGAATATGCAACAACTTAAAAGAATTTTGCAAGTTTGTTTGTTTGTTTTTTTGTTTGTTTGTTGTTTTTTTTCTTGTTTTTTTTTTTATCCTTTTTTAGGTTTTTGTTTTTATTTTTTAAGTAGAATTACCGCGATTCAATTTTTGTCGCCATTTAAAGATATAACAACAATTCAAAACCATTTATTTAGCGGAAACTTCAAGGCTATCTTGTCATAATGGTGACTTTTTCTAGTATTTTTTTTATTCTAAGATACGATCAGGAGATATAAATCCGTAGAACCCTAGTTAAACTAGGTGTATCTCCGTGTCACAGTTAAGAAGTTAAGAGCAGAACGTGTTTCCTCGTCACAAGCCTACACGTTTATTGTCTAAAGGACAAAGTAATTAATGATTTTGACAGTATATATTACTACTCTCTCAGCAATTCATTAATTTATTTCAGGACGTTCAAATGAAAAATGATCACGCGCACAGAAAGCATGAGATATTTTTTTGTTTTCTTTTTAAGTTATAAATCCGGCATATAATTAATATGAGTTAAATTTTCGAAAATACTTCAGTTTTTTTTTATTATTATTATATATTTTGGGGGGTAAAACAAACAAATTTTGTATCCTGGCATATCTTTTAATTTTTTTACAGCATTTCGTATAAAATGCACCGGCTATTATAATTGACACATCGTCAGTTGCATACAGCAATCGTCAATTGTAAAAATACACTACCAAACGTACAAAATACACTGCCAATCGTACAAAATACACTGCCTATTGTACAAAATACACTGCCTATTGTACAAAATACACTGCCAATAGTAGAAAATACACTACCAATCGTACAAAATACACTGCATATTGTACAAAATACACTGCCTACTGTACAAAATACACTGCCTATTGTACAAAATACACTGCCAATCGTACAAAATACACTGCCAATAGTACAAAATACACTGCCTATTGTACAAAATACGCTACCAATCGTACAAAATACACTGCCTCTTGTACAAAATACACTGCCTATTGTACAAAATACACTGCCTATTGTACAAAATACTCCGTCCATTGTACAAAATGCACTGCCTATTGTACAAAATACACTACCTATTGTACAAAATACACTTACACTACATATTGTACAAAATACATTGCCTATTGTACAAAATACACTGTATATTGTACAAAATACATTGCCTATTATACAAAATACACTGTATATTGTACAAAATACACTATCTATTGTACAAAATATACTGCCTATTGTACAAAATACACTGCCTTTTGTACAAAGTACACTTACACTGCCTATTGTACAAAATAAACTGCCTATTGTACAAAATACACTGCCTATTGTACAAAATACACTGTATATTGTACAAAATACACAGCCTATTGTACAAAATACACTGCCAATCGTACAAAATAAACTACCAATCGTTCAAAATACACTGCCTATTGTACAAAATACACTGCTTATTGTACAAAATACACTGCCTATTATACAAAATACACTGCCTATTGTACAAAATACACTGCCTATAGTACAAAATACACTGCCTATTGTACAAAATAAACTTACTCTACCTATTATACAAAATACACTGCCTATTGTACTAAATACACTGCCTATTGTACTAAATACACTGCCTATTGTACAAAATACACTGCCTATTGAACAAAATACACCGCCGATTGTACAAAATACACTGCATATTGTACAAAATACACCGCCGATTGTACAAAATACACTGCCTATTGTACAAAATACATTGTATATTGTACAAAATACATTGCCTATTATACAAAATACACTGTATATTGTACAAAATACACTGTCTATTGTACAAAATATACTGCCTATTGTACAAAATACACTGCCTTTTGTACAAAGTACACTTACACTGCCTATTGTACAAAATAAACTGCCTATTGTACAAAATACACTGCCTATTGTACAAAATACACTGTATATTGTACAAAATACACAGCCTATTGTACAAAATACACTGCCAATCGTACAAAATAAACTACCAATCGTTCAAAATACACTGCCTATTGTACAAAATACACTGCTTATTGTACAAAATACACTGCCTATTGTACAAAATACACTGCCTATTGTACAAAATACACTGGCTATAGTACAAAATACACTGCCTATTGTACAAAATAAACTTACTCTACCTATTATACAAAATACACTGCCTATTGTACTAAATACACTGCCTATTGTACTAAATACACTGCCTATTGTACTAAATACACTGCCTATTGTACAAAATACACTGCCTATTGAACAAAATACACCGCCGATTGTACAAAATACACTGCATATTGTACAAAATACACCGCCGATTGTACAAAATACACTGCCTATTGTACAAAATACATTGTATATTGTACAAAATACATTGCCTATTGTACAAAATACACTGTATATTGTACAAAATACACAGCCTATTGTACAAAATACACTACCAATCGTACAAAATACACTGCCTATCGTACAAAATACACTGTATATTGTACAAAATACACTGCTTATTGTACAAAATACACTGCATATTGTACAAAATACACTGTATATTGTACAAAATATGCTGCCTATTGTACAAAATACACTGCCTATTGTACCTAATACACTGCCTATTGTACAAAATACACTGTATATTGTACAAAATACACAGCCTATTGTACAAAATACACTACCAATAGTACAAAATACACTGCCTATTGTACAAAATACACTACCAATCGTACAAAATTCACTACCAATCGTACAAAATACACTGCCTATTGTATAAAATACACTGCCTATTGTACAAAATAAACTTACACAACCTATTGTACAAAATACACTGCCAATCGTACAAAATACACTACAAATCGTACAAAATACACAACCAATCGTACAAAATACACTGCCTATTGTAAAAAATACACTGCCTATTGTACAAAATACAATGCTTATTGTACAAAATAAACTGCCTATTGTACAAAATACACTGCCTATTGTACAAAATACACTGCCAATCGTACAAAATACACTACCAATCGTAGAAAATACACTGCATATTGCACAAAATACACTGCATATTGTACAAAATATACTGCCTATTGTACAAAATACACTGCCTATTGTACCTAATACACTGCTTATTGTACAAAATACACTGCATATTATACAAAATACACTGCCTATTGTACAAAATACACTACCAATCGTACAAAATACACTGCCTATTGTACAAAATACACTGCCTATTGTACAAAATACACTGCCTATTGGACAACATACACTCTCCATTGTACAAAATACACTGCCTATTGTACAAAGTACACTTACACTACCTATTGTACAAAATACACTGCCTATTGTACAAAATACACTGCCTATTGTACAAAATACACTGCCTATTGTACAAAATACACTGCATATTGTACAAAATACACTGTATATTGTACAAAATATGCTGCCTATTGTACAAAATACACTGCCTATTGTACCTAATACACTGCCTATTGTACAAAATACACTGTATATTGTACAAAATACACAGCCTATTGTACAAAATACACTACCAATAGTACAAAATACACTGCCTATTGTACAAAATACACTACCAATCGTACAAAATTCACTACCAATCGTACAAAATACACTGCCTATTGTATAAAATACACTGCCTATTGTACAAAATAAACTTACACAACCTATTGTACAAAATACACTGCCAATCGTACAAAATACACTACAAATCGTACAAAATACACAACCAATCGTACAAAATACACTGCCTATTGTAAAAAATACACTGCCTATTGTACAAAATACAATGCTTATTGTACAAAATAAACTGCCTATTGTACAAAATACACTGACTATTGTACAAAATACACTGCCTATTGTACAAAATACACTGCCTATTGTACAAAACACACTGCCTATCGTACAAAATACACTACCAATCGTACAAAATACACTGCCTATTGTACAAAATACACTGTATATTGTACAAAATACACTGCTTATTGTACAAAATACACTGCATATTGTACAAAATACACTGTATATTGTACAAAATATGCTGCCTATTGTACAAAATACACTGCCTATTGTACCTAATACACTGCCTATTGTACAAAATACACTGTATATTGTACAAAATACACAGCCTATTGTACAAAATACACTACCAATAGTACAAAATACACTGCCTATTGTACAAAATACACTACCAATCGTACAAAATTCACTACCAATCGTACAAAATACACTGCCTATTGTATAAAATACACTGCCTATTGTACAAAATAAACTTACACAACCTATTGTACAAAATACACTGCCAATCGTACAAAATACACTACAAATCGTACAAAATACACAACCAATCGTACAAAATACACTGCCTATTGTAAAAAATACACTGCCTATTGTACAAAATACAATGCTTATTGTACAAAATAAACTGCCTATTGTACAAAATACACTGCCTATTGTACAAAATACACTGCCAATCGTACAAAATACACTACCAATCGTAGAAAATACACTGCATATTGCACAAAATACACTGCATATTGTACAAAATATACTGCCTATTGTACAAAATACACTGCCTATTGTACCTAATACACTGCTTATTGTACAAAATACACTGCATATTATACAAAATACACTGCCTATTGTACAAAATACACTACCAATCGTACAAAATACACTGCCTATTGTACAAAATACACTGCCTATTGTACAAAATACACTGCCTATTGGACAACATACACTCTCCATTGTACAAAATACACTGCCTATTGTACAAAGTACACTTACACTACCTATTGTACAAAATACACTGCCTATTGTACAAAATACACTGCCTATTGTACAAAATACACTGCCTATTGTACAAAATACACTGCCTATTGTACAAAATACACTGTATATTGTACAAAATATGCTGCCTATTGTACAAAATACACTGCCTATTGTACCTAATACACTGCCTATTGTACAAAATACACTGTATATTGTACAAAATACACAGCCTATTGTACAAAATACACTACCAATAGTACAAAATACACTGCCTATTGTACAAAATACACTACCAATCGTACAAAATTCACTACCAATCGTACAAAATACACTGCCTATTGTATAAAATACACTGCCTATTGTACAAAATAAACTTACACAACCTATTGTACAAAATACACTGCCAATCGTACAAAATACACTACAAATCGTACAAAATACACAACCAATCGTACAAAATACACTGCCTATTGTAAAAAATACACTGCCTATTGTACAAAATACAATGCTTATTGTACAAAATAAACTGCCTATTGTACAAAATACACTGACTATTGTACAAAATACACTGCCTATTGTACAAAATACACTGCCTATTGTACAAAACACACTGCCTATCGTACAAAATACACTGCCTATTGTACAAAATACACTGTATATTGTACAAAATAGACTGCCTATTGTACAAAATACACTACCAATCGTACAAAATACACTGCATATTGTACAAAATACACTGCCAATCGTACAAAACACATAACCAATCGTACAAAATACACTGCCTATTGTAAAAAATACACTGCCTTTTGTACAAAATACACTGCTTATTGTACAAAATACACTGCCTATTGTACAAAATACACTGCCTATTGTACAAAATACACTACCAATCGTACAAAATACACTACCAATCGTACAAAATACACTACCAGTCGTACAAAATACACTGCATATTGTACAAAATACACTGCATATTGTACAAAATACACCGTATATTGTACAAAATATACTGCCTATTGTACAAAATACACTGCCTTTTGTACAAAGTACACTTACACTACCTATTGTACAAAACAAACTGCCTATTGTACAAAATACACTGCCTATTGTACAAAATACACTGTATATTGTACAAAATACACTGCCTATTGTACAAAATACACTACCAATCGTACAAAATACACTGCATATTGTACAAAATACACTACCCATCTTACAAAATCGCTGGCTATTGTTTAAAATACACTTCTAATCGTTCAAAATACACCGTCTATTGTACAAAATACACTGCCTGTTGTACAAAATACACTCTCCATTGTACAAAATACACTGCCTATTGTACAAAGTACACTTACACTACCTATTGTACAAAATACACTGCCTATTGTACAAAATACACTGCCTATTGTACAAAATACACTGTATATTGTACAAAATACACTGCCTTTTTTACAAAATACACTACCAATCGTACAAAATACACTGCAAATTGTACAAAATACACTGCCAATCGTACAAAATACACTACCAATCGTACAAAATACACTGCCTATTGTTTAAAATACACTACCAATCGTTCAAAAGACACCGTCTATTGTACAAAATACACTGCCTATTGTACAAAATACACTCTCCATTGTACAAAATGCACCGCCTATTGTACAAAATACACTGTCCATTTTGAGAAACACACCGCCCACTTTTACTAAATGTTTTGACCTTTGCGAAAAAAATACACCTTGCATTGTACAGAATGGTTGGACCTTAATAAAAATGCACCGTCCATTGTAAAAAATTGTTTGACCTTTGTGAAAAATACACCGGACCCGTATAGTCTCGTGTATACCGAACACAAAAGGCTGTAATTGTTTTGTAATATGGTTAACTAAAACAAACGAATAAAAAAATCCAAAGACACCTGTCCAAATCATGTTGACTTAAGTTTTTTAAGTCGGCATGCAGACTGACCTTTGGCACTTAAATGTTGCCGGAATAGTTTTGTTGCATCTGAAGTATTTTTTCCGGGTGTTTTAAAAGTCTTTTTTTTTTCTTCATAATTCATTTGTATCTTGTTATTCCTCTTCGTTTATTGCAGAGAAAACGTTGTTGGGGTATCTCGTCTGCTATATTATAAACAAAGTGATGCCGAACAATCGTTTGTTTCCAGCTGTGATTGGCTGTTGTCTAAAGTAACACGTTGCGTACACGTGATTGGCGGCAAAGATTGTCGAACTGTTCAGGTTATTTTTAGCACGAACAGGTCCGCAATGCCTGGGGAATTTCCCAGCTGAGTTATTTTTAGCACGAACAGGTCTACTTACTGATAGGTCCTTTTGAGGAAAACAAGAAATTGGCCAGTGAAAATGAAGCAAAATTTCCGGCCATATTACAATGACCATTGTCCATGGTTTTATCTGTTGTACAAAATACACCGTTCATTGTCCAGTTATCTATCCGTTATACAAAATAAACCGTCCATTGTCCAACGCAATATCGGTTGTGCAAAATACACCTTTCATTGTCCAATGGTTTATATGTCTTACAAAATACACCGTTCATTGTCAAATGCTGTATATGTTTTACAAAAAGTTTTATGTTTTGTACAAAATACACTATATCCATTGTACAAAATACATACTTACTACAGGGGCGATATTATATTGTTGTGTCAATCTGGCAACATACTAGACTAGAAAACCAAAGGGTTAAGCTCTCTATATATACGATTTGTATTTGAAGTGTGGAAACCATTCATTATGATGATAATCTAGTATACATCTGTATATCACCATTGGGCACGTCACGTCATATGGAAATGTATGCAATAAAAGGCAGGTGGTCGGGTGGCACAGTGGCAACGGACGGACACATCGTGCACACATCGTGCAGACATCGTGCGCACAAATGTGCGATACAAACCGCACAACTGTGCGATGTAAACCGCACAGCTAACGATAGGTTTATAGATAATACGAAATAACTAGTTATACGAAAACATGTACGAAACAAATTTAGATTATGATGTAAGATGGTCGCTATTATATATACGTGCTGCATAACAATTGTTTTCATTCACGGAACATGTATGACCTGTTAATGTTTGCCGTTTAAGTACCGTCATTTTGTCTCGCAAGTATTCGTGATGTTTTCGACGGCCTTGTGATACATCTACATGTACATGTACCAGAATGGTAGACGGACTCCACTACGATTATTTATCTTACTAATATATAAATTACCTATAATATGTATTTTTGAACAAAAAAGAAATGTTTCTATTAAAAAAAAGTCGTTTTATCTGTTGTTTGGTTCTACACTGTATATATATAATCTCGCCGAATACACATTTCTTCGACTTTCCTAGGCCTAGAGGTGTCCCCGACGACGTCCGAGCAAATTATATAAAGTTCTTTAAAAATAATTTAGATAACTTATTTCATTATGCATCGGTATTAAGTTTCATTCCTAGTAATTATTGCATATATTTCAACAAAAATATGGTAATTAGTGGCTGCCTCGTAAAATGTTAATCGTTGTATATCTTTTACAATCGTTCCACACCTTTAAAAAATTAGATGACGCATTCCTCATTTTATATCTACCACGATACCTATCGCACATGTACCGTTCCAATCGCCCATCGTGCGCACATTTTCCTGCACGATCCGTATCGCACATCACGCAGACATCGTACGCACATCGCACATCGCACATCGTGGAACGTTGTGCGATCACATAACTGTAGCTAGTTAGTTAGTTAATTAGTTATGGTTGGTTAGTTACTTTGTTATTTAGTTAGTTAGTTAATTAGTTAGTTAGTTAGGTAGTTAGTAAGCTAACTAGTTAGTTAGTTAGTTAATTAGTTAGGTAGTTAGTTAGTTAGTTGGTTGGTTAGTTAGTTTTTACTGTCTATAATACATGACTCCTAATACTACAAGGTTTTTTTTCCCTCCTGCTTGTCCTTTTAGAGGTTTTTTTTGTACTCTGGTTTCCTTTCTCGGCATGGTCCCTCGCGCACTTTTATCCGGGCCAACAGAAGTGGCTAGTGACAATTGTTATATTAAACAGGTGTTAACAAGTTTTGATTATCGATATTCTACCTGGCAGTGTTTATAACGGTTGAGTGCAAAGCATTAATGTAAGCTCCAAGCTTGATTTAAAAATCCCTATACATGACAGGTGTATACGGTACATTGCATGCGAGAGCATTGGAGTAAAATATTGTTAAAACTTTAAGAGAAGACACGATAAGACACCCACTTAGCCTGTTGGAATTAGCGTTTATAAGGTACAGTGAAGTACGGAAGCTTGAATAAATGCTTTCTGTCATTGGTAAGAAATATGACAGCACATATTTATACGAATAACAAATTAATTAAATCATGATGTTCATAAATTTATCACCGACGTGACACGCTCACTTAGCCACCGAGGTGAAATAGCGTATCATAGGGCTATGTGATATATGATCATCTACGTCCAGGGTCCGGACAAACCACGGCTATTGTTTCCCAGAATAGGACAGAAGCTTGACCAATAAACAATGTCAAGAAGGTAATCACAACAAAGTGACGGACTTTCATCTCAAAGAAAAGTCTAAATATTTATGTATTCATGGTGTATGATAAAGACTTTTATAGTATTATCTGACCACTAGGTGGTACTAGTGGCAAAGCTTCATTCTGCCGGAGTCTATTTATAAAGAATATGTCTTCTGTAAAATAATGGTCTTAATGCGACGATAGTCAGTAGCCATTTTAGACTTCATACGTGAAAATAAGAAATCTGTAAACACTAAGTGATATCCATGGACACTGACACATGCTTCAACATTCAAATCAATATGTCGAAACTCTTCTCCTAATTCCTTTATATACATTTGCTCTCTACAACCGCTAGGATATAGACGCCATGTCAGTGTATACGTTACACGCTGTACAGTCTAGTTACTTATACAAAATGGCGTATACCTTTGATTTTAGCTGTAATTTGGATGACATCACCGTCTAGTATTTAGTCAGTTTTTTTTAGATATTTGAAGCCAATCACATGGCTGACGATATTCCTTCAATTACAATAAAAAAGAAAATATATATGTCCTGACCTATTCGAATATTGCAGACAATGAAAAGGTAATTTGAACGGAACCCTTGGATTCTGACTGTAAATAACTATTCAAGCCACTGAAAGTATTGTAGGGGAAATTAATTTTTAACATGTAGTACAATAACACATTTTTCTGTTCTAAGAAATGATGTTTATATTGTATCTTCGTAAATATTGAATACATACAAGCTGTACAAGTTAAGGTTGGTCATAGATCTGACCACACTTTAACCAATAAATCCTGACTTACTACAGCCAAATGCAAGGATTTAAATATCAAGGCAGTTACTCTCACATAACATTGAATTTCGACAATACAGAACTTCTAATTGCATTTCCGGTATTGGAAATAAGGGTAGGCTTTTCAAGTTAATTGGTCAGACCTTTAATTTTTATAGAATATCTGGGAAATCAGGATTGGGATAAAACTATAAAGAAAAGAATGCACATCTTGTATCGATTTTCATGCTCACGAAAATCATAGAGACTAATTTAAGAACACTTATGAACGAAATTTGGCTTCAGCATTTTCGGTGTATAACTAAAATCGTATTTATATCAGAAACATGTTCATTCTCCCAACATGAATTATTTACTATTTTCTGTGTGTTTATTTTTTTTTTCTTTTCTGTTTGTTATATGAAAATTATTTTTTGAAAAGCAATATTTAAATATAATTACAAAAGTAAGATATGATATTTTCAAATTGAATAGTAATAATAGAACTTACAGGTATGGTAAGGCAGGTAACGTGGATCTGTACATTGTTACATTACTCACTGTCCTTCAAATATGTCGGCAAATAATGAATGTCTATGAATATGTAAAACGTGTTAAGAAGATGACGTATGGGTAAAATAAAAGGATGACCACATTACAATGGACATAATACATTGTATCTACCACGGGCCATTATATGCCATCATGATCCTAATTAGACATGAATATTCATATGTTCTAGCTCGTGTTTTTATTTCATAGAATAAAAGTCAAGTTAATAATTAACGAGGTACAACACGTCACACACAGGGATGCTGTATGTATATGTTGTATATAATACCATTATAATCACATTCATCTTCTCAGTGGACGAATGGGAATATTTATCACTTTAGATCCCTGTGTTATGGTAATAAACCATGTCAAAGGGTTTATTTAGAATGTGAATCATTCAATATTAATATAATGACACTTTCTGTAAGGAAATATGTAAATAGATACATATTTATAATCATATAATGACATTTGATATGTGTATGCAAAATTATGTTAATGTCACCACTAATGCCAACTTTTCAACATAATTCAAAATGATGATTTACAGAAAAAAACTGTTATAATGATAAGTGTTGTACAGTATCTGTTTTTGTTAAAGATAAAGAGATAATAAGAACGGATGTCGTATCACGCTAGATTATGTACCGGCTTGGAATTACGCCATAATTTGGCCTTCAGTATTAATGTTTCATGTAATGCGTGATTTGCATGATATACACACATCACAAACGGAATCCACCACCATGGATGTGATAAAATATAAGAAGCCGGGGACGAAAAGGGCATCAGTTTGGCTTCTTTTCTCTTTCGCGTTTTAGTTTTTTCTCTTGGAGTATTTTTGCGGGAAAAACAACAAAACAAAACAAACACCCCCCCCCCCCCCCCCCCCCCCTCCCCCTCCAAAGAGTAAATGCCTTCAATCAGACACCATGTATGCCGCGTGGCATAATTAGACCACATTGGGTTGACACAGAAGTAGGGACAATATGATATTGTATGTAGAGAGAACCAAACGTCCATACCCTTCCCTTGTCCATGTTTATGACATACAGAGAAACTTGTGAGGAGGGCTTGTTACCGTGGAGGTGTATTATCCCCAATGGGAGGGGTGAGTGTCATGATTTAAGTGCTTTCTTGTCGTATTTCTATTGTGAAGTGGTATATCGTGTTGTGAACGTCTAACAACCCCCTGCTACTATCATAATTTACAAGTCTGCCATAATTTCGCCCCAACTTTAACATTTTAGTACCAACCTGTGATAATTCACCTCACGCCTAATAAAATTGCATCAGTACCAATTAGCACCTCCAGACTTTTGACCACCCTTGACCACCCTTGACCGCCACTGGCCGTCTTGACCACAGGTGTATTTAACTATATCTAATTTCTGTGTATTAGTCTAGGGATTTTCCTGATGGCCAGGGGTGTTGTCGACCTTTTATAATTTAGGGCGCTTATCAGTTCCGTATCCCCCCAGAATGTTCCTGGATAATGGGCATTAAGGGCCAACTTTGATCCTCGTCTTCCTGTAACTTCGCTAACTGGACCGAACAGAATCGGCCCAGCTTTGATGACAGACTCCTCACACCATGATTACCATGGAGCGTCCCCCTCCTCCTGTCACATAGAGGAGGAAGAAAGAGGGGCATCTTCTTCATAGGCCAAGTCCACAAACAAACTAGCGATATTCCTCATTTTTTCCAAACAAGAGACCGCTACATTTCATATTTCTGCTCATATTATTTATTGATTCAAAGTATTTTTGATTGAAATCTTGGTTAGTTATTCACATTTGGAAACTTATTTGAAACAAAAATTCTCTGACGTTTTCATTGTCGTATTAGAAGTCTACAAGCACAGAGAAAAATCGGTACTAATGTGTCATGTGCTTTTGTTCAAATTATATAAGAGTATTTCTGTTTAAAAGAATATAAGTTATATCAAAATCTAACGTTATCTGTGCAAGTTTATAAAGGTTTTGTTTAAAGAATCTTATACTTTGCCCTCCTGCTTGACACACTGTATATATGTTGAATGTGGTATAATGTGTTTTCTCTTTACAACATATATTTGAAAAGAAAATCAATGAAAAAAGTTGAAAGTTCTTCTTATTATATCATGCGCTGTCTAAATTTATTTAAAACTGGGTCATATTAGGCCATATATAGATATTTTATTTTACGCATGTAAGTCCGAGAAGGACAGTTATTATTCATTCTATACTGACTCTGTTACTAAATCCATATTTAATTTAAGTGCATTTTACATCTGAATCCTTTGTCAGGTGACTAATTTATATGTGGACATAATGTATTGCTGCGTTGCGCAGCAAGCACAGGATCTTAGACTAGCTGCGTAATTTATCATGCATTTGGTTATTCAAAATGTTATACATGTGTATTTCATGTAAATTTGTCCTTCCACTAATGTTCTTTATATGATCAAGTTGGAGAGATGTATCTCAATAAAATGAAATTAAATATGTCAGAAGATGAAAACTACATTACCATTTTGTCAGCTAATAACTATTATACGAATAACTTGTCTATTCATATAAACAGTCATTAGAACAAAGGAGAGCGGACTTGTATCCAGTACAATCTAATACTCATATTGTTTAACCGTTTTGTATGTCTGTTTCTACCACAATACGCGGTGTTATTCCACTCTCAAGCCATGGTATAAATGTGCCGACTGTTGGATAAATAGACCTTCCGGTCTTTTCATTGGTCAAGAATTCGAGCTTTGACCCAATCTGCAATTGTTATTGATGTCATCAATAATCGAATGACGTCACATCACCGGGTCCTGGACGCCACCAGTACACTTTATTTGCATACGCGAAATTATACTTGGCCATGATTCCCTTTGAAACAGTTCACACGACTCGTAATTGTTGGATATGGAATTTATTTCACACTCGTAAGTTCTACTTTTTAAAAGTTGCAAAAGACACTCGCTAAATCTCGTGTCTTTTGTAACTTTAAAAAAATAACTTGCTCGTGTGAAATAAATTCCATATCCAACAATCACTCGTTGCGTAACCACTATTTACACCTGTATACAATGTATACATAATAATACGTATGTGCTACATCTCTTTGATTTGAATATCCATTATTATAGATATATGATGAAAGCCGAATGGTTCAGGGTTGTTTTTTCAACTACCATATAGATTACCCTCGCTGTATCTGATTGTATTTCTAGTACTGATTATGTATCCTGTGGATCTGTTTGTGGTCTTTGTGTCTTAATGAAGGAGCGGATTGCCTCAAAAATTTGCCATCTTCCATTGTCCCTCTGTTGGAATTATTTCTTTGTCCATATATATTATGTAGATATATATTGCTGAATCGTTGCGTATTGCCATCAAATTACTTATATCATTAGGATTATGCAATAAACAGAATGAATTGAATTATATAAATCAGTCCAGCTCCATCGAAACATTACCCAAACCCCCTTCCGGGAGCGCCGGGACCACCCCCATCATGCCTCACTCCTACTCTAGACGTCACGTAATAAAACTATTAATTACAAACCATATCAGGGGTCCGGACGGCAACAAGTGGTCAGTGGGACCCCGTGTTTGATATAACTATTAGCGCCCCTGTGTGAGATTTGCCGCTCTATTTAGGAGATAAGGTAAGGACCTCTATAAGAGATAACATTTCATGTCGATAGTCTGGGACTCCTTCACAAATCAAGTTTTGTCATTTTTACTCTCATAACCCAAAAATATGTATCTACTCGTTTGTCCCTTAACCCAAACATGTTTTTCTACTCTCTACTCTCTTAACCGAAGCTGTTTTATCAACTCTCTACTCTCTAAACCCAAACTGTTTTAGCAATTCTCTACTCTCTAAACCAAAACATGTTTATCTACTCTCTACTCTCTAAACCCAAACTGTTTTATCTACTCTCTACTCTCTAAACCCACTCTCTACTTTCGTAATCCAATATACTTTTTTCTATTCTCTACTTTCTTAACAAAAAATGTGTATATCTTCTCTGCTTGGCACAAACTACCAACCGACTAAGTTATGTCAAGTACTTGTGGTTAGGTTCTGCCCGGTATAGATACATTTATTAGTCTTAAAGTGGCATCAATATGCATATCATCAAACAGACTTTTGTTTCTAAAGTAGCCCAGAAACCTGACAAAGAAATACAGTCTTAGTTGGATACGATTGAGACTTTTTCTGTGACTGTGTCTTTCCTTCAGTGCTACCTGATATCTTGTAATAAAACAACACCATATCTATGATTGCCTGTCATTTAATCCATTATAATACAATTACAAATACCAAAAGAATGACCCTAGGGTAGGCATTTCTTTCACATCACAAGTGCTTAGACTGGCCACCAGACCCCATGTTTTATTTTTTCCAAGCTAAATTCTAATACTAGATTATCTCCCCCTAGTTTGAAGCTTAGAATCAGACATATCCTAGGGATCACAATCATCAAGCTCAATTTTATTTATAGTTTTGATATTCTACAGACAGGGAGCCAGACTACCAAGTAGTGTCCTGGGCTAAAATCCGGAGATAAACATGAAGGAGTCCAAAATCTCTGGAAAACCGTGGACAGTAAACAAACTTTAACAAGATATTTTGTTTACTAAATTATACAAATCCAACCAACACCTTACACTAACAGACAAGTTACTACAGTAATTTAACATGGATTCTCAAGACACTTACTCTTTCAGTATATATTTATCTCCCTTTTTCCTACTACTACTGGGAACCACGGACAATACCTTTCGGTACGCATATCAGACGATAAAGACTGGTCCCGGTCTATTAAAATATGTATAATACTGAGCTTTATGATCCCTGTCTTTTGGAGATGCTGATTCTTGGGTTTCAACAAGGAGGATATTAGCATGTGTAATTATCTGGTTACAAGAGAAAATTAGAGGCTTAACAAAGAAAACAATTTTCCCTCGTTGGTGTTTTCTGCGCCGGGAAACATTAAGGCCACATCGACTACCATCTTGGATGCTAGGATAAAAGCAAAAAGAAAGAACAGCAAGATATATTAATTGTCGTATTTCTATCGAATCCCTTGTCTTTATCTATCGTAAGGTGTCAGTGTGCTCATAATATTGGCGCTTTTTGCGGGTGACAAAGTAAAAGATGAGCTGCCTTATTTCATTCTCCTTAGAATAGTCTGTGAAAACAATCTGCGGCATACATTGTATTGCAAGCAAAAATGTGTATCGTTAAAAACAAAACTGGTATTCCACGCATATATGATTTGATAATAGCCTTAAATTAGTTATTACCAAATCTCTGTAAAATTCAAATTATCAATAGTTTGATATACATATTTAATTGAATTTGGCAAGGCCTATAATGATAACAAGTAGCAGCCATTGACAAAAATGGCAAAACGCGACAAATTTCAACTTCATCACCCCCAAGAACTGATTTTGGTTTCAGTAAAAACTCATAATAAAGAGAGGGAAATACAAGGAAGGATACAACGTCATCGTTCATACCTTCGGAAGGACAGAACAGTACAAAACACCACCATCCATACCTTAGGAAGGGGCAACAAATGTCATCGTCCATACATTCAGATGGATAAAATAGGACAAAACATCACCGTCCATACCTTTAGATGGATAAAACAAGACAAAATGTCACCGTCCATACCTTTAGATGGATAAAACAGGACAAAACGTCACCGTCCATACCTTTAGATGGATAAAACAGGACAAAATATCACCGTCCATACCTTTAAATGGATAAAACAGGACAAAACTTCACCGTTAATACCTTCTTAAAAGCAAAAAATGGCATCGTCAATACCTTCGGAAGAGCACAAAATGTCACCGTCCATACCTTCGGAAGGACATAACAGGACAAAACATCATCGTCCATACCTTCGGAAGAGGTAACTAATGTCACCGTCCATACCTTTGGAAGGACATAACAGGACAAAACATCATCGTCCACACCTTCGGAAGAGCATAAAATGTCATCTTTCATACCTTCGTAAGGACAAAACATGACAAAACGTCATCGTCCATACCTTAGGAAGGACATAACATGACAAAACGTCATCGTCCATACCTTAGGAAAGACATAACAGGACAAAACATCATCGCCCACACCTTCGGAAGGACATAACAGGACAAAACATCATCGTCCACACCTTCGGAAGGACATAACAGGACAAAACATCATCGTCCACACCTTCGGAAGAGCATAAAATGTCATCTTCCATACCTTAGGAAGGACATAACATGACAAAACGACATCGTCCATACCTTAGGAAAAACATAACAGGACAAAACATCATCGTCCACAACTTCGGGATAGGTAACAAATATCACCGTCCATATCTTAGGAAGAGCACAAAACGTCATCGTTCATACCTAAGGAAGGACATAACAGGACAAAACATCACCGCCCATACCTTCGGATGGATAAAACAGGACAAAATGTCATCGTCAATACCTTCGGAAGAGCACAAAATGTCATCGTCCATACCTTCGGAAGGACATAACAGGACAAAACATCATCGTCCATACCTTCGGAAGGACTTAACAGGACAAAACATCATCGTCCATACCTTCGGAAGAGGTAACTTATGTCACCGTCCATACCTTTGGAAGGACATAACAGGACAAAACATCATCGTCCACACCTTCGGAAGAGCATAAAATGTCATCTTTCATACCTTCGGAAGGACAAAACATGACAAAACGTCATCGTCCATACCTTAGGAAGGACATAACATGAAAAAACGTCATCGTCCATACCTTAGGAAAGACATAACAGGACAAAACATCATCGTCCATACCTTCGGAAGGACATAACAGGACAAAACATCATCGTCCACACCTTCGGAAGAGCATAAAATGTCATCTTCCATAACTTAGGAAGGACATAACATGACAAAACGTCATCGTCAATACCTTCGGAAGAGCACAAAATGCCATCGTCCATACTTTCGGATGGACAAAACAGGACAAAACGTCATCGTCCATACCTTCGGATGGACAAAACAGGACAAAATGTCATCGTCCATACCTTCGGAAGAACACAAAACGTCACCGTCCATACCTTCGGAAGAACAAAATGGAAAGTGTACCATGGAGTGAAATTTGAGAGCTAATGTAGTTACAATAATGGATAACCATTACATAGTTACATGTACTTTAAATTTGGAATTCAACTTTAAGGTATGATCAGGTGATATCGTTTTTTTTTTTTTTTTTTTTTTACAATTCGTTTTATTTTTGAAAGAGAGTTAATGTATCATTATGTATAAAGAATTATAAATACAGTGAAAAAAGAAGGTTCTAATTAAGAAATGATATATTTCATACATTAATGATTGAAATTTAATATAAATGAAAGACGTACGTGATGGATATGTCACCACGTCAAAGACTTTAAAACAAAGGCATTAGAATCACCAAGACCTAATTTACCATGCCTGATTCTCTCTCTGTCGGTGTGAAACATGCTTATAGTGACATATATGACTAATTATATATATAGACTTCATCAGCGATAAACCTGTTCCTTTTTCATTTTTAATAAATATTCAGGCTATTAAATAACTGCTGTTTGATGTGGATATATCAAAATGAAATGCAATTTAAATTTAAAAAAAATAATAAATAGAGTTTGAATCTCGTTAAAATTTATCAATGATCACTGTCGTGTTCCGTAACAGTTACACCTCCGTGTCAAATTCTGCCGTGATAACTGAATATTTTACATCAATATATTGACATAGGTGAAATTTACGAATAATTTATCATTATTTTGTGTTTAATTACATAATTGACCTTTGAAATATTGAGATAATTATGCAGATTTCTTGCAAAAAAGTGCATTTTATAATTGAATATATTAAATGGACAGAATTGTAGCTTAATTATAAATTAATCATTCAAAAAGAAGACACTAATTTTAATTTAACTCTATTAATCAACATGCAATTCTCTCTACATGAAGTGGATATTGTCATTTGATAATTTCTTAAGAAGAAATTGAACCTGCTTTTGTTTGTGGAACGTCCATCTGTTTCAGTCATAAGTTAATCTGTTAATCTCTAAAACTCTTTCTAGCTATCATTGTTTTACTGCCGCTCATTAGTTTCCATTTTTTACCAAATTCCATCTTACATTGTACATATTCTTTGACTTATTTCATGTTGTTCGTTCACAATTGGAGTTCAAATTTGAGGAAGATAAAAATTCAAACTGAATATCGTACAAGTAAAGGATTTATATGTGACGGTTTATATTTGGAGTGATATTCATTCCATATTTGCTGCAGATTAATTGTGAATTATGATTGTCCGTTTTGACTGCACAAAAAAGTACAGTTTAGAATAAGTCTACGTGTTTTGAATTAGAAATGTAATGTTGTATACTTGATTGTTGGTTTTGTTTTTCTGTGTAATCAATTATCATATGTATCATATATATCATGTATATATCATATGCTGAATCATAAAAAGTTGTGACATTTATATTCAAAACGTGCACTTTTGAAGATGTTTTTTTTTTCACTCACGAGATGTTCAATATAATTTTCATAATGTCTTCTTATTAACATCGAATCATAAACCATCTATATGACATCATATCATATTTTGTATTAACTGTCCACTAATCATATCTACAATGCACTATATCATGGAGGTATGGTGCAGATAATAGCATGTATTTAAGATGGAGATGTAATTAAAACAGCAGACTCGTGCATGCCGATGATGGCGTTATTTTAATTTTTATGTGTTCGCAATTTCTTTAGTGCCTTGATGTAAATTATATTGAACAGTTTTACATGTATGACGCGATTTAGTAAAAAATTATATCAAATTTGATTGTAAGGTGTCAAACCTTCACAATTATTGAAATATTTACGTACTTCGTTATCACCTTAAGATGAATAATTGTTAAACGTGGCACGGAAGTTAGAGCAAACCTCGAGGTTTGAAGACTAATTGTATTATGAATAGTACAATGTATTAAATTTAGGATGTCTGACGTCGATGTCTTCAAAAAAAACCAAGGAATTGTATACATTAAGTCGGAAAACATCAGTTATATAGTATACTACACCTCTCGATTGATACATACCTTATATAGTATACTACACCTCTCTATTAGTATACATACCTTATATAGTATACTACACCTCTCTATAGTAGTATACATACCTTATATAGTATACTACACCTCTCGATTGATACATACCTTATATAGTATACTACACCTCTCGATTGATACATACCTTATATAGTATACTACACCTCTCGATTGATACATACCTTATATAGTATACTACACCTCTCGATAGTAGTATGCATACCTTATATAGTATACTACACCTCTCGATTGATACATACCTTATATAGTATACTACACCTCTCGATAGTAGTATGCATACCTTATATAGTATACTACACCTCTCTTTAGTAGTATACATACCTTATATAGTATACTACACCTCTCGATTGATACATACCTTATATAGTATACTACACCTCTCGATAGTAGTATGCATACCTTATATAGTATACTACACCTCTCGATTGATACATACCTTATATTATACTACACTTCTCGATAGTAGTATACATACCTTATATAGACATACCTTATATAGTACATCGTATAAATGCTTATATATCTAGATTATATACTGATATTAGTATATACACCTACTTATATATACATACTTTATATAGTACATACGTTTATATTACATGTTATAGTAACATCGTATATATACATACGTTATATAGTACATACGTTTATAGAACATACTTATATAGTACATACGTTATATAGTACATAGTTATATAGTATACATAGTTATATAGTATACAGAGTTATATAGTATACATAGTTATATATACATAGTTATATAGTATACATAGTTATATAGTATACAGAGTTATATAGTATACATAGTTATATACATAGTTATATAGTATACATAGTTATATAGTATACAGAGTTATATAGTATACATAGTTATATAGTATACATAGTTATATAGTACATAGTTATATAGCACATACGTTATATAGTACATACGTTATATAGTACATAGTTATATAGTACATAGTTATATAGTACATACGTTATATAGTACATAGTTATATAGTACATAGTTATATAGTACATAGTTATATAGTACACACGTTATATAGTACATACGTTATATAGTACATAGTTATATAATACATACGTTATATAGTACATACGTTATATATTACATAGTTATATAGTACATAGTTATATAGTACATACATCATATAGTACATAGTTATATAGTACATAGTTATATAGTATATAGT
This sequence comes from Pecten maximus, assembly GCF_902652985.1. Taxonomy (NCBI): domain Eukaryota; kingdom Metazoa; phylum Mollusca; class Bivalvia; order Pectinida; family Pectinidae; genus Pecten; species Pecten maximus. Next base: position 27,350,869 of record NC_047016.1, on the reverse strand, counting down.
TATATAGTATATAGTTATATAGTACATACGTTATATAATACATACGTTATATAGTACATACGTTATATAGTACATAGTTATATAGTACATACGTTATATAGTACATACGTTATATATTACATAGTTATATAGTACATAGTTATATAGTACATAGTTATATAGTACATACGTTATATAGTACATACGTTATATAGTACATACGTTATATAGTACATACGTTATATAGTACATACATTATATAGTACATACGTTATATAGTACATACGTTATATAGTACATAGTTATATAATACATACGTTATATAGTACATACGTTATATAGTACATACGTTATATAGTACATAGTTATATAGTACATACGTGATATAGTACATGCGTTATATAGTTCATACGTTATATAGTACATACGTGATATAATACATACGTTATATAGTACATAGTTATATAGTACATAGTTATACAGTACATAGTTATATAGTACATACGTTATATAGTACATACGTTATATAGTTATATAGTAAATAGTTATATAGTACATACGTTATATAGTACATAGTTATATAGTACATACGTTATATAGTACATACGTTACATACGTTATATAGTACATAGTTATATAGTACATACGCTATATTGTACATACGTTATATAGTACATACCTTATATAGTACATACGTTATATTGTACATAGTTATATAGTACATACGTTATATAGTACATAGTTATATAGTACATACGTTATATAGTAGATATGTTATATAGCACATACGTTATTTAGTACATACGTTATATAGTACATACGTTATATAGTACATAGTTATATAGTACATACGTTATATAGTAGATATGTTATATAGCACATACGTTATTTAGTACATACGTTATATAGTACATACGTTATATAGTACATAGTTATATAGTACATACGTTATATAGTACATAGTTATATAGTACATAGTTATATAGTACATAGTTATATAGTACATAGTTTTATAGTACATACGTTATATAGTGCATACGTTATATAGTACATACGTTATAGAGTACATACGTTATATAGTACATACGTTATATAGTATACTACACTTCTTGATAGTAGTATACCTGCTTCACTTACCTGTTATATAAACGTCCCAAGCTGATTCCACTTGAGGTGGCCTTGTCAGATTTGCACGAGGACACAGAAGACGCTAACCCCCCGGGCCACATGGTCGTATTGTTATTGTACTGTAATGACGGGTTCGTTTGTTTGTCGGTCTTTTAAACAATAGCGTCATTTCAAAAGACAAAAGGACCAGGGGGATGTTACTCTTGAATCAGTATTCGTTAAAAGAAATTGTATTTCAAAAGATTTTGAAATTGCATAACACAATAACCCTTATACCCTTGATATATTTCCAATTAAAGCATATCATTTCTATTCCATAGCAGCTTAATCAAATTTGTCCCCAGATTAGCTACAATCAGGAAGGGACTGAATTAGCATTGCACTATATATATTGTTCTCACATTCTCAATGACAAGTACTGTGGGGTGCTAATGTATCATTGTGTTAATCTAAATATGTCTTCTATTGACGTAATACACAAAATGGCTCTGTTGTAGGGGAACAAGTCATTGAAGGAACAGTCCTAGACTGGATCTCGTCTCTAGTTGAGTAAAACTTAAATAAATTTTGGTATCATGAACATACTTAGAGGAGATAAGCTGAAAGGCTCGGCAATTATTTACCAAATTTTAGGGGCTTGTACCCAGTATAGAACAGTCAAAATAGACGAATTGTCGTCAGGTAAGTCACCTCTGGCTAGGTGACAACCGCTGACATTAATATTGGTTTTGTTTAAAACAAACCAGAGACGTCATTGTGAACAATAATACTGACAATATTCCAGTCAATGACAAAGTTTCGAAAAAAATCTTTCTAAATCACTTAAACAAAATGCAAAGCTTTGATCAATATAACAGCAAATGATATCATTAGATTTAAATTGAATGAGACAGTTTTAGATAACTGTGAGGAGGATGGTTTATATATACGAAAATCAAACACATGCATTTTACCGTCGTATTCCAAACACGATCGCATTATACAAGCTTCATTACCGAACCTTCCATGCAGAAAATTGAATAGATTTTAGAAGTATTTGAATATTTATGAGTTTTAATATTTCTTAACGGCTTATAATTATGTATGCATATTAACTTTTGATTATATTAGGTAAATGAGCTGTCCATGTAGATAATTATACCTGTTGTCTCATTGTGATGGATGTATTGAGGATACGTATATTGATGGCCTTTTGAACTTCGTGAGATGGATGAGTTATATTAGGAAACTTAAATAGGAATCCCCAAAGGACGGTTTCACGTCCTTGATTGACTTTTTGGACCGACATTTTGAAAATATAATTTTTACATCAATCGGAAAATATTGTACGAAATAAGAAGAGCAGAAGAAAAAAGTAGAAAGCTGTGCATTTTGTTAATTTTGTTTTTTGTTTTTGTTTTTGTTTTTTTTTGAGAAATTGATACATGGATATTACGGTGAGTGATGCTGAAGTGCTGGACTAAATATTAAAGGTCATTGGGGTCTCGGCCTTTAAAAACAACGTTTTTATATTTTTACCTACTAATTTGTCCACTCAAAGTATATACATAATATCTTTCTTCCAATTTATAGCGAAAATAATACCGACATAATAACGAAACCATAATTCCAAATCTGAGTCAAATCCGGGTTACGTCATATTTTCAAAACGAGACCTAGTTAGATGACAACGGGGCAACTAGGCATATAAACAAATATGGAACACATCTGACTTCATATCGCATCAGGAAATGGAATATGTCTACATGACATCATAGTGTCGACCATGACATTTCCCCGTGGTCTTCATCAACGTGCATCACTCGAAATCATGCATAGTTAATTTCTCGGCCAGATGTCCATATTTATCCACTGAAATACCAAATCCCATCTTTTGGGAAAACACACTATCAATTAACAGAAAAAAATGTTGGACATTTGATTCGTTATAGATTTTGACTTATATTTGATAACTGAATGCCTGTTACTATGGTTTTATTGATTACAATATTACGATTATAATGTAATGTAGATTGTAATATCATTATTATTTAATCATCTTATGGTTTTATCTAATAGGAAATTTCACGCTGTCTACGTTCTTGTGACGTCACGACGACAGACGACCGTTCCCGGCAAAATATATAGTTAGTGAAAATGAACACAAAATCATCAATTGAATTTCAACATTTTAATAAATATATGTCATCATGAGGTATTCGCATTTCAAACAACAGTAATACGTAAATCGTCGCAAGTTTCGCTCATCAACCGGGTTTTTAATCCGGTAGCACAAAAATACACTTAGGATCTTGACGTCAGACCAGACGTCATTTACTGACGCGGTTACGAACATTGGTCTTCATATCACTACACCTATAAGAACTACATGTATTTGAGAGTTATGACGTGATAATTTTCTACTTTGTTTAGTTAGGTTATACAGCAACAAAGGTGATCAAATGGAAATATAATACAATGCTGATTACACGACTATAATATTATAATTATAAGTCAATGGTGATTAGAATGCAATGTAACATTTTCACAAACTTCTTCGGGGAGTTGCTTGCGATGTTACTTGATAATTCGGAGGCATTTTATACAAAGTGTCATTAATAATGTACGGAATAACCCTCGTCCAAATCATGTGTGTATTCATTATAAGGTTACAGTAACGGTAGCTGTTTAATAATTCCCTCCTTAAGATTTCAGATTTTTTTGCAGTTTTTTCGTCTAAATGACCTATTTCGAGATGATTGATTTGTAAAGGCGACAAGACGAAAATCTGACAAGAAAAACATAACCTTGATGAGAGTGACCTTAGAAATAACCTTGGCAAACGTTGACAAACGACATGAATTTAAATATCTATAAAAAACAATTGTTTAAATAACAATGGTACAAACCAAACTACATAACAACAGAAAATGTTTTCAGGAAAGAAAGAAATTGTGTGATATATGTAGAAAAAAAGATCGATTTCGTTTATTCAAAGATATGGGATAATAATGTTTTCTAGTTGAATGAGATGTTTATTTCATGAAAAGGCGAGATTCTGATGACATCACGTTTAGATGATTGTTGATGCGCGCTATCTTATAGACAATCTGATCAAAAACAGATCATCGTTATACGTTTTGTCATATGTGAATGGGATACGATTTTGAATATATGTGCATTGAAAACATCATATTTGACAGCCTGTGATATTTATTGATACAACTGAGAAAATATATGATGTATACATGCTATTTTTCTTGATTTTTTGTGCTCACTGATTTGTTAGACATGTGTCACGTGGACGTCCGTAAAAAGTATACTAAGTTGACAGAATGAAAACAGTTGATAAAAAAGTGTATTGCGCGGTTGTAAATAGACCCAAGGGCAATCCCCGCCATATATCACTTTAAAGCTTGAGTGGTGCATAAAAGTCATCAGAGTCAAGCGCTCTGAAGACCTAGTTACGAAGCGACGCGCTTTTGGCAAAAATGGACGGAAACATCGAGATTTCCCTCGCTCAGCATAGAGTGAATTGAATCCATATTAGAAAACTCGGATTCAGCATACCAAAAGAGCCACTATGACAGTGGTGAAATTACTAAGAGGGGTATCTGACTTCGAAAAATCATCTTAACGAATTTGATAAGAATGGGAAAGTTCAATCATTCAATGTTTACAATAATGATCTGATATTTTCGTTATTAAGTTATTCTTTAAAACAGTCATGTATCAAAATGCTATGATTATATAATATATATTATGAAGCTTATTTACCGATGGATATTATATATATTATATATTATATACTTTACGTTGGTTACAAAAAATACATCATAT